>NC_051080.1:25059295-25423461 GCF_004664715.2 Peromyscus leucopus | reverse complement strand
CCTCCCAGACTGAGCCAAGTGTCCCTGCATAAGCTTCAGGTTTCAAACAGCCAACTCATGCAATGAGCACAGGACTTGGTCCCACTGCCTAGTTGCCTCCCAAACTGATCAAGCCAATCAACTGTCTCACCTATTCAGAGGGCCTGATCCAGTTGGGGGCCCCTCAGCCTTTGGTTCATAGTTCATGTGTTTCCATTCATTTGGCTATTTTTTTTCAATAATTGAGTAAAACCCAAAATTTATTATAAGCCACAGTCGTCCTAGGGACCTCCATGCTATATATATAGCCTCTATGGTTCTATGGGTTGTGGTCTGATTGTTCTTTATTTTATATCTAGAATCCACTTATGAGTGAGTACATACCATGACTGTCTTTCTGGGTTTGGGTTACTTCACTCAGGATGATTTTTTCTAGTTCCATCCATTTGCCTGCAAATTTCATGCTTTCATTGTTTTTCTCTGCTGAGTAGTACTCCATTGTGTATATGTACCACATTTTTTCCATCCATTCTGCCGTTGATGGGCATCTAGGTTGTTTCCAGGTTCTGGCTATTACAAATAGTGCTGCTATGAACATAGCTGAGCATGTATCTTTATGGTATGAATCAGCATTCCTTGGGTATATGCCCAAGAGTGGGACGGCTGGGTCTTGAGGTAGTTCGATTCCTAATTTTCTGAGAAACCGCCATAGTGATTTCCACAGTGGTTGTACAAGTTTACATTCCCACCAACAGTGGAGGAGTGTTCCCTTTGCTCCACATCCTCTCCAACATTGGCTGTCATTGGTGTTTTTGATCGTAGCCATTCTGACAGGTGTAAGGTGGTATGTCAGAGTCGTTTCGATTTGCATTTCTCTGATGATTAAGGATGTTGAGCATTTCTTTAAATGTCTTTCAGCCATTTGTAGTTCTTGTTTTGTGAATTCTCTGTTTAGCTCTTTAGCCCATTTTTTTAAATGGACTGTTCAGTATTTTGATGTCTAGTTTCTTGAGTTCTTTATATACTGTGGAGATCAATCCTCTGTCAGATGTGGGGTTGGTGAAGATCTTTTCCCATTCTGTTGACTGTCTTTTTGTCTTATTGACTGTGTCTTTTGCCCTGCAAAAGCTTCTCAATTTCGAGAGGTTCCATTTATTAATTGTTGTGCTCAGGGTCTGTGCTGTTGGTGTTTTATTTAGGAAATGGTCTCTGGTGCCAATTCGTTCAAGAGTGCTTCCTACTTCTTTTTCTATTAAGTTTAGTGTAACTGGATTTATGTTCAGGTCTTTGATCCACTTGGACTTGAGTTTTGTACATGGTGACAGATATGGATCTATTTGTAATCTTTTACATATTGAGATCCAGTTATGCCAGCACCATTTGTTGAAGATACTTTCTTTTTTCCATTGTATAGTTTTGGCTCCTTTGTCAAAAACCAGGTGTTCATATGTGCATGGATTAATGTCAGGGTCTTCAATTCGATTCCATTGGTCCGTATGTCGGTTTTTATACCAGTACCAAGCTGTTTTTATTACTATAGCTCTATAGTAGAGTTTGAGGTCAGGGATGGTGATGCCTCCAAAGGTTGCTTTATTGTATAGGATTCTTTTAGCTATCCTGGGTCTTTTGTTTTTCCATATGAAGTTGAGTATTTTTCTTTCCAAGTCTATGAAGAATTGTGTTGGGATTTTGATGGGGATTGCATTGAATCTGTAGATTGCTTTTGGTAAGATTGCCATTTTTACTATGTTAATCCTACCTATCCATGAGCATGGGAGATCCTTCCATTTTCTGATATCTTCTTCAATTTCTTTCTTTAGAGATTTAAAGTTCTTATCAAAAAGGTCCTTCACTTGTTTAATTAGTGTTATCCCAAGGTATTTTATATTATTTGTGGCTATTGTAAAGGGTGATGTTTCTCTGACTTCTTTCTCAGCCCTTTTATCATTTGTGTATAGGAGGGCTACTGATTTTTTTGAGTTGATCTTATATCCTGCCACTTTACTGAAGGAGTTTATCAGCTGTAGGAGTTCCCTGGTAGAGTTTTTGGGGTCACTTATGTATACTATCATATCATCTACAAATAGTGAAAGTTTGACTTCTTCCTTGCCAATTTGTATCCCTTTGATCTCCTTTTGTTGTCTTATTGCTCTAGCTAGAACTTCTAGTACTATATTGAATAAATATTGGGAGAGTGGACAGCCTTGTCTTGTTCCTGAATTTAGTGGTATCGCTTTGAGTTTCTCTCCATTTAATTTGATGTTTGCTGTTGGCTTGCTATAAATTGCTTTTATTATGTTTAGAAATGTTCCTTGTATTCCTGATCTTTCTAAGACCTTTATCATGAAGGGGTGTTGGATTTTGTCAAAGGATTTTTCAGCATCTAAGGAGATGATCATGTGGTTTTTTCTTTCAGTTTGTTTATGTGGTGTATTACATTGACTGATTTTCGTATGTTGAACCATCCTTGCATCCCTGGGATGAATCCTACTTGGTCGTGATGGATGATTGTTTTGATGTATTCTTGGATTCGGTTTGCCAATATTTTGTTGAGTATTTTTGCATCAATGTTCACGAGGGAGATTGGTCTGTAGTTCTCTTTCTTTGTTGCATCTTTGTGTGGTTTGGGTATCAGGGTAATTGTAACCTCATAAAAAGAGTTTGGTAGTGTTCCTTCTGTTTCTATTGTGTGGAACACTTTGAAGAGTATTGGTATTAGTACTTCTTTGAAAGTCTGGTAGAATTCTGCACTGAAACCATCTGGTCCTGGGCTTTTTTTGGTTGGGAGACTTTTGATGACTGTTTCTATTTCTTTAGGGGTTATTGGTCTATTTAAATGGTTTATCTGGTCTTGATTTAATTTTGGTATGTGGTATTTATCCAGAAAATTGTCCATTTCTTCCTGGTTTTCCATTTTTGTGGAGTACATGTTTTTGAAGTATGATCTGATGATTCTCTGGATTTCCTCGTTGTCTGTTGTTATGTCTCCCTTTTCATTTTTGATTTTGTGAGTTTGGGTGCTCTCTCTTTGCCTTTTGGTTAACTTGGCTAGGGGTTTGTCTATCTTGTTGATTTTTTCAAAGAACCAACTCTTTGTTTCATTGATTTTTTTGTATTGTTCTCTTGTTTTCTATTTCATTGATTTCAGCCCTCAATTTGATTATTTCCTGGCGTCTATTTCTCCTGGGTGAGTTTGTTTCTTTTTGTTCTAGAGCTTTCAGTTGTGCTGTTAATTCATTGGTATGGGATTGCTCCATCTTCTTTATGTGTGCATTTAGAGCTATGAATTTTCCTCTTAGCACTGCTTTCATAGTGTCCCATAAGTTTGGGTATGTTGTACTTTCATTTTCATTGAATTCTAGGTACTCTTTAATTTCTTTCTTTATTTCTTCCTTGACCCATTGATGTTTCAGGTGGGCATTATTCAGTTTCCATGAGTTTGTGGGTTTTCTATAATTTTTGTTGTTGTTGAGGTCTAACTTTAAGGCACGGTGGTCTGATAAGATACAGGAGGTTATTCCAATTTTTTTGTATCTGTTGAGATTTGTTTTGTGTCCAAGCATGTGGTCAATTTTTGAGAAGGTTCCATGGGGTGCTGAGAAGAAGGTATATTCTTTTGTGTTAGGATGGAATGTTCTGTAGATATCTATTAGGTCCATTTGAGTCATAACATCTGTTAGGTCTTTTATTTCTTTGTTAAGTTTCAGTCTGGTAGATCTGTCTTTTGGTGAGAGTGGTGTGTTAAAATCTCCCACTACTAATGTGTGGGGTTTGATGTGCGCTTTAAACTTTAGTAGTGTTTCTTTTATGAATGTGGGTGCTTTTGTATTTGGAGCATAAATGTTTAGAATCGAGACTTCATCTTGGTGAATTTTTCCCGTGATAAATATGTAATGTCCATCCTGATCTCTTTTGATTGATTTTAGTTTGAAGTCTATTTTATTAGATATTAGAATAGCTACACCAGCTTGTTTCTTAGGTCCATTTGCTTGGAAAGCCTTTTCCCAGCCCTTTACTCGGAGGTAGTGTCTGTCTTTGAAGTTAAGGTGTGTTTCTTGTATGCAGCAGATGGATGGGTCCTGTTTTCTTATCCATTCTGTTAGCCTGTGTCTTCTTATAGGTGAGTTGAGACCATTGATATTGATGGATATTAATGACCAGTGATTGTTAATTCCTGTTATTTTTTGTGGTTGTGTTGTGTTGTCCTTCTGTGGTGTATGTTGGTGTGGGATTATCTATTGCTTGATTTTTCATGGATGTGTTTAGCTTCTTTGGGTTGGATTTTCCCTTCTAGTGCTTTCTGTAGGGCTGGGTTTGTGGACAGGTATTGATTAAATCTGGTTTTATCCTGAAATATTTTGTTTACTCCGCCTATGGTGATTGAGAGTTTTGCTGGGTATAATAGTCTGGGTTGGCATCCGTGGTCTCTTAGTGTCTGCATGAGATTTGTCCATGATCTTCTAGCTTTCATAGTCTCTATTGAGTAGTCTGGTGTTATTCTGATGGGTTTGCCTTTATATGTTACTTGGTCTTTTTCCTTTGTGGCTCTTAATATTTTTTCTTTGTTCTGTGTGTTTAGTGTTTTGATTATTATGTGGCGAGGGGACTTTTTTTTTTTTTTGGATCCAGCCTATTCGGTGTTCTGTAAGCTTCTTGTATCTTCATATGTATTTCTTTCTTTAGGTTAGGAAAGTTTTCTTCTGTGATTTTGTTGAATATATTTTCTGTGCCTTTGAGTTGGTATTCTTCTCCTTCTTCTATCCCTATTATTCTTAGGTTTGGTCTTTTCATGGTGTCCCAAATTTCCTGGACGTTTTGTGTTACGACTTTTTTGTCTTTAGTGTTTTCTTTGACTGACGAATCTATTTTCTCTATTGTTTCTTCAGTGTCAGAGATTCTCTGTTCCATCTCTTGCAATCGGTTGGTTATGCTTGTTTCTGTAGTTCCTGTTCGTTTTGTCAGGATTTCTATTTCCAGCATTCCTCAGCATGTGTTTTCTTTATTGTCTCAAATTCATTTTTCAGATCTTGGAATGTTTCTTTCATCTGTTTAATTGCTTTTTCTTGGCTTTCTTTGATTTCTTCCCATTTTTTGTTCATTTTTTCTTCCATTTCTTTAAGGGAGTTTTTTATTTCCTCTTTAGTGGAGTTTTTCATTTCCTCTTTAAGGAAAGTTTTTATTTCCTCTTTGAGGGAATGTTTTATTTCTTCTTTAAGGGCCTCTATCATCTTCTTAAAGTCATTTTTAGGGTTGATTTCTTCTGTTTCTTCTGTCTTGGTATGTTCAGGTCTTGCAGGTGTAGAATCACTAGGTTCTGATGTTGCCATATAGGTCTTTATGTTGTTGCCTGTATTTTTGCACTGGCGTCTACTCATCTCTTCCTCTGTGCGGTGCAGGTGGTGTCTGTGTCTGAGAGTGCCTCTCTTGTTCTAATTTTTAGTCTTGGTTTAGTAGGGGTTCTTGGTTAAATTGGTGCTATTGGGCTATTTCTTCAGGGGCAGCTGATCTCAGTCGGTGAAGTATATACTTATGATTCTGGTGATCTGGTTTGCTGGCTGGGCAGCACCTTCTTCTGTGTTCCCAGGTCACGTTTTGTTCATTCGTCAACTCCTCAGCTGATCTTGTTTCTTCAGACTTCCAACTGTAGGCATCTGAATCCTCTCCCAGATGGGTTTCAGTTGAGTGGGGTAGTCTCACCAACACCTCCAAGTTGTTGGGTTTCGCAGGATCAGCAGCTAGGCCCTGGGTTGTCCTCAGACGGAGTGTTCAGATTCGTTCTGGTTCTGTCCCACGGAGATAGCTTCTTCCCCGGTTGTTGGGGTTAGAGGTGTCCCTGTTCCAAGCTGCTTCTGCTTGTCTCCATCACCAGGCCTGTCTACCTCTGTGGTCCGTTGCCGGGCCTGTATGTCCCTGTCAGCTGCCACTGGGTCTGTCTGCCTCTGTGGGCTGCCACCGGGCCTGTATGTCTCTGCCAGCTGCCGCTGGGCCTGTATGTCTCTGCTGGCTGCCGCCGCGGGCCTACCTACCTCTGTTTGTCACTGCCGCCGGGCCTGTCTACCTCTGTGGGCCACCACTGGGCCTGTATGTCTCTGCCAGCTACTGCCGGGCCTGTATGTCCCTGTCGTCCGCCGGGCCTGTCTACCTCTGTGGGCTGCCTCTGCGGACCTACCTGCATCTGCTTGTCTCCACCGCGTGGCCTGTCTACCTCTGTGGGCCGCCACTGGGCCTGTATGTCTCTGCCAGCTGCCACCGGGCCTGAATGTCCCTGTTGGCTGCCGCCGCTGGGCCCGTCTACCTCTGCGGGCCTCTGCCACAGGCCTTCCTGCGTCTGCTTGTCTCCGCTGCCAGTCCTGTCTCCCATTTTTTTTTTTTTAAGACAAGGTTTCACACTGGCCTGGAACTTGCAGATGGGAAGGCTGACTTGCCTGTAATCTTCAGAAATCTGTCTCTACCTCTCCAGAACTGGAATTACAAGCATATGCCACTATACCTATTTTTATTTGTTTGCTTTTTAATAAACTCTGGGGATCAAATATAGGTCTTCATGCTTAGCAGACATGTTCTTTAATGACAGAGGTTTCTCTCCCACAATAATCTTAGAATTTATTGCTTATGATAGCCAGGCCCAGCTAAGACACTTCCAACTACTCCTCTACATGGTTTACTGCTTCACCAAGAATCTCAAGTTTCTCATCTCTCATTTCAAAATGTCAGTTTTATTCTCCTCACCCACCCATGTCAACAAGATCCCAGCATGCCTTGCAGCTAACAGTTACTGAGTTATCTCACTTAGAAACACATTAGCTCCTTTGCACATTTGCAGCTTTAATTAGACTACTTTTGACAAGCTCCAAAACTTTGTTTTTGATTTTTAACTTTGGGATGATTTAAAGCTCCATAACACTGTGTAATTGCTGTGGGCAGGTCACATATCCACCAACATCCATCTGCTTCCTCAGAAAACAGATTCTCCCAAGCTTAGAGTAGAGTGTGCAAAGCACACAGTAAAAAGCAATGGCCATAGGTTAATGTGCTCTCTCATAGTAAACATCCCCTTCGTCTCTTGTATTATTGGCAGTTTGTGGATGCTACTATTTGGACTTTCTTTCATTTTCAACCAATTAACATCTCAGTGCTTGGGAGACCCTTTTAGAGGCATATTTTCATGGTACCCAGGAATTAAAAAAAATACACTGCCCCTAAACCAAAAAATGTCTCATGTCAATTTTATTATTTGATGTAATCTTATGAAGCAAAGCATGGTGGCTACTATCAGCACTATTTTGCAGATAGGAAATCTGCAAGAGTAAATGACTAGGGAAGGATAAAGTTTGTCTACTGAAGTGTCTTTCCAACATTTACTTTACTATAGTAGACACTGAGTAGGTAACAAGTACAATAAAACTGTTCTGGGCTTTCTCTACTGTATGCCATTTTTGAAGCTATGTGTTCCCCTCATGTTTACTGAATTTTTTTTTATCAGTGGTGTTCAGTATTTGGTATTTTGGTGTTTGGCTATAACAAAGACTCTCATCATCAAATTAGGGCCAGAGGGAAGCCTCAGCTCCTAGAAGTATGGAGTTGCTGTGGAAAAGGTCACCTCTTAAAGAAGCAGCCACTTTATCATAGTTTCCACTGTAGGCATAAGGAAGATAGCCTTTCCTCTGAACAGTCTATTTTCTGAGAATTATTTGACTGCCACAGCTCCAAGGATCTACTCTTTATCATTTTCAAGGCAAAGGAGTATACCTATTTGTATAGGAATATTCATTTTGAACAAATTAAAAAGGAACAAGCATAAACTTGTCTTAGGCACTTTGATTGAGGCCCTAGCCACAATCACACCATTTCTGTCTTATTCTTAGCTTCTGAGAAATACTCCGTTAATACTCCTGTGAATAATAGGTCAGATTATCTATTACAGTGATCAAAATATGTATCCAGGAGTCTTCCAATTGCTTGAATCTGGTATCTATGCAACCTTCATTTATCTCATCCCTTTTCAAAGCTTTTGTCATTTGATTCCACATAGGAATTAGTCCCCACCTGAAATTCCTTCTCTGTAGGAACATTCCAGAGAATGAAAACACATTGGAGCTGATTATTTTTCCTTTCTCTTTTTTGTTGAGTTAATACTTTGTAATCCTCCCCCCCTCTCTCTCTGTCTCTCTCTGTCTCTCTCTCTCTGTCTCTCTCTCTGTCTCTCTCTGTCTCTCTCTCTCTCTGTCTCTCTCTCTCTGTCTCTCTCTCTCTCTCTCTCTCTCTCTATATATATATATATATATATATATATATATATATATATATATATATATTTGTATAGCCTGCTACTGGCTTACCAGTGTGAGCTTCTGGAACCCAGACATGAGGATCACATGAGGAAATCAGATGCTGATATATCGTACAGCCACGACATTCTAGATGTTCATGTATTTAAGGTGAAAATAGTGAATGAATTGAACTATTTTTCTCTAAGCTTCCCAACCTTTCTTGTCCATTCAGTGTTCTTGCTTCACAGATCTGGGTTTTCCCTCTCCCAGCTCACTTTGCAATGGCTCCTTTTTTCTCTCCTCAACCACGGGAATTGCATCCAATGTCAATGTCTGCAATTCTCCTGGGCAGGGCATATGATGCAGGTGCTTCCTGCTCTGCATAATGGTAATATTAAGAAATATTATTTGGTCTGTGTCATAGAGTGAATCTACAAAGTCAATGTGAACTGATTTTTTAATTATTTCTTCAAAGAGAGACCCATTAGGGTGAGAAAAAGGAGAGACCAAGGAAAGAAGATTGGAGAGAAAGGCAGAATTTTGGGCAAGCCTGATCTCAGCCTAGTTCTACCACATGCTCCCGGGTGTGAATTGCATGTGACCTTGTCTTACCTGAAATAAGAATGCTGCTATCAGTCATTGTCTCTGAGCTGCTCACTGACATGAGACAATTATAGTCTCCAGAGGTCTTGAGAGGACTATGTTCTCCCAGTTGAACAAAGTCCAATCCTTTAGTCAGCTGCAACCAATGCCCACAGATAGAGATGAATATACCAACTGGGTAAGGACTCTGGACAGGACACTAACAGCTCTACAAATAATTAGGTTGATATTACATTGGGTGGACATTTAATGGATCTCTCTTATGGGTACAAACCTAAACAAGTTAGACTCATAGATAACTGGCTGGGTTGTGCCTGTGTGGAAGTTTCTTGAAGCCAACAGTTTAAGCACCAGAGATTGAGGCAGTAATGTTGTCCATATAACCAGAGACTGTATTTACAAGAACAAAGCAAAACCCAGTTATTAAAACAGGAATCTAGAGTGGGACCATCACTTTGTAGAGTGAAGTCATCGGGGGTTTGAACTATTGCTGCTTAATTTCTGCTTAAGAAAGAAAGAGCAAGCTTGTTCCAAGGCCAGGTTGAAGACCCTGATGACTCAATTCCAAGGGGAGAGTGATGTTCAAAGAACAGAGAGAGTGACAAGGACACTAGCCAGGATGTCAGTCCAACCAGGCTGACAAAAATGAGAATTTACTATCTCATTGCAAAGAGCTGTAATAGATTTACATTGAGTTAGGGCAGTGTCAAATCCCAGGACCTCTTGCCCCATCTCTCAGTTATGTCTGTCAACAGGTTATCTATATCCACCTGCAGTTGCTTCTTCCTACTGATGCAGCCAACTCCAGGTTATTGTGGCAATTACAGAGATAAGACAGACCCTCCTTCCCAGTGGTTCCAGCAAATGTCCTGGTATTGAATTCACTAGGAGGACTTGTCATATGATCAAATCCAACCAAGGCCCCTCCTGTTTCTGGGGATTTGTGGCATCCATAGATTGGCTAGACTAGGCTATAAGCTGTTGATGGAGTCTAGGGTAGGTCAGTACTGGGAAAACCACATAGCTGAGAAGGGTAGAGGGAAAGGAAGCCTTCTTCCACTGTGGCTCTCTACAGTAGGATTTTCACATTTCTACCGTGTAGCCCCATCGGACTCATGTCAGGCTGTAGTGAGTTCATTGACACCGGCAAGCCTGAGACACAGATCACTTGACAAATAATATTTGATATCAGGCTTGTAAAACAGTTTCTCATTTTCATCTGGGAGTTTTTATGGGGGAAGTCAAGCTCACTAGCTTATAATTGACAAGATCTTTATGCATTTTGGAAAAGTCACAGAATTCTGTGTTCTGCTGTGTGCAATCTTCACAGACATTTTTGTTAACCTTGTGCAGCTTGAGAACTTAGCTTCAACGTTTTGTCACTGGGCTCGTCAATGTCTAGACAGGTGACTTCATCCCAATTTCTCTAGACTGTTTCCCTCTTTAAATTCAAGAGTTATTTCCCTGGACAAGGCTGGTTCCAAAGGCTTGAGGATTGCTGTTTGCTGACTTGTGTAACTTCTTGGAAAATGACTTTCTTGCTGTGATGTGAAATTGACTTTTCATCTTCACTGATGCCAGTGCCTTTTACATTTCCGGTGTTTGGAGGCACACAATTCCATTAAGAGGACCTGTGTGAGCTTTGAGAACTAGACTGCTTGCTTGCAGGGAGCTAGAGAATAATGACTTGCCTCTGAGGATGCTTTGAAAAATGATTCTAAAACTCATTCTTAATATGCTATAATAAAATGAATTATAACTTAAATTGGAGTTTCAGTTCACAGTTGTGATGCAAATATTGGGTTTCCACATATGCCTTTAGTTTGTTAAAACACCCTACACACCACCTATCATAGCTTCACTTGTCAACTTGACACACCTAGGAAGAGGGAGCCTCAATTAAGGAATTGCCTCTATTGAACTGGCCTGGGAGCATGTCCGTGGGGGCATTTTCTTAGCTGGTAATTGATGTAGAAGAGCCCAGCCCACTGTGGGTAGTGTCATTCCTGGGCAGGTGGGTCTGGGCTATATGAGAAAGGTAGCTTAACAGGCCAGAACAAGCACACCACTAAGCAGCATTCCTGGTCTGTTTCAGTTCCTGCCTTGATACTGGACTATGACTAGACTGTAAGACAGATAAACCCCTCCCCCCGCAAGTTACTTTTGGTCAGTGTTTTATCACATCAACATAGAAGCAAACTAGAACAGCATCCCAAGAACATTTATAGGTTATGATTTAATATTGTTCATGTTTCATTTAAACTTGAATAAGGCCACAGGGCTGAGAGAAGAATTTTAGGTGGTCCTTGGTATGGAAATGAAAGAATGTATTAGTTACTCTCTCATGGCTGTAACAAGTATCTGACAAAGTAACATAAGTAGCTCACAATCCCGGGTGAGGTTCATCATGGTAAGGAAGCCATGTCAACAGGAGCTTGAGGCAGTTGGCCACATTACATCAGCGGTCAGGATGCAGAGTGATGAATGCTGGTGTTTAGTTTCTGTCTTCTTTTTATTCTTTCTAGTACCCCAGACAAAGAAATGGTGTTTCCTTCATTTAGGATAGTCTTCCTGCCTCAATTAATCCAGTCTAGAACCCCTTTAACAGACATGTCTAGAGTTTTTGGCTCCTAAGTGGTTCTAAAGGCTATCAAATCAACAATATTTTGTATATATAAATAATGGAATTTTATTCAGCCACATAGAAGAATGAAATAATTTAACTTGCAGGAAAATGGGAATTCCTGGGGATACTTATAGTAAGTGAATTAAACCATACTAAGAAAGACAAATATTGCATGCACTTCCTCATAGGTGAAGCTTACATTTCAATTTACATAAGTGTGCAAAAGACATTAAAGTCAATAGGGAACTATGACAGAAGAGGAAGAGGGGACCGGAGGAGAGTAATGGAATAGGGCTTGAGAGCAGGAGGGAAAATTAACTCGGGAGAGGAAGGGGACCATTAAGAAAAGGGAGTGCGTTGGGGAGGGCAGTGGAGATGGGCAATAAGAGTGAAGTATAATGATATGTACATATAAAAATGTCACAATGGAACCCATTACTTTTTATGCTAATGAAAATATTCATAAAAGATGTGCAAGCCTTCCATCCTGGAAAATATAAAATGTGAAATACTGAAATACTGTTGATAAAAACACATGTTGCCACACCAGGGGGCAGCAAGGGAGGGAGTCTCCACCAGTGTGCTTGTGTTTGATTTCCTTCTGTTTAGGTTTGTGTGTGTGTGTGTGTGTGTGTGTGTGTGTGTGTGCGTGTGTGCCCCAAACTTCTGTTTTCCTCCTCTGAAAACATGGTGTACCTCTTCCAGCTTTCTTTTCCACTTCTTTCCTGAAGCGTCCTTTCCTTTCCTTTTTAATAATTTCTCTTCCATGTTCTTCTCTAGAATATTAAAATTACAATTTAATGCAAGAATTTAAAACACTATCATACTCTGATGCGAGGCACTTAGAATAAGCAAATTCATATGGATAGGAAGTAGGATGGAGGTTGCAGGAGGTGGGGAGGAAAAAGTGGAGATCTGTTGTTCAGTGGTGTGGTGATATTTTATTTGTGTTCTAGTAAATAAAGCTTGCCTGGAGATCAGAGGAAAAAGCCAGCCATTATAATTAAACACAAAAGTCATGCAATGTTAGCCTTTAATCCTATCACGTGGGAGGCAGGGATCTGTCTGGATCTATGTGAGTTGAAGGCCACACTGGGAACAGAGCCAGACGTGGTGGCACATGCCTTGAATTCTAACACTAGTTAACCGTGGAGGTCTGGAGGTCTGTACAGACAGACAGGAAGTGACAGAGCTAGGCAGGAAGGGGAAGTGATGTAGCTGGCAGAAAGAGCAAATCAGATGGCAGAACAGCAAGGCATATAGGCGTGCATAGACAGGAAGTATCTCGCTTTGGAAGCTGTGGAGTTGGTGAGGTGAGGAACAGCATGCGGCTGTTCCTATTCCTCTGATCTCTCTCAGGTTCTCATCCCTACATCTGGCTCCATGTTTTCTGTTAATAAGACTGTTTAGAAATTTGTCTACACAGTGGTACAGACAATCTGTGTGAGACCACTGAAGAGCTCTAGAAAGGGACTATAGTGATGATCACATACACTGTGAGTACACTTGATGTAACCGAGATGTCCACTTAAATAGGATTAAATGGTATATTTTTCTGTGTTGTATACTATGCCACAGTTTTTTCTTTTATTGAATACACATTTTTCTCTCACATAATATATTCTGGTTACAGTTTCCTCCCCCTCTACTCCTCCCAATTCCTTCCTCCCTCCCCTCCCATCCGGACCCACTTTATTTCTGTCTCATTAGAAAACTATCAGGCTTCCATGGGATAATAATATAATAATAACATAATAACAATAACATAATAACATAACATAATATAATGTAATACAGAAAAGGCCAATAGAAGGAAAAGTACCCAAGAAAAGGCACAAAAATAGAGTCAAAGATTTTCTTATTCGTACACTCAGGAATCCCATAGAAACATTAAACTGGAAGCAAATATACACCCAAATGACGCATCAACCCTGTTGATTTAGAAGTCTTTGGGGTCCTCTATCCCCTCTGGCTTTTACAGTCTTTATACTTCTTCCACAGGGTTCCCGGAGCCCTGAGGGGAAGGTTTCAATGGAGTATCCCAAGATCTCTGACTCTACATCTGTCTGTGTGTCTCTGTGTGTCTTTGCATCTGCTATAGGAGGAATTTTCTCTGATGGTGATTGAGTAAGGCACTGATCTATGAATATAGCAGAATGTCATTATGGGTTATTTTATTGCTGTGTTCTTTTTAGTACAAGAGTAGTGTTTGTTTTATCTTGAGTCCCTGGGCTATCTAGTCTCAGGTTCTTGGTCAACCAAGCAGTGTTGGTATGTGTTCCATCTCATGGAGTAGGCCTTAAATCAAATCAGATATTGGTTGACCACTCCCACAGGCCTGTACCACCATTGCCCTAGCATATTTTCTAGGTAAGATATCATTGTATATTAAATGGTTTTTAGTTGGGTTGGTGTTTACATTTCTCCTTTGGTAGCATGCAGAATAGTTTCCTGTACCAAATACACTAGCCACAGGGGTAAAGTTTCTATGTAGGCACTAGCTCAACTTCCCCATGTCCAGTGAGTTCTATAAGTGTTGTCTTCAGCAAAAGGCCTTGTCAGTTTGTGGAGAGCACTTGGCAACAGCCCAGGCTCTTTGGGGGTCCCCATGGAACTCCTTTGGCCAACAAATCAATTGGATGTAATTAATTCTTGATACTAGAAACTTCATTTGATTATGAGATGTCCAGCTGGGACTCTGTCTCCTCCATCCATTATTTGGTGATTTCCTTTAGATCACATTCATATATGTATATATTTTAGGAAGCTTCTATCTACTGTATTCGGTTGTTCCCATACTACCCCTCAAATGACCCTTAATTTTAGCCGTCTCTCCCCATATTCCCTTCCTTGTCCTTTTCCTCCCTCCCCCTCCCCACTTGATCCTCCTATTCTAGTCCCTGTCCTACCCATTCATAACTATCTATTCTATTTCCCTGTCCTAAGGAAATCTGTATCCTCTAGTCCCTTAGTCTATAGCTAATCTCTGTGGTTCTACGGATTTCAACAATCGATATTAACCATCACTGAGTTGTCAGTGTGGAATCTGTGGAGCAGGTGGAAGTTAGAAGAGTAGCTCCATAAACTGAGAAGAATGTGTTCAGGGATTTTTCGTGTCATAAACATTTGTTGCACATTTGTGGCAGCTGCTGGTTTATGAAGAATACCAAGCTATTTAAATCTCTCACATGTGCTGAAGGATTTTGAGTCAAGCTGATTTAACTTGGTCCATGGTTTCACAGTTAAATGGTTCTGGCACCTTAGTGGGAAACTGGAAATGGACAAAGGACACAGTTAGGCTTTTAATGATTAAAGATATTGTATATTCTATAATGCATGAGAAAGCTTCACAAAATGATGTATAGTCCCATACACAGTAGCAATGGTGTTAACCCTATTGGCTGAAGAACTTTTTTTTTTTTTTATAAGCACAAAGGAATACTATTCAGCCACAGTTAAGAGTTAACTCTTACCACTTTCAGAAAAAGTGATGGATTTAGGTGTTAATGTGAAGCCAAATAAGATCAAGAAAGAATGGCAACTGCCATGTCTTTTTTTGTCATGGAAGAATCTAAAAAAAAAAGACAGTCTGTAGGTCTAACTGTGATCCTCAGAGACTGGGAAAGGTGTGAGGTAGGTGAAAATAATGAAGTCACAAACAAGTATGGGAGGAATGCCCTGTAACCAATGAATGTATGTAATTGAAGTGTGTTAATGAACATTGAATTTTTTGGGGGTGGTTCGAGACAGGGTTTCTCTGTGTAGCTTTTCGCCTTTCTTGGACTCGCTCTGTAGACCAGGCTGGCCTTGAACTCACAAAGATCTGCCTGCCTCTGCCTCCCGAGTGCTGGGATTAAAGGCATGCACCACTACCACCCAGTGAATATATAAAAACATTGAATTTTTAAAAAGGCACAAAACAGTCAAACTCTGAGCATGGATAGACTCTCCAAGAGAGTGTGTGGGAAAGAACAGACACGAAGTTGGGTTGGTGTTTACATTTCTTGTACTAAAAAGAACACAGCAATAAAATAACCCCTAATGACATTCTGCTATATTCATAGATCAGTGCCTTGCTCTGATTGAGTCCAACATGATCCAGCCTTCATGGATTGAAGAGATGAGAAGCTGGTCAGGAGTCTGAGTGGGACTGGCAATGACTAGGAGAGTTGAGAATTGTGAGAGACCACTGAAGAGTATTTAAAAACAGGAGTCTACTCCAGTTATAAAAGTCTGCTAATAAAATCAAATGGGACAACTGAGCAGTTTCTGACCACAAGTCTGAGCCATGTGCAGTTCCTTGGTCACTTGCCAGTAGGAGTTTGGGCTGAGTAAATCTGGAGACAGACTGAGGATGGTTCAGAAGAGTACATTTCTAATTATCAGTACCTGGATTTTGGACACCACTAATTGCTAGGGAGCCTGCTTAGGATGCTCAAAGTCCTGGGTTAAATCACTGTAAAAATCATGTGTATACATTGGGGCTGGTGCATCAATTTTTGTTTCATTTTCTTTACTGCAAAGTATTGACAGAAAGTGTAGCTAATCCATAGGATCTATGTGATAAATGAGTGAGATGATCTTTTAAAATGTCTAGCCCAGTTAGCACTCAATGAGGTTGGCTGTTAGGATAGTTAGGTGCTAAGTAGAAGTCATTTGAGTGGTGAGTCATTGGTTACAGGAATAAGCTAAGGAAGAAAAATAGACATATAACCCAACCAAGGAGCTTGTTAAAGTCATTGGACAAAGGCAAGCTATCCTCAAGCATTATTCTAGTTAATCTTATCAATTAAGAAAATCAGGAGTCAGACATTGGAGTAAAAACCTGAAAAATCAGAGAAGCAGGGGAGCAGTCACAGTCACTTCCTACCTCTCTGGTTCTTCCAACCAAAAGGGCTAAGATCCTCTCTCAGTCCCACCTTACCATTTCCTGTCTTCTCTCTCTACAGTCCTTCAAACCTCTATGGTCAGCTAGTGGCTAGCTCCTCCCTTGGACTCCAAGCAAACTTTATTTGTCAGAACACAATCAAAATATCACACAACACTGTCCAGTGCCTAGCTGCTTGGTGGCCTGGACCTTTAAAAGGTCGTGCTAGGATCCTGAACTTACCGCTTCACTGGTACTCTTAAAAAAATCTAGGTTCTGTCAGCTTTAAAGTGGGCACGTTACAGTACACACCTGTATGAAACCAGAACTCATTAAGTGTCATTGATGGGATAATGATGGTGTCCGTGACAATGACAAGGACACTGGGGATGCTGGACATTTGGACATCTTTCCTCTCTAGCCATATATTTGGGGCGGAAGACACTGCTAGCCTTTCTTTGGGGTCACTGAAGTGACCTGGTACCCCTACCCTAGGCAAGACCAGTCCTTGACCTGGTTGGTTCTCAGGGTGCCTGTGAAGAAGATGATAGGCACATCTCTCTTCGGTCCCTCAGGGCAGTTTTGAAGCGTCAAGAAGTAAACTTATATTGTTGGACCCTGAACAACTCTTATGCTTATGGGTGATTCTTTGTAGGGACAACACTGCAGTGAGCAGGCAGCCTGAGGAAACCTGCTTTGCTCTCCTCTTAGGTAGCTTTATCTTTTTATGTCAATAGTAATCTTCCATTTCTTGTGCTTTAAAGCCTAACAGTAATAAATTCGCCATCAGGATATTTATTTGTAGGCATGCCTCTGGCTTGCTGCCTTTGCAGAATGGCAAGAAACGGGCCGTTATCATTCGCATTTTTTTTTTCATTTTAAAATGTGGGTAGAGGCCCCGCCTGCTTTCCACCATTTCTTCCTCCCCCATTTTTTTGTGTATTTTATGCCCCTCTGTGCCTCAACTCAGAGATTTAACAGGGCTCCCTGACCATGTATAATGTGTGTTTGCATGCTCCAAGTCTGTTAAGGCGTTTTCCGCATGTATTTCGCAGCAGATTCCAATTGTAAATGGGTTGTAGAGACGTCACTGGCTTCCTGCCTGTGACATTTCTGATGGATGGCCCCTATTTATACAGAACAGCATGGCATGTGCAAAACTACAAGGCTCCATGCCATGCTTAATGGATCGGAAGGAGAGAGCTGGCAGCCCTACTGTGAAGAAAACCATCCGTTTCCTTTTGGTAAGCAGTCAGAGAGGTCGCTGATGAGACGCCGACTGCAGAAGGCTTGCAGGGGGATCCAAATCCTGGCTCTTCGACAAAACTCTCCTGGATTCCTGAAGACTTGATCTCACAGCTAACATACAGGCATCCTGTGGTTAAGGTCATGGCCGTGAGGAGCAGAACAAAAGATGTGACCCTCTGCTAGGACTATTTGGTGGCACATGTTTTTATGTCTATGATTTTTTTTTTTTTATAGTAAGAGATGGAGATGAGCTGCCTTATGGGGGTGTCCAATCTCAGTTAGCAAGCTATAAAAAGATACCACAGACAAGATGACTTATAAATAACACGTTTTCCTCCATAGTTATGGAGGTTGGAAGTCCATGATACAGGTGCTGACAGGTTTTGTGTCTGGTGAGGGTCCTTTTCCTGACTGAAAGATGGCCTTTTCTTCACATGCTCTCATGTGCTGGAGAGCAGCTGGGTAGGTAGCTCTCTTTAATAAAGACACTGGTCTCATTTAAGAGGTGGTTAGGTCTCATCACCTTCTCATAGCTCTACCACCTAGGACTATCCCATTGGTGATTAGGTTTTGGCATGTTAATAGAGGTCATGGGACCAGAGAAATGGCTCATAGGTTAAGAGCACTGGTTACTCTTCCATAGGACTAGAGCTTGATTTCCGGTATACACAATGAAGCTCAGATCTGGCTATAATGCCAGTCCCAAGGGGACCTTACACCCTTTTCTGGTCTCTGAGGGCAATAGGCACATATGTGATATACATGAATACATGTAGATAGAACACTCACACACAATAATAAATGAATGTATGAATGAGTAAGTAAATACATTTAAGATCCAGGCTATAACAGGGAGCTCTGTGAGTTTTGTAGGACTGTTTGATTCTTTGTCATTTCTATAGGTTCAGGCCATGCCACCTGCATTGTTACCCTCTCGCCTTGATTCATAATCAGAGGCTATGTGTGTGCAGTCATTGAATACTTAGGCAAAGGGATTTCAAGACAGAGGTTGGGAGATAAAGACTGGGAAATCACTTTTTTAATTTAATTAATTTATTTATTTTACATCTTGACTGCAGTTTTTCCTCCCCCTTCTCCTCCCATTCCCTCCCTACTTCCCTGTTGCCCCCTCCCCCTACCCACCCCTCCTCTGTTTCTGTTGAGGAGGGTTAACAGTAAAGCATGACATATCAAGTTGCAGTAAGACTAAGCATCTCCCTTTGTATTTAGGCTGGGCAAGGCAATCTAGTATGAAGAATAAGTTCCTATGAGCCAGTCAAAGCATTAGGGGCAGCCCCTGCTCCCATTGTTAGGAGTCCCACACATAGTCCAAGCTACACAACTGTCACAAATATGTAGAGGGTTTAGGTTGGTCCCATGCAGGCTCCTTGGTTATTGGTTTAGACTCTGTGAGTTCCTATGAGCCAGTTGTTTCTGTAGGTTTTCTTGTGATGTCCTTGGCCCCTCTGGTTCCTACAGTCCTCCCTCCATCTCTTCAGCAGGATTCCCTGAGCTCAGCCTAATGTTTGACCATGGGTCTCTGTATCTGTTTCCATCAGTTACTGCATGAAGGCTCCTGATGACAATTGGGGTAGTCACCAATCTGATCACAGGGGATAGGCAGTTGGGGCTACCTATCCACTATTGCTATGAGTCTTTCCTAGGGTCATCCTTGTAGATTAGGGGGAGTTTCCCTTGCATCAGGTTTCTCCTGATGCCGAAAAGTCCCCCTTTCCATCTCTTTCAGGACTCTCTCCCTCCACCATCCCCAACCGGATCTCTAAAAGTTCCCATGCCTACCTGCCTCCAGTCTACCCAGGAAATCTCTTCTACTTCCCCTTCCCAGGGAGATCCATGCATCCCCACCTTGGGTCCTTCTTGTTACCTAGCCTCTATGAGTCTGTGGATTGTAGCATGGTTATCCTTTACAGTTAATATCCACTTATGAGTGAGTATATACCATGTTTGTCTCTCTGGGTCTGTCTTACCTCACTCAGGGAGATTTGGGAAATCACTCTTAGTATCTCACCAATGGGAGGGGTTGTATGTGAGTGGACAGGTGCCCCCTTCATTTATGTTACATTACAGTAGGAGACGGTACTGATGGCCAACTCGTTTTTATGAAACACTGTTTTGTAGGAATGGACGTTCTCCAGTATGCACCAAAAAGACAGACAACAAACAAACAAAAATCCTCTTAAGTACATGCTTTTTGATTCTAGAAATTTAAGTTATGTTACTACATGTGCATAAAGAAATATTTACAAATATATGATTTGCTTGGTTTTGGAAATACCAAAATATTCATCACCCGGAAGTCATTTGAAATGAAAATGGTGTGGCCAGTCAGCTGATGACTCTTCATACTTAGTAATACAGACAAAGACAAAATAATGTGCTATATACATACGAGAAATGCTATTCATAAACAAAAATAAAAAAATGCATCTAGATGCCACAACATGGATGAAACACTATGCTAAGTACATGAAGCCAGTCATAACAGACTGCATATTGTAAGATTCCACTGATAGGATTTCAACAAAACAGGCAAATAATTGGGGTTATCTATCCACTATTGCTATGAGTCTTTCCTAGGGTCATCCTTGTAGACTAGGGGGAGTTTCCATTGCATCAGGTTTCTACCTGATGCCATATGTGTTGGTTTGCTTTCTGTTGCTGAAATAAACACGATGGCCAAAAGCAACTTAGAGAGAAAAGGGTTTATCTTTTACTTCAAATCCACTATTGAGGGGAGTCAAGACAGGAACTCAAGTCAGGTATCTAGAGCAGAATCCAGGGAGGAACTAGTATACTAGGACATTTTGTTTACATTGTTAGTTCTCATTGCCTGACTGCATTTGGAATCACCTGAGAGACACAGCTTTGAGTAGCTCTTGGTGTGTTTCCAGAGAGGTTTTTAGTGCAAGAGAGAAGACTCACCAAGAATATGGGGAGCATTGTGCCATGGCTTGGGGGTTCCAGACTGAATGAAAAAGGAACAGCAACTGCAGTGATTTGAAAGAACATGGTCCCCAAAAGGAGTGGACACAATTAGTAGGTGTGGCTTGGTTGGAGGAAGTGTGTCACTGTGGGGCAAGCTCTGTGGTCTCTTTTCTCATGCTACACTCAGTGTGACAGTCAGTCGACTTCCTGTTGCCTCTGAGTCAAGATATAGGACTCTCAGCTCCAGCACCACATATGCCTGCATGCCACCATGCTCCTTACCCTGATGATAATGGACTGAGCCTCCAACACTGTAAGCGAGCACCTTAATTAAATGCTTTCATTTATAAGAGTTGCCATGGCCATGATGTCTCTTCAGAGATATGAAAACCACAACTAAAACAATCTTCATTTCTCTCTGCTTCCTCACTGAATACTCAATATGACCACCCACCTTATACTCCCATGCCACCCCTTCCTGTCAATTGCATGCCCAATAAACACTTTCTTCCCTCATGTCAACTCTCTGGTGACAACAATAAATACTAATACACACAGTCACAGAATTTTAAGTGGTGTATGCATTATGCTAGCATTTTTGAGTAACAGAGAGTATCTTTGAGAGGATTCTTAAAAGTGAAGTGCTTCTGTTCAACTTGGGACAAGCCACCCCATTAGCATCTTGTTCTGAAATTGGACAGTCTTGTAGACATTGGCTATTCTCCTCTTGCTTCCCAGATACAGGGTATGCATCGATTTTTCACAAGTCCTTCCTATTTTGGTGATGGAGATCTAGAATTAGAGATACTTGAGGCATTGAATGACGGGAGATTTTGGGCTATGACCAGCCTAACCTGGAAACTATATTGGAAGGTGTCAGTACCAGCCTTCAGGATATTGGGAAACAGTCTGTATCAATAAAGCCACCTACAGCTTTATGTACCAGATTATTTTGTATTATGTCACAACTCAAAGATCACTGTGCCTAAAAGGTAAGTAGCTGGTGTAAGTCATATATGTACACGTTTATAAAATTGATAGTTACTTCTTTATAATTTTTTGTATTATTGAAATCATTCATAATCTCTTTTGTAATAAAAAAAATTGAGTTGTTTTCCTTTGGGAATCAAACTACATGTCCATAGTACTAATATTTTTGGTAGGATGGGACAGCAAAATAATGTATACATTTAGACAATCTAGAGTTCAGGCAACTTTCTAAGCTTGCATTCTACTTCAGGTGCACTTAGGACTTGGGCCTATTATTATCCTCTATAGCAGTGGTTCTCAACCTGTGGGTCACAACCCTATTGGGGGTCAAAAGACCCTTTCACAAGGGTCACATATCAAATATCTTGCATATCAGACATTTATATTACAGTTCATAAAAGTAGCAAAACTACAGTTAGGAAGTAGCAAAGAAAATAACTTTATGCCTGGGGGGTCACCATACCATGAGGAACTGTCTTAAAGAGTAGAGTCACAGTATTGGGAAGGTTAGGCATAGCAGAGGTTAGCTTATGAATCAAAAGACCCAGGTGAGTCATCAGTCACCATATGCAGTGAGCAATGGAGCCCAGAACTTGATTAACGGAAGTTCTGGGAAGAGTTCCATAGAGGAAGCACAGAGAGAATAGAAGTGGAAGAAATCCATGATGGAAGAAGCAGCAAGCAGCACCATTTTTGCCATTATGGATTCGTTCTGGCTATAGTCTTTCCTGCTGGCTGGGGATTGTTTAGAAGAAGGAGCGGCACTTGAGTCTCAGTCCTGTCACGAACTAATTATGTGCCTCTGGGAATCCACGGTACTTCAATGAGTTTTCTTATGTAAAAAGAAAAAGAGACCGCATCCCTTGTGGGCTGTCACAAAGATCAGATGTACTGGTGAATTCCACGTGCCCTGCAGTTGAAAGGTTGTGTATTGGCAGGATTTTATTATGCAGGTGTGCATACACAGAAAACAGTCCCCTGATGTGTGATACTTAGACAATGCTGAGCTGGAGGAACAGCCTCAGAACTGGTTTCTCTGGCCTTCCCTACCCAACTCTGGGTCATCTTTGATCTTCTTTTTCTTTAGAAGTACAGCTTTCTTTGAGGATCTATGTCTGTGTAGGGACTGATCTGTGAAAGAGGTACTCACCTGCTTTCGTACCTGCTCGCTGAATGCTGTTAACGAGGAAGATTAAGCTCATACCACGGAGAAAGACACTGGAATTCAAACACAGCCTAGAGTCCAGAGAACTGTCTTAGGACAGTGTCCTCTGGCTCATCCATCTCTCCAAAAATCACTTACTGCCTGTCTACAATTTCCTATAGCTCCCAACCCCTGGTCTCTTATAAAGCAGGCACTGAAGCTTCAACCGGGGCACACATTCTGATTCCGTGAGTTTTGTATTTTGTGTGACTCCTAGGCATAGTTGCATAACAGTAATTTTGCATCGCTTTTTCTGCTTTCAGCCTGTCTATTGTCAGTTTGTTTCAGCAGGCTCAATTAGTAAGCCCTCAGAGTGAAACTGATGATCCTTCACAGGCAATCCCACAACACTGTCTCCATTGTCCCTGGGGTTTTGAGTTTGCATTTTGTGGCATATGTTGGTTCCTATCCTCTGAATTCTTCTGTTTATCACACAAAAAGTGTTGCTTGGACTCAGCTGCAATCCAGGGACCTGTGATTTGTGGTTTCCTGCTATTTCTCCTCACCTGGGTGGCCTTCAGTGCAATTCTGTCACTTTCACAAAATGAAGTGGAAACACACAGCCGTCCTCTCTCCCTGGCTCTTGGCACTTCTCCAAGGCTCCTGTCCTGTTCAGTGAAAATGAGTTTTCTGAATCTTTCCCCTGCATCTCCCCAGGCCTCTTGTGGCTTCTCACACTCCATAGTGGATGGAGGTGGAGCTTGTGTGCAGACAGGCTCAAGATCAGTCATCTACCTCAGGAAGGTGACGTCTGTCTTTATCTCCTTTTGCCTGCCTTTCTAGATCAAAGGGTCAAAGGGTATGTTCGCCATTGGAATTCTCTAGCCCAACTTATCAAGGTCATCACCTGGAAGTCCAGGATCACAAGTTTCCCTAAGAAATGCCCGAGCTGCATTTCCATTTGTAAGGTGGCATTTTTGAATGAGAACTCTTCCTTCTCCTTTTCTTCCTTCTTGACCACCTCATATATGTATGCAGAGTATTGTGATCATGTTCACCTCCATTACTCTTTCTTATCCCCTCCCACTCATTCTGGTCCCCTTCTTCTTCCCACCTAGGCCCCTCCTATTATATGCCCCTGCCCTCCCGTGTGTGTGTGTGTGTGTGTGTGTGTGTGTGTGTGTGTGTGTGTGGAGAGAGAGAGAGAGAGAGAGAGAGAGAGAGAGAGAGAGAGAGAGAGAGAGACACTAAGTTTAATTGTGGTTGCTTGCAAGGCCTTATTTACTGGAACTTAGACAACTAACCAGTGGTTATGTGACTGAAAAAGAAATGACTCTCCTTTCCCAACAACCATTAACTGCCAAAACCTCCTCAAGCTTGTGTGGGAGCTTCCTGAGCTCCTCCTCCACTCATGATGGAATGTTGAGGGGTCTAATCTCCATCAGGCCTTATTCATGAAGCCACAGCTAGTGTGTTTTCACAATGGTTATGACCATGTCCTGGAAACAGCATTCCACCGTGTCCTCACCCACCATCTCTGCAGTTCTCTCGGCCTGTCTTTTGTGATGTTCCTCTTGGCTTTGGGGAGGTGAATTCTCGGGAACTCTCCATGTTGCAGAGCTTGGGGTGAAAGGCCTTTGTTTTTCTCCTCCCACTCAAAGTCAGTCTTCAATCTTTTGTAGAGTCTTCACACAGAGTGAATGAGAAGCTTTGCAAGTTCTACTTTTTACCCAGAAGCCCTCTATATGATCCTTTTCCTGCCAAACTCTCATTTTCTTCTGGAGATCTTATCATCTATATGACATATACATTATCCCATGTGATTGGGAGACATGAAATTGCCCACATGTCTCTGCTCTTCTCCTTATAATTCTTTTATTTCTACTCTTAAGATGGGAGAGTTTATGCTGGTCTATTTTCAAATTCATCAACACATTTGTCATTTGGGGATGGGGAATTTGGACAGGCTCTCATATAGCTACGCTGGCCTAAAATTACTATGTGTTGTTGAGGATAACCCTGAACTTCTGATCTTCCTGATTCCACCTCCCAAGTGTTTGGATGACAGGTGTGTGCTATCTTGTGTGACTCACTTTTATCAGGGTTGCCTTCAGGTTCCTCTATATAGTTGGCATTTCTCTGTGGACATTCCCTATCTGTTCACCCACTTAGATTACATTTTCTTTTAGTCCAATGGACATACTTATAATAATTGCTTTAAAACTTTGGTTCACTAAATTTGTATTAATTCATATTTGTTTTTCAAACTGAACTTGCACTGATGTTTTGTTCTTGACTTACAATCCTCTTTCCTAATTCTTTGCATTTTTTATTGAAAAAAAAAACAACGATGAATTAGATTGAGGTTTTTTGATCCCTTGGAAGTGGTACCTTGAACTTGTGTTGGTT
Source organism: Peromyscus leucopus (assembly GCF_004664715.2). Classification (NCBI taxonomy): domain Eukaryota; kingdom Metazoa; phylum Chordata; class Mammalia; order Rodentia; family Cricetidae; genus Peromyscus; species Peromyscus leucopus. The sequence continues at coordinate 25,398,379 of NC_051080.1, read as the reverse complement.
TTCACTTTATAAACATTGACCTGTAAACAACATAAGGTATTATTTAAACCCTACGATTATGTGAGACGAATTTGCTAAACCATCTGTGTTGTAGATTTCATGCTTCAATTTCAAGGTCTACAATGGTGTGTCCAGTGCGGGCATTACTTCTGAGAACAGCCCAATCAGGGCTGTTCTCATATTTCAGCTGACACTGAACCCTTAAGAAGCTGTTAACGACTCTAGCCCCTGTCTTGTTGGATCAGAATTTTAGTTCCCTGGGTCCCATTCCACCTCTAGTATCTCCCTTCCACCCTGTGGATTAATAAGCCTACCAATCATTTTTCATGAGAAACCCAGTCCTCAGCCAGAAGCTGGAAGGTCACCTCCCTACCTTATACACTCAGCAGTCTCTCCTCCAAAGCCCAATTCCAAAATTCTAGCCATATTGTCTGCTCTCTAAGTGAATCCCCTAAGCCAGGCTTGGACTCCAGTACACAGTCAAGGAGGTTGGCCCTTCTCAGAGATCCAGGGGGGAATTATTGAGTCTCATCTATGAATTTCCCTCACTCAGGAATTTTAGTCCTGCGGTGCCTGTTCCCTCATGTAGAAACTTTGTGACCATTTATGGCTGTAAGGCATATTTGATGTCAATTGTACTATCCTTGTGGAAGCTCAAAAGTGATCATTTGGTGATGGCCTTGTTATTGTGTGCTGTGTAGCTCTTTCCAATGGAATGACATTGTTGTTTCTGCTTCAACCCTGCTAAGCTCAGGGGATGAATCTCAGGTTCCCATCTTTAAGAATTTGTTTGGTCTCAAATTCAATACCAGTAAAAGCTGAGTGCAGGAAATAGAAATCAATTCAAGTATTTTAAGCAGAAAGGAATTCAGTGCTCACAAAATCATCATGTTGACTCACTCCCAGATCATCATAAAATTGATTCACTAGGAAAGCTTCTATTTCTGAGGCTGCTAGGGGAGCTATTCTGGATTCAAGGGCTTCTGCTTCCAGTTCAAATGCCTACTAGAAAATGAGAAACTGGAGAAGAGAGCCCAAGATGCCATGGCAGAAAATCTTCTTTTTCTAATACCTTCCTTAGCAGTACAATAGTCCAGAAGGGCAAAGAAGTTGCTTTACTGTGTTTCCACATTTCATATCTCACTGCAGTGCATATAACAAGTGAAACCTAATTTGTGTCCATAACTTAGCTGCAAGGGAATCTGTGTAATGTACATTTTTAGTTTTTTAGACTCTTTAGAAAGGGTTATGGGATCGAGTTTGAATGGCTGGTCTATGGTTTCTAATATACATCCTTTGCTTAGAATTCCTTCTTCATCTTTCTGGATCCATTTTCAATGTCACCTTCTCTAAGTTCACTTGATAATTTGATATTACACATACACACTTTAAAATGTGTTTTACAGGTAGTTTTATAACTGTTTTTGTTTTTAGTTTCCTATCATGGAATGGGGAGGTTCTTTGGGTTAGAGATACTCTTGTATGCACTCCCTTTTCTATGTCCTACTTCAGCAGCTGGCACATACCACATAATACAAGTTTATTGAATGAATGAATGGATGGAAGGAAGAGTGACTATAATATACTTTCAAATCACATAACATGGGAAGATGCCCCAGAGGAAGACTGACTTTCAACTGAGGCAGAGTTTTGCCCCACCCCACATTCTGATTCTTCTTATGTGAACAAACCAGTAAAGATGGAAAATTTTTCACTCAAGTAGTTATCTGGAGCTAGGAAGAGGAGATAAATGACACAGTGGATGAATTCCAAAGGAACTTCTAAAATATTCAGTCACAGTGGCTGTGTGTAATTGCAGTCCCAGGCCCTGGGGGGCCCTTCTGAAGCCTGGATCTAGGCTTTCAGAAGGTACATAATAAGTCACTCAGCACCTGACGATTTCTTATCTGTGAGCTGGAAGAGGAAATGCTCTCCTGGGAGGAATCTATGAATGTGCCAAGCAAACGGCTTTGCTTGCAGTGGCTCAGATAGATGGTCTGCCTCACCTAGGCAAACACTCCTCTCCCCAGCGAAGCCCTTCCCACTCCCTGGCCCATCATTTGATCCAGCCCATTAACTGCTTCCTAGAACTCAGTAATTGTGCTAGGGCAGGCTTCAGGTCCCAGCCGGCTCATGGGAATGTATGGCCAGCCCTGTGTGCCATGGAGAAGTTTATCTGTGTGTCTATACTTTGGGGTGCCTATCCTCTATTCCACCAATGCCTCCCGCAGGATTCTAGCAGGGAGAGATACCTGGGGGACCTGTGACTCTTGCCTGCTCTTCTATAGATAATGTTCAATGGCAGAGTATACGGATCCTTGTGGCCAGGATGATAACAGCCACCTAACCTACTTGTAGTACAGTCAACCTGAAAAGAGTGAGCAACAAATGCCTGGACTTTGTCATGGAGGCGTTTTTGAGGTTAGTCTTGTAGACTTCTGGGTCTCCTGAATTGGGACAGTTAAAAAGAGGCAGCATCTCTGCATCTATGAAGGAGCAAAGGCTTTCTAGTGACCCCAGGACTTTGGGGTCATCCCTGCTCATGTCGCAAACTGTCACTCACACTCTGTAAGCAAGCCCTCTATACTTACTGGTTCTCTAGGATGAAGGCCTTTTGTCTGACATTGGGACCCTATGAGGAAAGGGTAGGTGTTGTCTCTGTTCAGAGAAGGAATTCCCAACATAGCAACATTCATGCCAGGCTCTGTCCAGATTCTTCAGAGAGCAAAGGTCACTGTGCTGTCAAAAGTTCTGTCCTGGTACCTGGAACTGACTCAGGGTAAGCATGTCCTTTGTCACACCAATAGATATGCTAATGTTCAGGGTGAAGAAAACACTTATGTGTGTGGGTAGCAGGAAGGTGTATTTTGGCCTGAGTAATTCCTCAGGAACAGCACAGATTTGAAATGAAGTGAAAATAAGGTTCCTAGACTGGAGAGGGAAGTCAGGTGCTAGGTTAGGTGACTCTACCAGAAACTGCACCCCACTCTTCTCCCAGCCCAGCAACCTGTGCCAACTACATTTGTTCCAGACAAGAAGGTGAGTTCTTCGGAAAGTCTTTGTGAAGAGGACTGGGTTGGTTGAGTTGGTAACCATGACGATGTTGACTACGCTGATGTATCTCAATGTTCTGGGGAGGTAATACTGCTCTCCGATTCTGCTTTCTTGAGTTTCTATCATGTGCCACTTTTGCATTAAATGCTTGACAGAAGTCGTATTAACTTTCACAACAGCCCTTGAAATAATAGAGACGTGCTTCCTGCATTTCTACTTAGAGATAAGGACACTGATGTCAGAGAACTTAAGTGACTTTTCTTAAGTTCAGCTAAGAAATAACAAAAGATTTAGCCCAAGCTTGTTTGTCCCTAGGCCATGACACTATCATCATTCTGTGTGTACTCGGTTATTGATAGAGTCTCATGTAAGAGACGATTCATTATACTCTCTTTTAATCCTCATTCTGTGTGCTCTGGTTCAGAAATGCTACCTAACTCCTCAAGGCTAGCGTAGCCAATTGAGTCAAGGAGGATTTTGAATGTATTTCATTTCAGTTCAGTTTTTAAAAGACCAGGAAATAAATAAATAGATCTCACGTGGCTCCTTTGGGTGATACTGGTGTGGGAGGAGAGGCCTCTCAAGCTGAGAAACAAGTCTATTCTTTGGTCCCGATTTAGCTAAATCTAAGAGGAGGGAGAGCTGGGTTTGATATTTGTTTTCAACAACTTGTTGTCAACAAAGCTTGAAAGCCACCTTTATGCGGCAGCAGCTGTGTTAAACAAATGACAGGCAGAATGGGCTCATGTGCTGGGGCTCAACTTTTGATGGGACCCATCTGGGCCCTTCCACAGGTGAGGGGCATTGCCAGACTCATTTGCTCTCCGCTCATTCCAAAGCCAGTTCTGCTGGCTGCTCTGGCCAGGCTTCTCTCTCCAGCAAAACTGGCACCTTTGACATTTTTATTGCCTCCTTCCTGAGACATGAACTCAGATAGGCATCTCTGCAGGTGGCACCATCAAACTGCGGGGGCCTGGGCTCCCTGCTCAACAATAGGAATGAGGAAGGCTGATTGTTTCTCAGAGGGCATTTTGTATGTGAATGGAACACAAGTGCCCCTCTCTTGTCTAAATAGATGTTCCAATTGAATTCTAAAAGGGATTTTCAAGGTTACCTAAATCCAACATCTGTACAGTGGCTACACCTTTCATTGATCTCATTCCCCACTTATTTTTCAGTCTGTGTGTGTGTGTGTGTGTGTGTGTGTGTGTGTGTGTGTGTTGGACAAACAAGTAACTAGATGCTGGTCAGGGTGGGGAATACAATGCAAGGTTCAGGGGTTGCAGGGTCAACAAAACTGGTGCAGTTATTTGCACTCAGTAAATATAGTAGGGAACACCTGTATAGACCCAGGGAGCAACTTGGGGAGGTCTTCAAGCTGGGATGCAAAAGAATGATGGGACAGGAGAATCAGAGTAGGGAGGGGTCTGGGGTGGCAGAAAATTCTGACAAAGATCCAACAAGTAGTAAGGTTGTGAATGGAGAGGTATTGTGGTAGTTTGAATATAATTGGCTCCCATAAGCTCATAGGGAGTAGCACTATTAGGAGGTGTGGCCTTGTTGGAGTGGGTGTGACTTGTTGGAGGAAGTATGTCACTGTGGGGATGGGCTTTGAGGTCTCCATTGCTCAAGTTGCACCCACTAAGACAGATCACTTCCTGTTGCCTGTGAGTCAAGGTGTAGGACTCCCAGCTCCTTCTCCAGCACCATGTCTGCCTGCTGGCCACTGTGATGATAATGGACTAAACTAAACCTGTGAACTATAAGCCTCCCCAGTGAAATGTTTATAAGAGTTGCCATGGTCATGGTGTCTCTTCACAGCAATAGAAACCCTGACTAAGACAGGTATGCTATTTCCACATTAGGAAAACAGTGGCTGGTATGTATTGAGAAGAGTTGAGGCAAGCAGGCAGGAAGCACATGACTCAGAACCTACAACACCAAGGTTGGGGACCAAGTTCATAAAGGGAAGAAACATGACTCCCAGGCTGGTATTCATGCAGAGGAAAAGGAGGTCAAGGAAGCTCACAGAGAGGTCCAAAGTCAATGGGTGATGCTTATCTGTGGACCTAGAAAACTTGCATCAAAGATGGGATTAGCTATTTCCTACTGGCCATGGGGTTTGAGCAAATTATTTCTTCTGGTCTCTGATTCCATTTCATCTGTCTGTGTGGAGTGCAGTGGCCAGTCATTTGTGAAGGGGAAAGAGGCATGCCTCCTGACAAGCGAGTCTGAGAGGATGTGAGGCCAGAGAAATACCATTAGACAATTGAATCATTGTTGAAATAGTTGAGCGGCCGTCACTTCCAGCCTCTGCTTGCAGGCAAGCGGCAATCATGTTGGCGATGGCTAGAATGATGGAGTCTGGGCTGAGAGTGTGGAGCTAAGATCCCGAGGTAGCGTTCATCAGTCTGCAGGAAGGTCAGAGTAGCCCAGCTGGAGGCTGTGCTTTGAGAAGGAGGCCTGCAGCTCACAGGCCTTGAACCCTCCGGACTTGACCCTTTCTGCCTCTATGCTGCGGTGACTGGATCCTGCTTTGCCTCTCTCGGGGTGTGGGGAAATGGCTCCTTTTGCCTGCCAAGGGCTGGTTAATGAAAACAAGCACAGGGGCCCAGTCTCTTAATTAAACACAGCAACCTCTCATCATGGAGAGCGGCTGTTCCTGCAGCTGCTCTTCTTGGGCGCCGGGGCTCTTTCTATAAAGGCGGACAGTCAATGAAGCCCTGCCACATAGATTTCCTGCCCTCAGGCCCCACCTGGCCCTGGCTACAGAGGTGCAATGATGATAACTGCTTAGCTTTTATACTGATAGGCTCCATTTCAGTCCAAACACAACTGCTCGGCCTCCAAAGAGCCTTGCCCCCTTCCATGCTCTGCTGCTGAGACCCAGGGCATCAAAGCAGTCCCTTGCACCCAAGGGGCTTGCTGCCAGACTCTGTCTGTCTGCTGAGGTCCTTCCTCTCTTGTAAGAGGTGACACAGGACAGCTGTAAACAGTACCAATCCTGAGCTAGCTGCCTGGCTTTGAATACTGAGTATTACTTACCTGCAGCCTAACCTTGGGGAAGCTGTTCAGAATCTGTATGCCTGAGTTCTTTTCATTACGTAGTGATAAAAGCACTATTTTTCTCATTAAGGTGCTGTAAAAAATGTAAATATTTACTTCATGTAAACTCCTTTGGACAGAAGGTGGCACATAGTGGGCACTTTGTATTCTGCAGCTGCCAGGTAGTAGTACCTTCTGTCAGTTATGACTCATTAATATGATAATTATTAATTGGTGAGATAAGTTACTTCCCTTCTTGGTTAATACATCAAGTTTAAAAAAAAACCCTCTCTGCAAAAATCATACTCTATTTAGTATTTGACGACTCAGCAATGGTAAAACAGCATTCAGAAAAACTTATTCCAGGTGAGCGGGATCCTTGGAGGGCATCAGCCCTCCTTCCCCCAGGGCATGGTGGCTGCCATGGTTCTCAGGGCATCAGCAAGGTTCTGCTTCCCTTTGAGTCCCTGGGTAGTTTTTAATCTCCACCCCCTCTCCCATTGGGCCTGAGCACATGTAACCAGGGCAGACATTCGAGAAGCATAGAAAGACTCAAGAAGAACACTGGTGAGACCAACACGTGCAGGACTGAGTCTGATTTCTGCAGGACAAGCTCATTCCTCAGTTTCCAAGTTTCTTCTCTCTGATACTTCTCTCCCTCCCAGAAACTTTTACACCATCCTAATCCCCAGTCACCAACCTCCCGCTAGCGCATCTCAGTGCAGTTTTGACTGGTTGCATGGAGGTTGAGGCACCTTAACTCTGACGCAGTTAAAACAATGAAATAGAACAATCATATCAATATACTATAATATATACATAAGGAGCCTATACATACAAATATACGTGTGTATATTTTTCTTTTTTGAATTATTAAAACACATGTTGCTGGTTTGGGACTTTGATTAACTGAAGCTATAGGAAGTGAGGCTAAGGATAAGAGAGTCCACTGTAGCGGGGGTGGGCACATCGGGAGGCAGGCAGATCTCTGTGAGTTTGAGGCTAGCCTGGGCTACAAGTGAGTTCAGGAAGGTAAAGCTACACAAGAAAGTCTCAGAAAAACCAAAAAGAGAGAGAGAGAGAGAGAAGAGAGAGAGAAGAGAGAGAGAGAGAGAGAGTCCCACTGTCTACACACCTGGACATAGCCCTTTCTGCAGGCCTTCTTCCTCCACTCACTGGACATCCTGCCATGCCTGTGTTATTTGATATGGACCATCATTTCTGTTCTTGCTTCCAGGAGCTGTGCTCTTGGGATCTGCAGCACTTCCCCAGCCTTGCTGGGTGCGACTCTGGTATCCCATAAGAGCACTTTGTAATCGCCAAAATTGCATCTCTCCAGGCTTGTGCCTCGCCCTTTCCCAGGCACCCTGTGGTCTGGTGCCACCTGTATCTTCTTTGCTACCTCAGAGCACATTCACCAGAACCTGCGCCTCTCTTAGCAGACCTGGTAATTCTCAGACCGGTTGCATTGTATTTGAGGCGGAGCCGTGGGGGAAGGTGGGGCCACACCCAGAAGGGTGTGCTTGTGTTGTGTGAAGAGGACCCTGTGTTGTCTAATCCTGGTTAGTGCTAGCTCTTCACGAGGAGGACCGGGCCATTTCCGAAGGCTGAGAGTGCCTCTGCTTTGTGTAGATGCCACTCATTCCACGCCTGAGAGGCCACCTGGTTTGTAATCAGGACTCTGGACTTGGTTGCAACTTAGCCGCTCTGACAATTCCAGATTCCAACTCTTGGGTCTGGTTCCCAGCTCCTTCTCCCTCTTCACTGTAGGGCTCTTCCTGGGCTGCAGAGGAAGCCCTCTAGTTTTCACACTTGGCTCTTAACTGCTGTTTGGTTATTCTCAGCTATTACTTGTTTTTTTTTTCAGTGCATCCATCAAAACGTACATAGGCATTCGACTCCAATGTCTTTCCAGTGACTCTTCCCTGGTGGGTATTTCCATGACTGATGTGTCCCATAAGCTGGTGGTGTCTGTTTTCCTACGCTATCCTATTCCAGTTCATAGTTAGTGGTAGCGTTAGACTCAAGTTGCTAGTTTGCAGGGGCCATTTGTCAGTCCTACAAGCACTGGGGCCCTGGGGCCAGCTGCTGTGGATGATTGATTGATAAATAAAACACCGATTGGCCAGTAGCCAGGCAGGAAGTATAGGTGCGACAAAGAGAGAGGAGAAGTCTGGGAAGTGGAAGGCTGAGGCAGGGAGACACTGCCAGCTGGCACAACGAGGAGCAGGATGTAAAGCACCAGTAAGCCACGAACCACTTGGCAAGGCATAGATTAATAGAAATGGGTTAATTTAAGATAGAATAACTAGATAACAAGAAGCCTGCCACAGCCATACAGTTTATAAGTAATATAAACATCTGAGTGATTATTTTATAAGTGGGCTGCGGGACTGCAGGGTCTTGGTGGGACCCGGAGAGAAACTCTCCAGCTACAGTCAGCTGGATAGACTTAGCTTCACATTGTCTTTTTCTTTACCCTCCTGCACTGCTCAAGCATTCAATACCATAGGCTGAGCTGTCTGGGACTCACACCCAGGTAGAGATTAGCATTTCCTTAGGAAGTGATAGTGATGTCAATGTTTAAGGAGGGACAGAGAAGGGGTCACTAGAAGGAACCCCGGGGCTGTGAGGTAGTCTAAGTCCCTGGTGTTCTGAGGTCACATGGTCCTGAATTGGGGAAGCAGGCTGGGCCTTGATACACTGGTGCCAAATGTTGTGGAATATTACTTTAACTAGGCAAATATGTGTTACATTTCTTTATGCCGTGGAATATTTACTTTAACTGTGGAAAGGTGTGTTATGTTTGTTTATGCTGCCTTTGTTTAATTATGTAAAGATGTGTTGCCAGTTCGCCTTGCCTGCCTAAGGCACCTGATTGGTCTAATAAAAAGCTGAATGGCCAATAGCTAGACAGTAGAGGGATAGGTGGGGAGAATAAATAGGGGCCAGAAGCCAGGCAGCCGCCAGCCAGCCATGGAGAAGCAGTGAAAGTAAGATCTACAGAAGGAAAGAAAGGTGAAAAGCCCCGAGGCAAAAGCTAGATAAAGAAAAACAGGTTAAGTTATAAGAGCTAGCAAGAAATGAGCCTAAGATAAGGCTGAGCATTCATAACTAGTAATAAGTCTCCATGTCATGATTTGGGAGCTGGTTGGTGTCCCAAAAGAAAGCCTGGTACAGCCAACCATTCACCGATGAGGGTCACTCTGGGGAAATAAGCCAGATCATGGATGAAACCACTCTTTTCAGCCCACCCGCCCCCAAAATCTTATGTGGCTATTAAGCATTGCATTTAATGTAATTAAAATGACATAAATGAGAAGTTGAGTTCTCTGGTTGTACTGGCCACATTTCAAGTGCTTAGTGGCTTTATAGCTCATGTTAAATGGCACTGACTTGGGCATGCCCTCTACCTCAGAAAGTTTGATCAGACATAACCCAACTTACCAAATGTGAGGTTTAGAATTGATAAGAAATGGTCTGTTTCAGGTGGTCCCCAGTCACAGAGCTCTGTCTTTTGGAGTCCTGAAAACCTAAAGTATGTGACCAAACAGACTCTTTGATAAACTCCAGTCTTGCTCCTCAATCTTGTAAACCTCTTGAAATTCTGAGGATAATCTTAACCCCTCAGTCCCTATGTTCCAATTGACCAATGCAGTGAAGGAAAAAGTGACAGAGTATTAGGCCCACTTGTCCCTCTCCTTAGAATCTTGCTCCTTATCTTTTTAGCACTCAATTTCCTAATGACTTTAGTTTATATTTTCTTTTTTTTAAAAAAATCCTTATTATCCTTATTTTGCTTAGATTTGTTTCTTGGTAGGTGTGTGGATTTGCCATAAACTGGCTTGGTATCACATGGTTTTCTATATGGTGTTGCTTACTTAAGAAAAAACAATGTATCTCGATTTGTCTACCATGAAATTAGTGTATTTTGACTGCGATAACAAACTATCATAGACTGGGTGTCTTAGGAACAACAAAAATTTAATTCATAAATTTGAAGACGAGAAGTCTAAGATAAAGTCAGATTTGGTGTCTGGGGAGAACCTGTTTGCATAGACGGCACATTCTTGCTGTGCCCTTAAAGGATGTAAATAGCAACGGGGTTCTCTGGAATCTTCTAATAAGGGAACTGACCCTGTTTGTGATGAGTCGGCCCACATGATTTATTTGCCTCCCCAAATCTCTGCTTCCTAGACACGACCTTGAGAATTAAGATATCACTTAGATGGGTTTGGGGGACACACATTCAGACCCGGGTAGACGTGGCATTTGTCATGGTTTTCTTTCTTGTCCCATCATGCTGCTGTGTTTCCCCACTACTTGAAGCTCTGCTCTTGTCCCTCTTGTTTCTATCCTTCAAATCTCCTCTGGTTAAAATGACTTATAACATTATTGTCTGTCTGCCGAAGATCCCCAGAGTGTAGATTTAAAACATAGTGGAGGGGATGGAGAGGTGGCTTAGTGGATAAATACCCTTACTATCCAATCATAAGGACCTGAATATGAATTCTAGAGCTGATGTAAAAACCTGGGCATGGCCACATATCCCAATGGCCTCAGTGCTACAGGGATGGAGGCAGGAGGATCACTGGGACTTGCTGGATGCCAGCCTATCTCTGGGCCCAGTGAGAGACACTGTCTCAAGGGGAAGACCTCAGAGAGAGTTGAAGCAGGACAGCTGACATCCTTCTCTGGTCTCCACACCTATACAGGAGTGCACACCTGCTCACATACCCACACACATACATCACACACTACACATATACAAAATAAGACAGTAGGTGTGGCCCCGTATTCTGTGTTCCCATGGGATCACATAATCCTTCAAATACAACAGATGCCATAGGTTGGTATTATGTGAGCAATATGTGACTTCCTGCTACGACACAGAATTTTGGGTGGCATGTTTGAGTAGGTCGGGATTTAATAGTTCAGAGTCGTTCATGACTGCCACTCTAGAGGTTAAAGATTCTCTTGACAAGAGGGTGGGAACCCAATAAAACTGGACCCCAGGAACCACAGTATTCATAAAACACAGTAGGGTATTACCAAAGTGGTTCTGCAACGAGGCGGTGATGGCAAGCCCTTCCTGGAATCCCACCTGTGCCTCTTTGGAAGGCTATTAATTGTGCCTTTGATTCTTGACTGTATTCACACTGCTTATGGTCTGGTTGACTTGTTGTACCCCTGGGGACATCAAGAGGCCAGGCCTACAAATAGTGCTTTAGAAAATATGGCTTAGGGGCATTATGAACCCTCAGTTTGGATGAGATAGTAATGGCCTGGAAGGCTTTGTGATATTCTAGAAAGGGAAGTAAAGAGGCCTAGGTTTGAGTCTGGGATTCTGCTACGGTAGGTCTGGGTGAGCTAATTCTTACATGCCCATGTTTTTGTCATTACTCTATTGCTCAATCCCTTCTCAGAAGATTATGGGAGTGTGTGGTACAGCGTCAAAAGGAAGCCCTTGCTAATCAGCTCCTCTATGAGCAGAATTCAAGGTCGCCTTTCAGCAGGAGGAAGTGCAAAGGTGGGGGGTGGAGTGGAGGCTGCTTTTCAACCACTGAGGCAGGGCAGAAGATGTGTGGCCAGGTGAGGCCTCGGTGAAGCGCTAGTGTATTATATTAAGTGTATGAAGGCAGTGATGAAGGAGCTCTACCCGAAAACCTGGGAAAGTGAGGCAGTATGATGGGGTGTGTTTGATAAGCATCGAGAAGCTCCCAGACATGGGGCTTCCTAAACTTAGAGGTTGCCCTGACACTGGAGGGTTTAATCCACTAGTGACAGTTACTGTCAGGCTTTAGGCAGACATGGGGGGATGTTAGAAGATTCACTGTGATTATTTGAGAGAGTAACTTTTGAGAGTAGAGGTGTCTATTCAGATGTGGTGGATTTCTGGGCAGGGTTGAGAGCGAGTCAGCCATATATGCTGATGTAGTGGGGGTGAGAGGGAAAACAGGAAGCCCAGGGAGAACCAAAACTCTTTATCTTATATGGCTGGAGGGACAGCTACCATTTACAGAAACAATGAAAACTATATATATATATAAAAAAAAGCCAGGGCTTGGTGGTAAAGATCTGGAATGTAGTTTTGAATGAGATGACTGCACCAGTCCAACGTCAATGAGAATAATATCCTGGTCTACCCATTCTTCTGTAGCTTGATCTTAACACAGAACAGAGTGGAATTTTCTTTCTGGTTCTGCTACATGCATACTGAGAATATTGATGAGCCGTAGCCCAGCTTGTGCCTACATTTCTTCATCAGAAAAATTGCAATAACATGATAATCACATTTTTTCTGCTATCCCATTACACTTTCATAGAATCAATGTGTGTAAAAGGATATTATTAATAATTCATGAAAATGTTGGATTTGACCCTAAGGTTTATAGAGAAAATAATTTGTACCTGTGGGAGTAAGCTTTGACTCTCAGGAGCTGGGAGGGGACGGGGTAAAGAGAATCACTGAGCAAATGAGTCTGTTTAAGTTCTGGCTCTCCACCTTCATCTCAAATCACCGTATCTATTCATTGTGACAGCAATATTTTCTAATTAGAAGATTCAAAGTTCTCAGGAAGAAACTCCTGAGTGGCTAAGATATCTGTGGCAACGCTCATTGGATCTGGGAGAATAGAAGGCACTGATTTAAGCTGACAATGATCTCCTCTGAGCCCAGTTCTGAACTGAGTGTTGCTGAAGAGGAGAGACACACTAGGCAATTACCAAACATAGATTTTCGATAACTCATAGAACAATAATAACAATGATATAGCTACCTCAGAAGTGCCTTACAGTCATGGAAAGATAGAACCCTATGGACAACGTTGTGTCTCAGGCAGTAAACATCGTCATCGATTTATTGTTAAAATTGAAAAATATGAGATATTCCAAACTTAGAGAAAGTAAAGGCTTGTATTACTGGCTCTAATCTATTTGTTTTCTGCTTTTAACACTTGGTGATGTTTGCTACAGTCACATTATAAACAGTTTAATTGTATTTGTGTGAGATATGTATGGTGCATATCCATGTGTGTGTACCCTGTGCACATATGGGGTCAGAAGTAGGAGCTGAGTGTCCTGTTCTGTCAATGGCATCATTTCTTGAAGGTAGGATCTCTCAATGAATCTAGAGCTCGGCTGGTAGCCAGCAACCCCAGTAATCCCCCTGTCTCTGTTCCCCATACTCCTCAGTGCTGGGTATGCAGGAACAGCTACAGTGGCCTGTTAAATAGATACTGGAGATTTGAACTCAGGTTCTCAGGCTTGCACAGCAACCACTCTTACCCAGGGAGCCACCATCCACACTTTACACTTTAGTCAGTTCATCTGCTGTGACAAATGGCCATAGGCTAGTTGGCTCAGGCTTAATTTTCCCAGTTCTGGAGACTAGAACTCTGTGGTCAGGAGGTTGACATGATCGGGTGCTGGCGGGGGTGGGGAAGGCCTCATTGCATGGCTACGGCTACCTTCTGATCAGATCTTTGCATTTAGTGACTGAGGGAGCTCTCAGTCACTAAAGGTCCACACTCTAATTACTCCCCTAGAGCCCAGCTCTGACTGCAGCCATGCTGGGGATGCATGAACATTCATTGCATAACTCCGTTGCTTTGGTTTATTGTTCCTTAATAGCCTTATTGAATTATATTTATATAGTATTAAATTCACCCATTTTGAGCACACAATTCAATTACACTTAATAACTTTGCCAAGTGTTACAGTCATTACCATAAATCAATTCCAAAACAGTTTTTATCCATACAATAAGATCATGTGTGTCTGTATCAATCCCTGTGTCTGCTTGAAGCTCCAGGAGACCAGTAACTTACTTTTTGAATCTGTATATTTGTTTAATTTTTAGTTTATTGTATAGAATTACATAATATGAGGTCTTTTGTATCTGGTTTAGTTTACATAATATCATGGAGATGAGCCTCATCTGATGCTGTGGCATGTATCATTATTTCATTAAATTTTTTTTATTAATTTATTGTTGTGTGTGTATGCATATGCATGCCAAGATGGTGTGGGGATGCTGGAGGACCAGTTGTGGGAAAGAGTCAATTTTCTCTTTCAAATTGTGGATTCTGGGGATTGAACTTAGGTTGTCAGATCTAGCGGCAGCTACCTTTATCTAATGAGCCATCTCACTGGTCCCACCTTATTATTTCTTATTGCTAAGTATTTTTCACTTTAGTGGATACATCATGCTTTATGATCTATTCCCCAGTTGATGGACATGTAGCTTGCTTCTAATTTTTTTCTATTATGAGTAGGAGTGTGATGAATATTCACATGCTTTCCAACATTTCCTTTTTCTTAAGAAGATAACTAAGAGTGGATTTGATTTGTGACTCATCTAAGGTCTGTGTCTAACTTTTTAGAAACTGCTGAAATGTCTTTCAAAGTATTTGCACAATGTCCTTTTCACTGGTAATGTATCATTAACCCATTTTCCTACATCTTCAGAATTTATTTTTATCTTTTTCATTTATTATATGTACTCTCTGTGTGAGTTTCTCTTACTGTGATTTTGTTTATATATCCTTTATGTTAGTACCTACATTGTATATATTAGCCATTTCATAACTGATGACTTTTATATGCATAATTTTCCCATTCTTTGATTGTTTTGTGTTATTGTGTATATGTGCTCTTTGTAAATTGTGGGTACAAGTCTTTTATTGAGTATGAATTCTGCAAATAGTCTTTACCAGTCTATTGTTTTATATATTCATTTTTTTTCTTGTTTTTTGTATTTTTGAGACAGGGTATCTCTGTGTAGCTCTGGCTGTCCTGGAACTAGCTCTGTAGACCAGGCTGGCCTTGAACTCACAGAGCTCCACCTGTCTTTGCCTCCTGAGTGCTGGGATTAAAGGCATGCACCACCATCTCCAGCTTAGACCCATTTTCCTATGACTGCCATTTAAAACTAAAAAAATTTCCAGGTGAAGTGTCATACCTCTTCAGTCCTAGCACTTGGGAGACAGAGGCAGTCAGATCTCCATGAGTTCTAGCCTGGTATGTATAGTGAGTTTCAGGATAGCCAAGGTTACATAATGAGACCTTGTCTCAAATATATTACATTTTTATGACATCGTCTATGGTTAGTGATAATTGTCACCTTGATAGAACCTGGAATCACCTTTGAGACTGGCATGCCTATGAGGGATTATTTTGCCCGTGTTAATTGAGGTAGGAAGATCTGCCCACTGTGGGTGGCACCATTCCCTGGTCATGGACTATGTAGGTGAAAAAGGAGAGCTGAGCAGTGGCAGGCACTCGTCACTGCTTTCTGATGGTGAGTGTAATGGGACCAGGGACTTGAAGCTCCTGATGCCTTTCCTTTCCTTTCATGATTGATGGTCAGAATATTTTAATATGGCAACAGGAAAGGAAAATAAAACATCTTATAATATTTTCCTTCATGCAATATGTCTTCAATTTAAGCAATGTGAATTTGTCTAGGTAAAGTCTTAAAGTCTTTTCTATGTTAGTGTGCACATATGCATGTGTGTAGGTGTGGCATATGTGCATCATCTGTGTGTGCATATGTAGAACATATGGAGAGATCAATGTGTGTCTTTGTCTCCTCTGTTGCTTTCCATCATATTTTTCAAGGCAGTGTCTCTCACTGAACCTGGAGCTTGCTGATTCAGCTAGGCTTGCTGGCTAAGCAAGCTCCTGGAACCTTCCGTCTCCACCCCTCAGTTCAGGGGTTATAGGCCTATATTGCCACACCTGGCTTTTTACCTTTATGCTGGGGATGTGAACTCAGGTCCCCATGCTTATGCAGCAAATACTTTACCAACTGAGCTATCTCCCCAAAAGTCTCCTGTGTTACTTTTGGAAGTTGATTATATTCAAGTCTCTGAATCATTTTGACATCATATTTATATATGAGTGTGAAATGAAGGTCTACGCTCATTTTCATCCACTAGAGAGCTATTTATCCTGGCACCGTTTTCTGAACAGATGACCCTTTCTCCAGTGTCTGTCGTTGGCATCCTTTTCCAGACCAGTTGATTATAAATATGAAGATTTATTTCTAGACTTGTCAGTCTCTCCCACTCAGCCATCCTTATTCCAGTCTCAGACCATTGGCATAGTTAGCTTTACAGTAAGTTCTGATGGGGGTGAGTGAGAGTTGTCCAACTTAGTTCTTTTTCAAAATTGCATCAATGATTCTGGGTGTCGTGCTGGTGATTTTCTTATGCTGTTTCCATGCTCTTTGTCTCTTGTCATCTTTGCTGTGATGTGTCTAGATGTGGACCTCTTTGAATTTACCTTGTTTGGAATTAGTGGAGCTTCTTGGATGTCCTGAAAATTGGTTTTTCAGGTTTTTCATCAGATTTGAGGCATCACTTCAAATATTCTTTTTGCTCCTTTCTATTGCCTCTCTGGAATATCAGTTCTGCTTATGTTAGTGTGTTCATGGTATCACTAGGCTGCTCAGGCTCCTTTCACTTTTCTACATACTCTTTTCCTTTTCTCCTTCAGACTGCGTAGTTTCAGGTGACCCACTTGTAGGTTCCCCTGACTGCTTTCAGCAATTTTGCTGGGGTGAAGGTCTGTTCAAACTGAGTGGATTTGAGTTAATTCAAGTAAAGACAAATTCTGTGAGTCAAGATTTCCAGAAAACTGCCAAGCAAGTCAAATAACCATGAATATCTGAGACTGGTGCCTTTATGAAGGTATAGACCTGCTTCCTTGCATGGCTGAGAGACTGTAGCCTTCTGCTATGATTATTCATTGGTTGGTTTTAAACATAACTGCAGAGCTGCATAGAGGGCGGGGAAGTGCACTCCACTGTGGTATGAAACTTATTCCAAGGTGTAGTTGTTGTTCTTGAATAAAATGCTACTTAGCTTTTCTTTTTCCAAGACTTTAATTTGAAGAGTCTTTAAATATTTTATATATATATATATATTATATATATATATATATATATATATATCACAATGCTTTGGTTGCTTGTTGGAGGAATTGCTTTTAGGAAGATCTTACTTGGCTCTGTCCTCTGATGGCTTCTGGGTGATATTTCAGCAAATCAAATGATGAAATTGGGAATAATTTGCATCTTAACAACGGAGAGTGTCCTAATTTACAAATATGCTTTATTCTGTAATTTATTTGAATTTAGAAATACTTGGTTATAGTTTGTACAAATTCTATGGGAGTTTTATAGTTTTGAAATGCATTTCTAAATACTTGATGTTGTAATGTTTTTAGAAAGAAAGTTTTTACTTCATTTCAATTTTTAACATAGAACATGTAGAAATGCATTGGACTCTTGTATAGAGTCCTTGTTGTGTCTCTCACCTCCTCCAGTTCTGTGAGTTATAATACTTTATTACTATGTGTTTTAGACTTTCTGAATCTTCAGCAATGTAATAAAAGATGTAGCTACACTTCTATATTTATTACTTTAATTGTTATTTTTCTTTGCTATATTAGATTGGCTTGGAGCTTGATTACAGTGTTGAATGGAAGTAATTAAGATGGATTCCTTATCACATTGTCAACCTAAGAGAAATCACTTTCAATATTTTCCCATTGAATATTTCCAGATTTTAAAATACAACACTAGTAAGATTAAGAAAATTTATTCCCACTTCACTTGTGTTTTCCTCTTAATAACGAATTGGTATAGAAGGTTATGAGTGTTTTTTTCTATACATATCAGAATGCTGGTAATTAATTTTGTCTTTCTTATTATTGTGGGGAATTACATTAATTGGTTTTTGAAAGCTGAATTCCTGGAACACATCTACCTTGTTCTTGATTTACGGGACTTTCATATAGTATTGATTTATTTGCTTAGGCTTCATCTAGCATTTTTTGTGTATTTTGATATGTATTTGGCTTGAAAATTCCCTGAATGCTTCATACATCTGAAATTTTTTTCTTTTTTCAATTTTGTTTTTTATTTGTGTATTTTTTTATTTTATAAATTTATTTATTAAATTTAATTTTACATATCAGTCACAGATTCCCTTGTTCTCCCCCCCCCCCCCCGCCTTCCCCCCAGCCCACCCCCATTCCCATCTCCTCCAGGGCAAAGACTACCCTGATGATTGAGTTCAACCTGGTAGATTCAGTCCAGGCAGGTCCAGTCCCCTCCTCCCAGCCTGAGCCAGTCCCCTCCTCCCAGGCTGAGCCAAGTGCCCCTGTATAAGCCCCAGGTTCCAAACTGCCAGTTCATGCACTGAGGACAAGACCTGGTCCCACTGTCTGGATGCCTCTTAAGCAGATCAAGCTAATCAACTGTCTTATTTATCCGGAGGGCCTGATCCAGTTGGGGGCTCCTCAGCTATTGGTTCATAGTTCCTGTGTTTCCTTTCGTTTGTATATTTGTCCCTGTGCTTTTTCCAACCTTGGTCTCAACAATTCTCGCTCATCCAAACCCTCCTCTTTCTCACCAATTGGACTCCTGGAGCTCCACCTGGGGCCTGACCATGGATCTCTACATCCAGTTCCCTCAGTCATTGGATGGGTTTTAGCATGACAATTAGGATGTTTGGCCAGGTGGTCTTCAAATAATTCAGAGATCTTTTCAGAGGGCCTGATCCAGTTGGGGGACCCCTCAGCCTTTGTTTCCATTCGTTTGGCTATTTGTCCTTGTGCTTTATCCAACCTTGGTTTCAACAATTCTCGCTCATATAAACCCTTCTCTTTCTCGCTAATTAGACTCCCGGAGCTCCACCTAGGGCCTAGCCGTGGATCTCTGCATCCAGATTCCTCAGTCCTTGGATGGGGTTTCTGGCATTACTGTTAGGGTGTGGCCATCCCATCACCAGAGTAGGTCAGTTCTGGCTATCTCTCAACCATTGCCAGCCGTCTATTGTGGGGGCATCTTTGTGGATTTCTGTGGGCCTCTCTAGCACTTTGTTTCTTCCTTTTCTCATGTGGTTTTCATTTACCATGGTCTCCTATTCCTTGTTCTCCCTCTCTGTTCTTGATCCAGCTGGGATCTCCCACTCCCACAGGCTCTCTTTCTCTCGACCCTCACTCTTCATTACTCACACTCATGTCCAGGTTGTTCACCACTCTTGGGCATATACCCAAGAAATGCTCAAGCATACCACAAGAGCACTTGCTCAGCTATGTTCATATCAGCATTGTTTGTAATAACCAAAACCTGGAAACAACCTAGATGCCCTTCAACTGAAGACTGGATAAATAAATTATGGCACATATACACAATGGAATACTACTCAGCAGAGTAAAACAATGACATCATGAGGTTTGCAGGCAAATGGATGGATCTAGAAAAAAATCATCCTGAGTGAGGTAACCCAGACTCAGAAAGACAAATATGGTATGTACTCACTCATAGGAGGATACTAGAGGTGGAACAAGGATGACTGGACTGCTACTCATATCACCAGGGAGGCTACCTGGAAAACAGGAGCCCAAGAAAGACATGAGGATCGCCCAATGATGGAGAAATGGCTGAGATCTACATGAACAACCTGGGCATAAGTGGGAGTTATTTGTGTATTTTTTTTTACACAATGTTTCTCTGTATAGTCCTGTCTGTTCTTGGACTGGCTCTGTAGACCAGGGTGATCTTGGACTCAAAGATCTGCTTCTCTTTGACTTAAAGGTATACACCACCATGCCCAGAATGGAAATTCTTAATCCATGAATATTTTGTTTCCAAAAGCCTATATACTTTTTTCTCTGTTTTGCTTTTCTGTCTTGTAACATTCTGGTCAGCTTTGGGCCTTATGAAAAATCATAATGAATTTTTCTGTAGATGTAACCAATCGTCTTATTAAAATAAGAAACACAGAGCCAATGTAAAAGAGAAAGACGAGAGGTCAGAGCTCAGAGCTAAAATCTTACCTCCTGCAGTGCTCCTAGCTTCCCCGAGAGAGAGCTTCTTCCTGTTTGTCTGTCTTTAAATAGTCTTTCTGTTCTGCCTTCTCATTGGTTGTAAACCCAACCACATGACTGCCTCATCACTGCCTGTAAAGGTCTTAAAGGCGTATGTCTCCAATACTAGCTGTGTCCCTGAACACACAGAAACCTACCTAGCTTTTCTAACCATCACGCTCTTGCTATGGCCTTAATAGCTCTGACCCCAGGGCAACTTTATTTATTAACATACAATTAAAATCACATTTCAGTACAAATAAAATGTCACCATATTTCCCCTTTTCTATTTTAATAAAAAGAAAAAAGGCAAAAGGTTAACTAACAAAAGAAAAACTATATACAAAAGTACAATAAAATATCACCATAGTTTTCTTTATTTTGTTCTGTAGAAGGTTTCATGTAGGGTTGCTATAATATGTCACTAAATCAAAACTGTGATCAAATAACTTCCACCCACTTTAAACTTTCCAAACCAGTGACAGCTTCCTCTCTACCTTGTGGTCCTGGAAGTCTCTTAATAGCAGTCACTGTGCAGTGACCAGTGTTCTGACTGCAGCCATCTAGGCATGTCCCTTCTTGATAGTTCTACCATCCCTAATGTCCATGCTCCCCAAACATTATGATCAGTTGTTTAGAAAGACTGGTCTACTGGCACAGGTCTCCTGCTCATCAGGAAGCAGTCTGCACCCAGGTTCACAGAGACATGCTGATATTGGTTGTACTATCTCACTACATGGCATCCTGAGTGCCTCCTGTTATCTGATGACCTGTGTTTGGCCTTGACCATCCTCATGTGGTGGTATTGTGTTCACCAAAATATTGTGTACTCTAATAAAAATATCTGGGGTCAGAGAACAGACAGCCACTAGATACAAAGGCTAGAAAATGGTGGCACTCACACCTTTAATCCTAGCATTCCAGAGATAGAAATCCCTCTGGATCTCTGTGAGTTCAAGGCCACATTGGAAATAGCCAAGCATGGTGAAACACGCCTTTAATCCCAGAAAGCCAGCCTTTAATCCCAGGGAGTGGTGGTAGAAAGCAGGAAGATATATAAGGCGTGAGGGTGAGAAACTAGAAGCATTTTGGCCTGGTTAAGCATTCAGGCTTTTGAGCAGTAATTCAGCTGAGACCCATTCTGGATGAGGATTCAGAGGCATCCAGTCTGAGGAGACAAGACCAGCTGAGGATCCGGCGAGGTGAGATAGCTGTGGCTTATTCTGTCTCTCTGACCTTCCAGTATTCACCCCAATAACTGGCCTCAGGTTTGATTTTATTAATAAGAACTTTTAAGATTCCTGCAACATCCTCATTTTCCTCTGTGAAGTGAGCCTTTCTCAACACTTACCTGGGCTCTGATCGGATTAATAGAACTCTCCCTTGATTTTCAAACAAACAGGTATTTATTTGAGGGAAATAAACATTTTGGTTTAGATGTAAACCACTCAGTCAACACTCTCACCATTAACCCATTTACTCTTGCATTATTGTTTACATTCACTTTCATCTTTCTGCTCACACATTGTCTTAGCCTTGGTGGCTACATCATTCTGGAGTGTCTTGTATATCCTGATTATTAAAGGTAGTGCATCCTAAGTTACAGTGGATACATAAGCTCTCTAATGCCAGTGGCATTTTTATGTAGAAGTCATTGACTAACATTTGCCTTGATTCCCTGACCAAAGCCTTCATACAGATGGTTCTTGTATGGCTAGGCTGTAATATAAAATTAATACAGTTGCTTCTTACACTATCCAGAGACACAAGCCTTTGACCAAATATGATATCTTTTTTTTCTGTTTATCATTGGTAAATCTTTATCAAAATTAAAATATCTCACTAAAATCCTAATTCTTTTTAATAATATTTTTATTCTTAGGAAAATTTTTTACTAGTTCTTTGAAAATTTTATGTAATCTACTTTGATCATTTTTTTTTCACTTCTTCCAGTTCAACTCTCCTTTCTATCCACCAGACTTTGTGTCTACAGTTTTCTTTTTACACTCAAGTGTTGTCCATATACTCATGGGTATAAGGCCACCCACTGGACAGTGGTCAATCTACTAGCAGTTATACTCTTAAAAAATCTGATTCTCTCTTCTTCAGAAGACAACAACTGTCCATCAGCTCCTCAGTTAGGGGTGGGAGCTCATGAACCTCTTCTCTCACCATGCTGGACTGTGAACTGGCTTGATCCTGCATAGGCAAGCACAGCTACTGTGAGTCCATTAGTGCAGAGGTCCTGTCATGTCCAAAGACACAATTCTGTTTCTACTCCTAACTCTTATTCTATCTTAGTAAAAAGCAATATTTCCCTAAGAGTGACATAGACTTTTACCATGTTAAAGAACAACACAAAGAACATTGAAGAGTTGCTTTCCTTTTATGGCTAGCTCTTTCAATTTGCTTTTTTTTTTCTTTGAAACAAGGTCTTGCTATATGGCTTAGGTTGGCCTAGAACTCACAATCATCTTACTTCAGAATCTCAAGTGCTACAATTATAAGCACATGTCCCACCATATGAGATGACTTTGAGTTATCTCTCAAAATGAAATACTGATTCTGAAAATAATCTCTCTTAAGGACTTTGTAGCAGAGCCCAGTAACTTAACTTCTTGAAGTGGAACTTCCCGAACCCTCTGTCTGTACACTCCCTCCCATTCCTCCCATTAGCTTTACTTAGTTAGTTTCTTTTTAAAAATGAATTTATTTTGAATTTAAGTGCATTTGTGTCTCTGCTTGTCTGTATGTGCTCTACTTCATGTAGTGCCTGTGAAGGCCAGAAAAGGGTGTCAGATAGATACATCATACACATCAGATCACTGGAGATTGTGAGGCATTGTGTTGTTGCTGGAATCCCAACACTGTTCCTCTGAAAGAGCAGCAAGTGCTCTTAACCACTGAGCCATCCCTCCAGCCCTCTGTTTTTTTTTTCTGAGACAAGGTCTCATGCAGCTTAGCCTAGCCTTAGACTACTTTGTCCTTGAGGTTGGTCTTAACTCTTGACCCTCTTATTTTTACCTCCTAAGCACTTGGGATTATAGGCATGCCCCCATACTTGGCTTCCCGCCACTTTTATTATTAACACCCACTCATATACCTTTTCTGTCTTCTGTTCTCTCCTTCAAGCTCATTAACAACCTACCTTTTGCTCACTGTACTTCCATCCCCAGGTAAAGAAAACATTTTGTATAGTACATCCCTGAATTTGCTATATGAGAAGCCTACAGATGAGCTGGGACTACATTTGGGAATTTTCCTAACTCAAATACTCTTGTTCAAGACTTCAAGATCTGTTTCAACTATTTCCATTGCTAATTAGACTCTTGCATGGGGAAAATGATTCCAAGTACAAGATGGGGAAGACATTGAAAGGATTCAAATGGTCTACATGTGCCATTTACAAAAACAACAAAAACAAAAACCAAACCCTAGAAGGCATGAACACAAAATAGAAGAAGTGTTTATTATTTCACCTTAGAAGCTGTAAGGGTAAAAATTCAAAATTGCAAGCAAATAAATATAAAGTAGAAGAAACTTTAAAAATAGGTTCCGTGACATTTTAAAATCATATCCTATGTTGACTGAACAGCTTTAGGTAAAGGGAGTCTGGTCTTTCCTTTCTGTGTAAGTTCATGTCTGGCCCCAGCCAAAAATATGAACTTTGGGGCCAATGACTTGAGTGTAGCCAGAATGAAGATGGGTTTTAGCTTTAAGCCACAGGTGGACCTGCCACCTCTTGGTAGTTCCTGTCCTGGCACAGGCATCTGGCAGAAAGTGTCTTGGAATGAGGCTGGGTATGTGTCAAGACCTAGAAGAATGTTGGTGTGTCAAGTGTCCAGCAGATGGCTGCTGGAGAAATGCAAGGGTGTGATTGGCTTGACTGTGTCTCTGGGTTTCTGTGTGCAGAGTCTAGAAATGAACAGATACTACTTCAAACTTACCTCTGTCTGTACATATATGAAGAGATAGGAGAATGAGATGAGCAAGAAGAATGAGGGGAAGGTGAAGGGGAAGAGAGGAGGGGGGAGAAAAAACAGGAGGGGTAGGAAAATGGAGAGAAGGAGAGTGGGAGAGAGGGGAGCGTCTAGAAAGAGAAAGCAGAGTTGGGAGAAAAATGGGAAGGCAGGAAGAGCTAGAGAGGAGGAAGAAAAGAGGGGAGAAAAGGATGGAAGGAAGGAAGAACAGAAGGAAGGACAAAGGGAGAAAGGAACAGGCAAAATTAAGCTCAACCCTAACAGAAAAGATAAATCTCCTGTTGGAAGTTTAAAAGGATGGAATCTGGTATAGTGGATCACTCCTGCAATTTCAACATCCTGGAGCCGGAGGCAGAAGACTGCTGTAAGTTCAAGGCCAGCCTGGTCTACGTAATGAATTTCAGGACAGCATGGGCTACAGAAAGAACTGAAACATCATTTTAGGAGAAAGCTGACACAGAATAAGATGGATGAAGGGGAAGGGGAAGCATGCTGGGCTTCCCCTTTCCTGACTGATTTCTCTCAGAGCAGAAAGGCACCGGGATGCCTGGGCATCTTGCTGTGAACATGTCACTTGCTGCGTTTTATTTCTGTTCCCTCCGTATATTGCAGACAGGTGTCTCGTGGATGTAATAGCCCCATTGCCACCAGGCAGGGATCACTCTCCGGTGACGGCTCCATCTCAGAAAGATCCATCACATGCCGAATTGCCCTGTGCTCTGACTTTGTACCTTCAGAATGTGTCCCCAGCTGTGCTCTGCCCTTGAGTGTGCCCCCAACAGCTCTTGCTATGGAGAACAGAAGGCATCCGCTTGCCTCAGGAGTGAGAATTTAACCAGTCAGACTTGATAAATGCCACAGCGCTGCCGTGGTCTCCGCTAGAGGTAGCATCCATCCCCATGTGCAGTGAGCACATAAGGTCAGATCTGCTGTGCCAGTGCCTCTTTGCCCTGTAGAGCATTCTTACTGCCTTGGCACTCTAACAGAAATGTCCTCTTGAGCAAGGTACCAGACTCAGCAAGGGAAGCATAGAGATGAGTCTTTAGCTGATAGGGCAAACACCCCAAAACTGTTATATACAACATCTGGACACTGTTTTTTTTTTCCCATCCATCAGAGGAAGGAAATGCATTAGAGAATTTAAGAGCACAAAGTGTGAATTCAGAAGCTCTAGCTAAAGTTCTAGTTTCATTATTTATGAAAGGAAGGAAGGAAGGGTGGAAGGAAGGTGTTTCACCTTCCTAAGTCTCACTTTCCCTTTTGGCAATAGCCACAGCAGTGCCTATTTAAAAGAAGTAAGTGAGGCAATGCTTTAAAAGTCCTTATACAATGCTGAGCTCACCCTAAACTCTCTGTAAATGCTGTTTCTTAGCTGTGAGCCTTCTCAGCATCCTACTTGAGAGATAAACAGCAAAACTCTAGGGGGCGCTGTCATGTTGATTGGTTCAGTGCAATTAGTGCCTGGGAGTTACATGGCTTGGCTTCTGTTGACCACAAGCCAAGTTTATTCACTTGTCAACCCATTTAAGGACCATACACTGTCCCCATATACAGGTAGGATTTGTGACTCTCCTTCCATCTTGATCTTTAGTACCTTGCTTGGCCATAGCCCCTGACCTCTGATGTCCCTACTGGCCCTTTATGCTCTACCATTTACAAGGGACATTTTTTGCTCCTTCCAAGTAAGTGGGACACAGTGCTTACTTTGCTATCCCAGTCATGGAATCAAAAGCCCAAGTAAAAATGGAAACAGGCCAAGCATAAAGCTTCGGCAAACACAAAAGAAAGGGCCCATTGTGTAATGAAAGCAGGTTATATTGTACTTTGGTCTGGACCAATTACAGTTTCACAAGGGAGCCCTTCAGTAACAGGATGTGTAGTACCTTTCAATTGTCCCCTTGGGAAATGCAGATTCTAGTGTGAGAAAATGGCTTCTTATAATTGTCTGTATGAGTCTGTACAAAGCCAAAGCTACCCTATTGTTGGGATCTAACATACTTCAAGAGACACAGTGTTGAGGAGGGGGCTGCTAATGACTTATATAGTCCATCTCTTCCTTCAGGTGGATGCCAGTCTCAGGGTCACACCCTCTGGCCAAGAATAGAGGTTGTGAACATGGGATAGTATATCCCTGAAGAACTTGCTTTCCCTCAGTTGCGTTTAGACTGTTGCCATGGACAGATGGATTTCAGAAAGTGATGACCTAGCTATAGGTGGTTGTCACTGGGCCCATTGTAAGCTTGTGATGAAACAGCTTGCAAGTCCATCATGTTTAATCATATTTCAGAGGATCTGGGGAGTGAACATGTTTAGGTCTCAGTGTTAAGCATGATTTAACCTCAGGCTGCCTCAGTACCTCATGCATATGCTTTTTTTTGTGGTCTTGCTATGTATTGAGAAGTTTACTAGATCATGTGGGTGCAGGAGTAAGTATTGTGAAAGACATAGCCTCTGTCCTCTGTGGAGCTTCTGGACTGTAATGAATGAGGATACTGAGAAGTTAATTATAAACATTATGGCAGAGAGCACATCACATTTTGATTCAGTTTCCAGAAATCTCAGAACTAAATTTGTGGCAAGTGTGTAAGCCATTAGTGATTGCATATTTAGCTATATTCTTGATTCTGTTTCATAGTCCCACCCTGTTTTGACTTTTTTCTTTCATTTTCATTTCTAAATTAAGCCATCTTGTAAGCTGTCTTAAATCTTGCCTGGAACAAAACAAGCTATGCATTTAAAAATAAATACATAGAAACTCAGTGGAAGCCACTCAGCAGCTTTTGTTCCCTTGGATGGATAAATGAGGACAGGATGCAATACTTCCTCTGCTGAAAGCTCTGCCCAGCACTGTTGGGTAGTGACTAGAAGCTAGTCTTGGAGACAGAAAATAATTTTGTGTTGTTCATATGAAGCATATGTTTGAGGTGAACAGTTGTTCTGTGGGTATGATAGTTCATCTTGTCAACTTGATGGGAATTAGAATCATCATGGAAGCATGCTTCAAAGCAAGTCTGTGAGGGAGTTACTAGATTAGGTTAATTGTGGTGGATAGTACCATTCAGGCTGGGGTCCTGGACTGCATCAGAAGGAGAAAGGTAGCTAAGCACCAGTTTCCATCTCTGCATGCTGACTGTGGATGCCATGTATCTCAGGGCTATTATTGCAATGATCAAACACCATGACCAAAGCAACTTTGGTAGGAAAGGGTTTATTCAGCTTACCATTTCACATCATAATTCATCATCAAAAGAAATCTGGACAGGAAATCAAGCAAGGCAGGAACCTGGAGGCAGAAGCTGATGCAGAGGCCATGGAGGGGTGCTGCTTACTGGCTTGTTCCTCATGGATCATTCACCCTATATGAGGCTAGAACCACCAGCCCAGGGATGGCACTATGTACCATGGGCTGGGTCCTCCCCCATAAATCAATAATCAAGAAAATACCCTAAGATTTGCCTACAGTCCAGTCTTATGGAGGCATTTTCTCAATTGAGGATCTCTCCTGAGGCCTCTGGCTCATTGGTTCACTTTGAGATCACATATCAATATCCTGCATATCAGATTTTTACATGATGGTTCATAAAAGTAGCAAAATTACAGTTATGAAGTAGCAACAAAATAATTTTATGGTTGGGTGTCACCATACATGAGGAAATGTCTTAAAGGGTCACAGCATAAGGAAGGTTAAGAACCACTGCTTTAGCTTGTAATTAAATTGACACAAAGGTAGCCTGTTGTAGCATATTATTTTAAGATGTGTTACATTTGTTTATACTGTGGAACACTTGTTTAATGATGCAAAGATGTGTTACATTCTTTTATATTGCATTTGTTTAACTCTGTGAAGCTGTGTTACTTTGTCTGTCTAAAACACCTGATAGTCTAGTAAAGAGCTAAATGGCCAATAGCAAGGTGGGAGAAAGGATAGGCAGGACTGGCAGGCAGAGAGAATAAATAGAGGGAGAAATCTGGTGAAAAAAGAAGAGCAAGAGAAGAAGGAGAGAAGGACTTCAGGTGCCAGCCACCCAGCTACACAGCAAGACATGGAGTAAGAGGTAAAGAAAGGTATATAGCATAAAGATAAAAGCCCAGAGGCAAAAGATAGTTGGGGGATAATATAAGTTAAGGAAAGCTGGCTAGAAACAAGCCAAACTAAAGCCGAGCATTTATAATTAAGAACAGGCCTCCATGTGTGATTTATTTGGGAGCTGGATGGCAGGTCCCCAAAAGAGCAAAGAGTAAAAAGGAGCACAAACAACCAACAACACTAGCCAGTATACCAGGTAAACAGCTATGTCATGTTCCTGCCACCATAAGTTCCTCACCATCACCATGATGAACTGTATCCTAGAACTGTGAACCAAATAAACCTCCTCTTTTGATGCTTCTTGCCGGGTATTTGGTTACAGAAGCCAGAGGTGTAATCAACACAGAAGATATTCACTCACTGCTCTGCATGCAATTTTCCTGTGTTGTCTTATCATTTTCTTCCATTATTTGAAAAGTCACCCCTTCAGCATTTGTTTCAGGGTAATGATAACTGCTGTAACATAGAGACCTGAAAACATGGCTCCAGTATAATAGGAGCTTATCTCTGGTCTGTGTGGCAGTGAAGAAAAGTTGCTCCTGATTGGGGGTTACCTTGCTTCATGTGGAGACTTGGGGCTCAAACTCTGCTGTTTTCTAAGGTCTTGCCACTGTCTTCATCAAGTCTGTGGACACAGGAATGAATAAAAGTATGACTCCTTTTTCAGAGCCTTGGTTTGGGCATGAATATATTTCTTCTGCTTCTATATTTTTGGTGAGAACTAGTTTTGTGGTCACACATATGGGTAAAGAATTGGGGGAGGCTTGATAAAGTCAGGTTACCATGAGAAACCACTTTCCAGGGACAATGTTCAGCCTCGTGAAAATGAGTATATTTTTGTGTGGAGACAGCCCTATCTGCCATAAGTTTTAAGTGCATAAGGTGCCCATTTTATATGTTAGAAAAAAAGAACTAAGGTGAGCCTGGAAATTACAAACCAGAGAGAGGAAGCCCTAAAAATGAGCAGGTCTCTCACAAGAAACACTACAAATCTAGTTCAGATGACATGGAGTTGCCTTGCCTGGGCCATAGGGAGGTTATGCCCTATTGCTTAGGCTATGGCTGAATAAAGTGGATAGCACACATATGCGTTCTACACATTGCCCTGCTTATGATGGAACGCCTTTTTGCTTTAGTTTGCTCTGCCTCAACACTGAGGCTGCCGCACTGTTCCCACTTGCATCCCAGTCCCAAATGCCCTTCCAGTTTTACCTGTCCTTATGCCCCCTCTTGCCTTGGAATAGATCTCATACCCCTCTCTTGCCACACCTCATGGATTCCTTCCCTCCAGTGGTTTCGTGTTTCCTTTCTCCTCATGTGACGCTCCTGCTCCATCATCATTAGTCACCTCTGCCTTCTCTAAGAAAGCAACTCTCATGTTCCCAGGAAGAATACATTACCCCACCTGTCACTCATTCAGCAATGTGACTTCATGGTCTACTCCTCTGTTGCCCCTAACAGGTTGTAAACTTCATGGTGCAAGGGACCGTGCTCATTGAAAATCATTTGGATGGCCCTTCACAAACACCATCTGCTTCCCATTTATGGCTGAATGCGTTGGGCATTGCTGGTCAGCTCAGCTGTTTATTTTCTGGGGCATAAATTGGTTGGCTGTGGCTTTGTAGACCAGCTGCTAGCTAATGGACCCTCCTCTGCAGTCATTAGGGGGGTGGACAAGAGCGCAGGTCCACACAACCCCTGTGATCTAGCTCAATGTTCCTCATGTTGTATTGCACTTAGGAATCATGAGGGGAACTGGTTAAAATGCAGACTCTGACTTTGAAGCTTCTGAGGTGGGAACCACGACTGTGCATTTTCAATGAGCCCCCAGGTGCTGCAGACCACATGTCCCACAGCAAGGACCTCATGTATTGTGAAGGGTGCGCTTCAACATAATTCACATGTTGTTCTTTGTATGTGACCCACTCTGTTACTCTGCTGATAGTTTTTAATCCCAGCTGCTTTTACTAGAGATGTTTGCATTAAAAAGGGGAAATTCAGTCCATCTGGTTTTTGTTTCATTATCCTTCTGCGGTATTCAATAGACTAGCGAGAATAACAACAGTCCCAATAATGGGCATGATTTATTAATAACTTAGTATCAGCTAGAATGTGTCATCTCTTCCTCTCCTCCCAGTAGCAATATGGTTACTATTCCCATTTTACACAGAATGAGCCTGCATTTAAGAAGCTTAAGAACACTTCCAAGAAATACATAGTGGGTCCAGAGCTAAGCTTTGAACATACCTGTGTGATTTGAAATATTGGGGCATTTGCTCCCCACTGCCTCAGTCCTTCTTCCCCTCTTATTCTTTTGATTTATTCCATTCCATATTCTCTCTCTCTCTCTCTCTCTGACTATCTGTCCCTTTCTCTCTATCCCTCCCTCTCTCACCCTCATCCTTCATCCTCTCGCTCCCTCCCCCATCAATCTCTCTCACATACACTCACCTCAACCCTGCTCCAGTAAACACAGCCTTAGACAGATGCTTGGGATGTTTCCACCAGATGCCTTGTGTCAAGGTAGAATAAATATCTATGTAGATAATAATTCTCCACCAGATGCCATGCATCCTCTCCATCTCTCTCTCTCTCTGCATAATTTGCTTGCAAACTGTAATCGGCTCCTACAGACTTCATGGAGCTTCCTTACCTTTGCTCTTCAAGGTTCAGAAACCTATTGGTCATGTTACCCAGAACAAGTGTCTCCTAGGCTGATCACCTCATCCTTGAAAACCCCCATGCTCTAAATCACACTTGAAATATCTGTCTCTCTGGAGATCTTCCCTACCTGGTAGGTGTTATTCAACATTAAAGCATCTCTCCTTGGGAGTAAAGGTGAACTTTCTCACATGTTAACTTTGAAGTTTGTGTAGGAAAAAAAATGAAGCTTCAGGATGGGTTTCATGTTTGTCTTGCTAATAATCCTTCAGCTGAGTGTGATTTTAAATTAAGATGATTATGTTAACAGGAAAGTGAAAAGAGTGTGAGCATATGAATATCATCCCTAATCCAAGAATGGAAAAGTGTCCAAATCCAAAGCTTTTGGAGTGACGACATGATTGATGCCACATTTGAAAAATCTCATACCTGGTTTCATGTGATGTTAAAATCAAAACACAAAGTCATTAAAATATTATGCAAATTTATCTCATGTGATGTGTATAAGATACAAGTGAAACCAAAAAAACCTATTTATGCTTGGATCCTATTCCCAACATATGCTATTAGGTATATGCAAATTTTCCAAACTATGAAAATATCTGAAATCCAAAATTCTTGAGTATTTTGTATAAGGATATTCAATTCCAAAAACCTTTTCCATTTTGGTGTGTATATCAGCAATGCTCTTCTTAACTCATATCAGCAATGTACTTCTTAAATGATTTTTACAAGACCAGTGCTCTAACCCCTGAGCTATAGGGCCACAAAATTCTACCAGATCTTCAAAGAAGAGTTAATACCAATACTCTTTAAATTGTTCCACACAATAGAGACAGAAGGAACATTACCAAACTCCTTTTTCCTTCTATGAGGCTACAATGATTCCCAAGCCAAACAAAGATGAAAAAAAAAGAACTATAGACCGATCTCCCTCATGAACACTGATGCAAAAATACTCAATAAAATACTGGCAAACAGACTCCAAGAACACATCAAAACAATTATCCACCATGATCAAGTAGGCTTCATCCAAGGGATGCAAGGGTGGTTCAACATACAAAAGTCCATCAATGTAATACACCATATAAACAAACTGAAAGAAAAAAACCACATGATCATCTCACTAGATGCAGAAAAAGCATTTGACAAAATCCAACACCCCTTCATGATAAAGGTCTTGCAGAGATCAGGAATACAGGGAACATACCTAAACATAATAAAGGCAATTTACAGCAAGCCAACAGCCAACATCAAATTAAATGGAGAGAAACTCAAAGCGATTCCACTAAAATCAGAACAAGGCAAGGCTGTCTGCTCTCTCCATACTTATTCAATATAGTACCTGAAGTTCTAGCCAGAGCAATAAGACAACATAAGGAGATCAAGGGGATGCAAATTGGAAAGCAAGAAGTCAAGCTTTCACTATTTACAGATGACATGATAGTATACATGAGTGACCCCCAAAATTTGACCAAGGAATTCATAGAGCTTATAAACACCTTCAGCAACGTAGCAGGATACAAGATTAACTAAAAAACATCAGTAGCCCTCCTATATCCAATTGACAAGTAGGCTGAGAAGGAAATCAGAGATACATCACACTTTACAATAGCCACAAATGATATAAAATACTTTGGGGGTAACTCTAACTAAGCAAGTGAAGGACTATGGTGATATTTTATACTGAAATGTGATTTTATTTGTATGTTAATAAATAAAGTTGCCTGGGGGTCAGAGCTAATGGCAAGCCATAGCAGAAGCTGGGTGGTGGTGGTGTTTGCCTTTAATCCCAGCACTTGGGAGGCAGAGCTAGACAGATCTCTGTGTGTTCAAGGATACAGCCAGCATGGAGACACATGCCTTTAATCTCAATACCAACCATAAAAGACCTGGAGGTCTGTATAGATGGGCAGTGATGAGGAGGTCATGTGGTTGGGTTTACAACCAATGAGAAGGCAGAACAGAAAGTCTATAAAAAGACAGATACACAGGAAGTAGCTCTCTTGCTGTGGAGGACAGCAGCGACAGTGAAGGGTAAGAGCTCTGACCTCTTGGGCTTTTAACTCTGCAATCAGCTCTGTGTTTCTTATTTAAGAAGACTGTTCATCTACAAAGGACCTACATGACAAGAACTTTAAGTCCCTGAAAAAAGAAATTGAAGAAGATGTCAGAAAATGGAAAGATCTCCCATGTTCATGGATAGAAAGGATTAACATGGTAAAAATGGCAATCTTACCAAAAGAAATATACAGATTCAATGCAATCCCCATCAAAATACCAACACAATTCTTCACAGAACTGGAAAAAACAATACTCAACTTCATATGGAAAAACAAAAAACCCAGGATAGCCAAAAGAATCCTGTATAATAAAACAACCTCTGGAGGCATCACAATCCTTGACTTCAAGCTCTACTATAGAGCTACAGTAATAAAAACAGGTTGGTACTGGCATAAAAACCGACATGTGGACCAGTGGAATCGAATTGAAGATCTGACATTAATCCTCACACCTATGAACATATAATTTTTGACAAAGAAGCCAAAACTGTACAATGGAAAAAAGAAAGCATCTTCAACAAATGGTGCTGGCATAGCTGGATATCAACATGTAGAAGGCTGTAAATAGATCCATATCTGTCACCATGCACAAAACTTAAGTCCAAGTGAATCAAAGACCTCAACATAAATCCAGTTACTCTGAACCTGATAGAAGAGAAAGTAGGAAGCAGTCTTGAACACATTGGCACAGGAGATCACTTCCTAAGTATAACACCAGTAGCACAGACACTGAGAGAAACAATCAATGAGACCTCTTGAAACTGAGGTAGAGCTTTTGTAGAGCAAAGGACATGGTCAACAAGACAAAGTGACAGCCTACAGAATGGGAAAAGATCTTCACCAACCCCACATCTGACAGAGGGCTGATATCCAGAATATATAAAGAACTCAAGAAATTAGACATCAAAATGCTCAACAGTCCAATTAAGAAATGGGCTATAGAGCTAAACAGAATTCTCAACAGAGGAAGCTCAAATGGCTGAAAGACATTTAAGGAATTGCTCAACATCCCTAATCATCAGGGAAATGCAAATCAAAATGTCTCTGATACCACCTTACACCTGTCAGAATGGCTAAGATAAAAAACACTGAAGACAGATTATGCTGGAGAGGATGTAGAGCAAGGGGAAGTCTCCTCCACTGTTGGTGGGAATACAAGCTTGTACAGCCACTTTGGAAATCAATATGGTGCCTTCTTAGAAAATTGGGAATCAATCTCACCCAAGACTCAGCTATACCACTCTTGGGCATATACCGAAGGAATGCTCAATCATACCACAAGGGTACATGCTCAGCTATGTTCATAGCAGCATTATTTGTAATAGCCAGAACCTGGAAACAACCTTCAACTGGTAAATAAAATGTGGTACATATACACAATGGAGTACGACTCAGCAGAGAAAAACAATGACATGAGGTTTGCAGGCAAATGGATGGATCTAGAAAAAATCATCCTGAGTGAGGTAACCCAGACTCAGAAAGACAAACATGGTATGTACTCACTCATAGGAAGATACTAGATGTAAAACAAAGGGTGACTACACTGCTATTCACAACTCCAGGGAGGCTACCTAGAAAAGAGGACCTTAAGAAAGACACATAGATCACCCAATGACAGAGAAATGGATGAGATCTACATGAGCAAACTGGAAGTGAGGGGGGCATTAAGGAAGGGCAAGGGTCGAGGGAAAGAGAGCTTAGGGGAGTGGGAGATCCCAGCTGGATCAAGAACAGAGAGGGAGAACAAGGAAAGAGAGACCATGATAAATGAAGACCACATGGGAATAGGAAGAAGCAAAGTGCTAGAGAGGTCCCCAGAAATCCACAAAGATACCCACACAATAGACTACTGGCAATGGTCAAGAGAAAGCCCAACTGACCTACTCTGGTCAGATGGTCAAACACCTTAACTGTCGTCCTAGAACTCTCATCCAATGACTGCTGGAAGCGGATGCAGCGATCCACGGCCAGGCCCCAGGTGGAGCTCTGGGAGTCCAGTCAGCGAGAAAGAGGAGGGATTGTATGAGCAAGAATCGTTGAGACCATGATTGGAAAATGCACAGGGACAAATAGCCAAACTAGTGGAAACACATGAACTATTCACCAATGGCTGAGGAGCCCCCAACTGGATCAGGCCCTCTGGATAAGTGAGACAGTTGATTAGCTTGAACTGTTTGGGAGGCCCCCAGGCAGAGGGACTGGGACCTGTCCTTAGTGCATGAGCTGGCTGTTTGGAGCCTGGGGCCTATGCAGGGACACTTTGTTCAGCCTGGGTGAAGGGAGGAGGGGACTAGACCTGCCTGGACTGAATCTACCAGGCTGAGCTGAATCCCCAGGGAAGTCCTGGCTCTGGAGGAGATGGGAATGGAGGATGGGGTGGGGGGAGGGGGGCTGGAGGAGGGAGAACAGGGGAATCCGTGGCTGATATGTAAAATTAAATTAGATTATAAAATTAAAAAAAAAGAAAAAGATTTTTATTTATTCATTGTGTGTGTTTGTCTGAGTGTATGCTCTGGTGTGCATGCTTGTGAGTATGCAGGCGCCAGAAGAGGGTATCAGATACCTCCAAACTGGAGTTATAGGGATCTGTAGAATGCAAGCTTGTAACATGGGTGCTAGGACGTGTACTCATGATTGTATAACAAGAACTCCTAACTGCGGAGCCATCTCCCAGCCCAGCAATGCATTTTCACCTCTGTATACATGTTGTTGTTAGGGTCTTGCAATGATCCAGAGAACTTATGGAAAGACATTAATGGGAGAGCTGTGCAGATGTAATTCATGCTCAGATCTAGTGCAGCTCCAGGCTCTGAAGATGACTCACTGGTGAAGACTCGGTCTGGATTCCAACTCTGCAGATTTCTGGTTGAGATAAGTTTGGTCTAGTGTTTACTTCTCCAAACTCAACTTCTTCTCCCAAATGGATCGTACATGATTCTTTACCTGGTTGAAATAAACATTAAAAAACGTATCTAAAAGTTGGTGCAGTGTTACAGCAGTCAGAGTAGTCAGTGTGGATGGCAGGAGGCTTCCTGCCATCGGGCATTCAAACCCAAGTAAAGGAAGGTCTACATCGAGAATCACTATTGTTCACTGAACTGTGAAACTTCAATGCATGCAAATTTAATTTCACATTTCTCACAGCATATGCTTTGGAGACTCGGTCTTTACAGCTGCCTTCTGGTTTGGTGTTGGAATGAGTATCTGTTCTAAGTCCCAACCTTTTAAATGAGATTTTGAGTCAGTCACACCCCTCCCCTCAATATGAGGGTAGGGATTAAACATGGCTACACAACCTTTTTTAGACCCGACCTTGTCTTCCTTCCGAGCCTCATTCTGTCATACCTCAGATGGATGGATGTGTGTCCTTTGATGGCCTTATTCTCTGTCTTCTCCAGGCACAACACTCAGACCTCTGGAGGCTCTCCCCATTATACTTACGTTCACACACTCTGCTTTGTTGACTCGTTCAACCCATTGTTTCCCAACCTGCCTGGTTGCTTACATTCAACATGCCCTTCTCTTGCTCTGTTGAAATTCCCTTTCGGTTTTTGACCCTGAGATGAAGAATTTCCTCCTTCTTGAAGTGCTTACTCCTTGGAGCCCTCCATAGAAATCAACCTAGCAGTTCTTCTCATGGATCCTAGAAAGCTTTTTATTTGACCTATTTGCATATCTTAATATCTTTTGAATAAGAGCTTCCTAAAAGAGAGTTAGACCTTGCTTATCTCTGTAATCTAGCTCAGCATTTGGGGTAGAATAAGTTACTTAAACTAGTTGGTGGATAAATTTTTCAATGATCCTCAGTAATAGAGGGGGAACCAGGAACACTATTTGGAGACATTTCCATGTACAGTGTCATAATATCAACTAACCAAACTGAGAGACACATAAATGCATTAAGGACAGTGCAAAACACCATCAGTCACATAGAACAAACCAGATAGTGAAAGAATGGGCTACTTCTCTCTGGCACACTGTGGGGCAGTTGGTGGGTGCTGTTCACCCACTTTTGTTTTCCAACTTCCCATCTATCATGAACAAACGCCATGAACTAATAATTACTGGCAGTCAAAGTATCAATGGAATAGAATACTGCAAGTCTCAAAGTATGTTACCATCTGGTTTGGAGAAGGAGGCATAGTTCTGACGTCCAAATAGGGTTTTCTATTTTCTTTCTCCAAGTTTGAAAGGGTCACATACCTTGTAGGTATTTGAGTCTGCAGAGCATGTGGATTTACCCAGCCGGGTCATGGTAGCTGGATTCCGCTCACTTGCCAGAAGGGCCTTTCCCCACTTGTGGATACTCAAGAAAGAAGAGCACCACTCCAATATTCTCTGAGGCTGCAGGAGCCAAGAGTTTCATTGCTCATTACTCAAAGCATGTATATGGGGGTAAAGGAGAGGAAAGACTTGGCATTAGTTACTTGGCTCATTGTTGTGAGAATAGGCCTGACAAACACAATAAAAGAAGAAAGAGTTTATTTTGGCCCGTGGCTTAAAAGGGATATTGTCTATTGTGGGGAAGGCATAGGAGTCAGGAGTGAGAAAGCTGGTCATGTTGCATTTGCAGTGAGGAGCAAAGAGGTAGATAGATGGTGGCTTCTTCCCCCACCCTTCTTTCTCCTCCCTCCCTCCCTCCCTCCCTCCCTCCCTCTCTCCCTTCCTTCCTTGTTTTTTGAGACGAGGTTTCTCTGTTTAACCTTGGCTGTCCTGGAACTTTCTCTGTAGACCAGGTTGGCCTTGAACTCACAGAGATCTACCAGCCTCTAGTGCTGGGATTAAAAGCACTTGCCTCCACTGCCTGGCTTGTCCCTTATTCAGTCTGAGACACCAGCCAATGGGGAAGTGCTACCCACATTCAGGCCGAGTCTTCTCTCCTCAGTTGAACCTCTCTGGAAACACAGTTACAGAAATGCCCAGAAATGTGTCTCCTAGGTGATTCCAAATCCAGGTAAGTTGACTATGAAAATTAACCATCAAAAGCTCATTCTTACTGACAAATATGACAAGAAACCAAATTTTAACTGTGTAAACTTTGATGACTACAGGACTAAGAACAACTCATTTATTTGGTCAAAATGACCTTAGGGAATAGTTGGGAAATTAAGAGATATCAATCATTTTGTTTTGAAGGGCACAGTAAAGTAATTGGCTGGACAAAATTTGAGGAGTGTACTTTTTCCCCCTATAAATTAATTAACTTTAATTTTCACCTCTTGGCTTGGAGTGGTGTTAATCTACTACTAGAAGAGGCAAATTATAACCAACCCTCGAAACTTTATGAAGTCATTTAATTCAATACATATTTATTGTGCAGTTATTCTGTGCCCAGCACTGTAGTTATAAGTGCTGATGATATGGAAATAAACTTCAACCAGAGAGCTCACTGAAGTCAGCTCTTTCAAACACAGAAGCAGTTGATGAGAGTGAGTTATTTTGGGTGTTGACTGCGTTAGATGTTCTCTTGAGTGGAGAATATAAAATGGCGAAGACTGAGGAGAGAGTGTCAGTGAGGGATTATCTACATTGGTTTGGTTTGGCCTTTGGGCATGTCTGTGGGAGATTATCTTAATTAAGTTAGTTGATATGGGTGCTGTGGGTTGCACCATTTCCTAGGCAAGGGTGTATGTGTCCTAAACTGTGAAAGAGTAGAGAATTGAGTTGAACACAAGTAAGGAAGTGAGTATGTAGTGGTCATTTCTCTCTGCTCTTGAGAATGGCTGTGATGTAACTAGTCAAGTTCCTGCTGTGGTTCCCCTAGAGTAATGGACTGCAACTTGAAATTGTGAGCAAAAATAATCTCTCTTTTTATGGGTATTGCATCACAGCAAGAGAAAGGGAACTAAGACACAGACTCAGTCCTGGAGGCAGAGACAGAGCACACAACTGAGGAAATAAATAAAATAAGAACAAGTTGTGGGGGTCGTGACAGAAACAAATGGGGCTTGAAGAAGGAATCAAGAGCCTGATTATGGATTGGGAAGTCCTGAAAGCTTGTAATAAGGTGATATGTAGCCTAATTCTGAAAGCTGAGAAGAATGAATTCATTGGAAGAGTAGCAGAACGCTTTTTAAAAAGGAAACCCTAGACACACAGCTGAGGCAGAAGTGTGTGCAGACCAGGGACAAAGGATACTGAGCCTGTATCTGACTAAAAAGGAACATTCTAGCTATCCCTGTGCCCGACACGACCGGGTCACTCTAATAATCCTGTATGCTTTTTACTGTTGCTACTGCAATATGTTACTATTGATTCAACAGCTGAATGCAACCCATATATTTTCTTACAGGTTTGGGGATCATTTGAAATGAGTGCCACTGTGTTTAAGCCAAATATCTCTTGATTTAAAGATGCCAGCCAATACTTGGTTTAAGTTGGTATTCCTCTTAAACCGGTTCCCTCTGTGAGGCTCTGGGAGAAGAATCCACTTCCAGCCTTTTCCGGTTTTGATGTAGGCCTCTATTTCTTGGTTCGTGGCTCCTTCCTCCAGCCTTGAACCCTGCATCTGTCATCTTGACACCTTCTCTGTTGTCAAACATTACTTGGTCACCCTATTAGCAGGCCAATTAGCATGTGTTTAGATACCACACAGGTAATCCAGGATAATCCCTTACTCAAAATTATTAATTACAGTTAGCATCCCACTTTCCTATATAAGTAACAACCACAGGCTAAGAGAGATGTCCTGGTGGGGAAGTGGGGAGGGAGGTCTTTATTCACCCCACCCATATACTGATTCCAGCTGTGGCTTTTGTGAATGAACATGTCGGTACTTGTTTTTATTTACTGCT
The DNA here is from genome assembly GCF_004664715.2 of Peromyscus leucopus. NCBI lineage: Eukaryota > Metazoa > Chordata > Mammalia > Rodentia > Cricetidae > Peromyscus > Peromyscus leucopus. The sequence continues at coordinate 25,358,814 of NC_051080.1, read as the reverse complement.
ATGGGCAGTATCCCCCTTTAATGGGTCTGCACTTTGCAGTTTTGCTTTGTGCCCTGTAGTTCTACAATCCAAGGCACAAAATTCATGTGCAGTTCACCAGAACAGAGGAAACTGAGATAGCTGAGACACCTGTAACAAAATGGAAGTGGAACTGGTGGACAAATGCTTTTCTGTGCTTGTCTATCCGAGGATGGAGAATTCTACGTCAGTGTATGCCCAGCATCCCAAGGAAATTGAGCCCTGGGTGTGCAAGGCAGTACTGACTTAGGTAATGTACTCTTCTATTGATTTTTTTCATCCTTCCCTGTTTCATCTACCCTGGTCCCCACCCCTACTTGTCTTGTGGTAACAGTTTCTGAATAATCAACCTTCTTTTGAGTCCTAGCTTCAGGATCTGCTTTTTGAGAGCGCTGGTAATTCTCCTAGAAAGCAAATCCTAAGGGGTCACTTTCCATGCTATCAGGTGGAGTGTGGGTGATACATAGCGGGCACAGAACCAAAATTACTAAACGGTTCGGCAGGGATGAGCGAGTTCAAATGAAAATGAACCATTACATTGTGGTTATGTCATGGTACTAATGCTGAATGTCCCAGGGCAATGGCAGCTGTAGGGATCGAGAGACTGACCGCTTTGGAAACTGTAAAAATTAAAATCAGCTAGACATGGTGGAGCATACTCAGAAATCTGAATTAAGAGGATTTTTATGAGTTTTAGGTCAGCCTAAACTACTACTAAGTTTGTTGGAAGCTGCGCCTCTATAAAGACAGACTCTCTTAAAACAGAACAAAACCAGACAAAGCACAAGTAAAGTATAACAGTCAAGCCAAAATGGAAAACAAAAACAATGGCAGTCTCAGACCAATTGTCAACTCATGGCCCAGTGTTCAGTCAAATGGCCCCATCGCATGTCCTGGAAATGCTCTGCTTTGAAATACCCAGGGTTCAATCACAAGAACAGCACAGATGCCAATGCGATTGAGCACATAACCTCAATAATTCTCTTATGCCAAACTTAGGGCCCCAATTAGGAAAGGATAAAATCCTGGGGCCTGGGATAGAAAACAACATTGGACTGTGTCAGCACCTTAGAGCCCCAGGGTGCCCTGCATCTTCTAGCATGGCAGAAATAGCACCCTTCACTGATGTAGAAGAAAGGAGCTGTCTCTGTATGGAGTTCTATGAAGGGGCTTTGTTGGAGGCAGGTGGCTTGGAACAAGATTGTTGTCCTTTTTCGAGATCCATGCCATTTCTCTTTGTTAGCTTTACACCAATACAGCCAGGCTGTGGAGCATTTCAGCAGGGAGTGCAGAGTCTTGGAGTCTAATCGCAGTAACATGGTTCAGTGGCTGCAGAATTGCAGCCTCTGGATGATAATGTAGTTCTGGCACCAACGCAACAGGGGAGCATGGTCTTGATGTTTTAGACTAAGGAACATTAATCGTGAGGCTAGACAGGAGGAAAGATATTAATGCAGGGACATTTCCTGTGATGTCAGATATGATGGTGAGCAAGGATGTCTTGGATCTAATCCTACCCTCTGACTTCTGTGATTGGAGACAGTGATATCATCATGGCTGAAGATGCGAGAAGAACTATAGCAGTGATAATGAGAGGGGGAGGGAGAGGTGGGAGACGTTAGAGAGAATAGACTGGAATTATTGGATGAGACTGTTGAGCATACTAAGCAACTATGTTCTTTAGGAATGTGGATGTGGCATGCTCTTCACTTAGTATGAAAGAAACAGACAATATACTATATAGGGTGAAGATTGCCAAGTTCAATGCCATTTACATGACAATAGTGATATTGTAACTGGTGCCCTTGACTTGAGCAGGATGTGTTCTAAAGGAATCACAATGAGCTTTCAGGTTCAGCTACTAGGGTCAGAGGGCCAGAGGGCCAGAGGGCCAACAGAGGTTTTGGACTTATACCATCTAAGCAATGACTGTGGTATTCCAAAGGGTAATGGTGATGTGAAGCCTGATTAGAGGGGATAACATGAATCTGAATGACAGGAAAACTGTACAAGGGCTGAAGTTACACACTGTGATGAGACACCTGTGATCTGCCCCTTATTTCTAGAACTGAGATGTTTCTCTGGCCCTGCGCCCATATGAAGGGGAGAATGTAGTCACATTTTCCTCCAGGTGTTCCCAAGAAATGTCATTGACAAGGGAACTGAATCTTTCAATTGTCTTCCCCCCAGCTGTAGAAGAGAAAAACACAGTCTAGCGGGGAACATGAAAAGGAAGGTGTGATTCCAGTGGACTGTTGCCATGCTGTACCCTACTCACGGGGGCTGCAAAGGGCCAGTGGCACCATCCTGACAGCAGTCAGACCATAGTATGCTTCCCTATTTCCATTGGGTGCTGAAGAGCCAAGGTCAAGGTATGCAGAAAACTTTATCTTAACTTCCTGGAGACCTGTTCCCAGACTCCCAGTGTAAGCCTTTGGACACAGTGTGCAGAATAGACTGCATATATTGTTTTATTTATTTATTTTTTTACAGAATTAAAAACATTTAATGCCTGTCCTGTCTTTCCAGAACACTGTTCACATACTGTGGCTGTAATGTTCATAGTTTGAGATATGGCAAAGCTGGCACACATTTCTTATTCTTTCCTCATTGTTTCATGGACAGAAGATTCAATCTTAATGTATATTTTATCAACTTCAGCATAAATTTTTTCTTTATTAGGTCAAGAAATCTCACCTTCTCAGGCAAGGAAGGACTTTACAGTTTATCTTGGATGTATATGAATCATAGGCATCACTAATTTTGTAATTAAGATCATTGTTAAGTAAAGTGTCACTTGAATACAATAATTATAATATCACAATCTGCTGAGAAGACTATTAGAAGCTAATAGGTGGGTAACATATGTAGCATGATCCATCTAACAACATGACGATTTCTGTACTTGAAAGGTTGGAGAGAGGACGCCACAAAATTTCATCATCTGACTCTGATTGTGCAATAACTTAGAAGTTATAAATTGCTCAATTTTCAATGTCATTTATTTAATATTTTTGAAGCCCAGTTGACCATGTGGTCACTAAGAGTGAAGCCATGGATGAAGAGATAGATTATTATATATTTATAATCAGAGATAGATTGTTAGCCTTCCTGATGGAACGAGAGTAGACTGTGTACTGGCAAACTTGTGGATGAGGTTGGCAGAGAGACTTATTGTAGCAGGTGCCAAAAAATGAGGCTCTTTCTGTCTCTCTGTAATGCCTGACTTACCTGAAATAGAGAGGATCCTGATAACTGTGTGGCTAGAACACTTCCTCTGTGAATGCCATTGTCTCTTTTCAGCTACCCAACTGCCCTTACCAACATTGTAGGTTCTATCTGTAGTCTATTTAGGATATAGAGTTGTCTGTACTGTTCTTTCATGTTATTATTATCTAGAACACCTGAGGCATATAGGTGTTCAACAAGTATTTGGGGAAAATAATATATGCAAATATCACTTATATGCCTGATTTTTTTCTTGGAATAAATTTCTAAAAACATACCAGTTATTGAATTACTTTAGAGTATAAATTTTATTTTAGTAAGTTTATTTAAATGGATTATATGCCCAGGTCTGGTCTAGATGTTCAGGATAATATCTGAACATCTAGGGAGCTAAAGAGTCAAAATTCTCTGGCTTTTGGTCAGTATTCTAGACAGGCAGTGAAATGTTAACATGTGTTTACTAGGGTACTGAAATCTAAAAGGCCTGTCACATCCAGTACACATCCTTCTGTTCTGATTTGTGCTTCAACCAGAACTCCTAGCACATCCTTTATTTCTCTGAGTTTTGAATATTTTCTAGTTTGATAGCTATAAAAATTGCAACTTTGCTATTGTTTATAAAGTTGGACATTTATTAAACAATACACTGAATATTATTAATTTTCCAATTGAGGATTAATCTGTTTAAAAAATCACCTTAAATAAAAATATTAAACATTAGCATGAAAAATTTATTATCTATGTTTTGTTTGGTTTTATTACCGCCCTTTAAATTTTGCAGACATTTCTGTCCCATAGATGGTTATTTCTATTTTAAGAGAGGATATCCTTCACTGTCCTAATTTGTGGCTGCTTCTGTTGCTTTTATGCTGAAAAATTCTGTCTTCTTTTGTAGAGCAATAAATTCTGCCAAGTTTGCACCTAGTTTCTCTACATTCCCCAACCATTAATCTAAACAGGAATTGTTTTGCTGTGTGGTGGTGAAATCTAATCGTAAAGATTTTTTTAAAAAACAGAAAAAAATGTTTTACATTATGTCTTAAATAACCCATTGCTTAAATAATCCACAGATGCTTGCTTGCTACTCATTCTTTTTTTTTTCATTTTTCTTTATTAAGAAATTTTCTACTCACTCTACATACCACCCACAGATCCCACCTCCTCCCTCCTCTCATCTCCCAGTACTCCCTCCCAAGCTACCCCACATCCCTACATTCCCACATCCCCCAAATCAAAGTCTCCCGTGAGGAGTCAGCAGAGCCTGGCACACTGAGCCTAGGCAGGTCCAAGCCCCTTCCCAAGCACCAAGGCTGCACAAGGCACTACACCACAGGCACCGGATTCCCAAAAACCTGTCCATGCACCAGGGACGGATCCTGAGCCTCCTGCCTGGGTGCTGCCCAAACAGTTTGAGCCAAACACCCGTCTTCCATATCCAGAGGGCCTAGTCCAGTCCCGTGGGTAGCCTATGAACTGTAGACTAGTGGCTACCCATTCTTTATAGATGTCAATTTTTGGATGTACTGGAGGGTCTGTTTCTGATCTACATGCTTTGTGTCATTGACATTGTTGTATAGCTGAGAGTTAGTTATATGAAAATTGACTTAAAATAATGACTTTATTAAGTTTTAATTAACATGCCATAAAACTTTTTTGTGTGTATATATGTATACATCTATCCATACAATGTTCATGTGTGTATAAGTGTATGTGTATATGTATATATGTATTTGTGTAAGCAAGAAGACAATCTTAAGTGTTGATCCTTCAATGCCATCCATGTTTATTTTGAGATAGCATCTCTCACTGGCCTGGGGCTAACTGCATAGTCTAGGCTAGCTGGCCAGCAAGCCCCTGTCTCTGCTTGCTAAAAGCTAGGGTCAAAAGCATTCACCATCACAACTGATTATTGTTTGATTTGGGTTCTTGAGCTTAGACTGAGGTGAGAACTTGACTAATCATACCATCTTCTCAGCGCGAAAGCCATCTTTTAGAAATGTACAAGGTACTTTTTTATATTGTGTCTCTATCACTTTGTAGTTGAGAACATTTTTATCATGGTCCCAAAGAAACTCTGTCCCCAGCAGCAGTTCGCCTGCTCCCCTCCTCTCTCTCTCTCTCTTTCCTGAGAGTTGCTCATTTTCCCTTTGTGTCGGTAGACTTGCATCTTCTGAAATCATGTAGCGCATGGCTTCTCTTTCAAACTTCTCTCACTTGACAATAGCATTTCGGGGCTCATGTGTGTTGTAGCAAGTTCTGCTTTCTTTCCCTTTCTCACTGTCCTTCTCTGTTACTGAGACGGTCTTCCTCTGTAGCCTAGACTGACCTGAAACTTACTATAATAGTCCAGGATGGCCTCAGACTCATGGCAATCCTCCTACCTCAGACTCTTAAGTGCTGGAATTACAAGCATCAGCTTACCACATCTGGCAACTTCATTTGCTTTTATTGCCAGATAATATCCATTCTATGAATTCATCTCATTTTTCCCATCCATTTATCAACCAATGAGTGTTTGAGTTGTTTCTTTTAGGCTATTATGAATAATGAGGCCAGTATATTAGTGTGCAAAGCTGAGTGGACAGAGGGTTCAGTTTCTGTTTGGTAATACACCTGGGCATGAGTGTCCAGCTCACTGGAGCATGCCAAACCCTTTGCCCAAGCACTTTATACACTTCACACTCCCACCTGCAATGTGTAAGGGCTAATCATTATTTTAAAGTCTTCTGGGGCCAATAAGGCAGCTTAGGGAGTAAAGGCATGTTTCTAAGCCAGACCACCTAAGTTTGATCCCCAGAACCCACAAGATGGCAGGAGAAAACTGACTCCTGAAAGTTGTCCTTTGACCTCCACATGTGTGTTGTGGTGCACATGGATGTACTCACATACACACACTACATAAATAAATATAAAACAAAAAATTCTACTATATAGCATCTTTAAGTTTCATTGTTTCCTATAATTAATCATTTTGGCATTTTTATGATACTTCAATATATTATTATGCTCTTGCTACTTATAAATGAAAATATTTTTAGCTTATAGTTGGAAATTAAGTATTCAAAGTTTTGATTTTTACTTGTCATTTGTTTTATGATTTTGACAGTATTGTTTTCCCCTCACTTCTAATATTTAAACCACTTTGAATTATTTTGCATTTTCCATTTGACTCAAAGAATTGAGAGGCTTGTCTTTATTTTCCAGAGGTGGTTTCATATGAGATAATTTAGAGGTTTGAAATAATTATGTGGAGCAAAACTGTATGGTACATTAGACACAGTGGCAGACCATCATAAGGCCACCATTAAAAGTGGACCCTTCATATCCCTCTAGACTCTTGTGAATAAACTATTTGAGTTCTTCTGAGATGCATAGTTTTTATTACTCTTGTAATTCTCAAGGCAAATAGGCCTACTTCTAAGTGTTTTCTTGAGTTCCTGTTCTCTCAGTTCAGGGCATGTTTCTGAGATGAAGAATGAGGAAGGCTTTGCTTCCTGCTACGCATTCCCTTCTTCTTCCTCATTTAGTATTCTATGGCTGGTCCTTCTCCTGTCATCTGGAGTTATCACTGCTGCTGATTTAACATTCGTCTTCTATATGTACTTTCTTTTATTATTCTGATTTATTGTTCCTGTCTGTGTCTGTTCTGAGGTTAAATCTATAGCTTGTTCTCCACATTCTTGAATTCCTTACAGTGTGATTCCACTTGCTGTCCTGCAAGTCTACTTAATTGTCATACTTTCAGTCCCACTGCAGGTTTTATTGATTAGAGTTCTTTTTCTTTTCTTTTCTTTTCGTTTTTCTTTTCTTTTCTGGTGAGCTTTATAATGGCACTTTAATGAAAAGACTTTTACTTTGTATATTATTGATGAAACCAAGCAAACATTTAATAGTTAGCTTTTGCTGCACCGACTAACAGATGATGGGAAACTTAGGCTTATCACAGGACACACATTGTCTCTCACTGTTCTGTGTGTTGTTTAGGTGGGTCTTTGGATCCAGGAAAGCTTGGTTGGTGTAAGCGACCCAAGCTTAACAGCAGTTGGGAATGCCTGTGAGTCCAGCTAAGACATACAGTTTTCCATCTTAAGTTGTGATAGTCCAAAGTCCTGCGGAGAGCATCCCAACATTTCACAGAGTAACAAGAGAGGGCAGGTCCAAATGCATGGGCTCTTTTCTAGCCTAGGTTTGAGTCCCATTTGTTAAGACCCCCTTAAGCCTTGATTTTGATGTGGGGAAGTGTTGCAAAAAAGCAAAGGTGGAAAATAGTATGGGATCATGTTTCCAACTTTATATGCCTAATATTTTCTCTGTTACCTCTGATACATAGCATTGAGAGAGATACTTGACCGCCAACCCACTGATTTAAGCCTTCCATGATAGCCTTGAGTGTTCTTTCCTTATTGGTTCTAGGATCTTTGGTTGTTTTCCGATGAGAATCATGTGTCCAGGTTTCTATCTCTACCCTGTTTGCTTTAGCATGATGAGGTACTGCATAGCTGGTCCAAGGTGTGACCTCTTCTACTTTTCTGGTTCAGCATCTGCCTGCCAGCAGCCCAACCCCTTTGACTAATGGAATCGGGGCCTTAGGTATTACATGTGATCTCAGTCAACTTTCACTTCAAGTTAATACAAATCCCATAAATCTACTTTCAATAGCTGACTGTACCCTTTGGATTACAAAGGAGTTTGGAAATTTTAATTCTTTCTGTGTCTTTAAAAAGATTAAAAAATTCTTTGAGACTCTCATAGGAATATTTTTATCATATTTACCCACTATTAAATGTTTTCTTTATAAGAATTGCTGTGGTCATGGTGTCTCTTTACAGCAATAGACACCCTAACTAAGACAATGACCATCTATTTGGATATAGTCTACCAACCAACCCCCCCCCATTACCTCCTAGGATGTCTCCATATCCCTACTCTCATAATTAGTGCCCTAAAAAAACAATTATTGAGTCCAATTTGTGCTGCCCATCTATTCCTGGGTGTATGGTTGTGGTATTTTGAATGTAATTAGCCCCCATAATCTCATAGGGAGTGACACTATTAGGAGGTGTGACTTTGTTGGAGTGAGTATGGCCTTATTAGAGGAAGTGTGTTACTGTGGGGACAGACTTTGAGGTTTCCTATGCTCAGGATACCGCCCAGTGTGTCAGTAGACTTCCTGTTGCCTGCAAGATGTATGACTCTCAGTTCTAGCACCACATCTGCCCGGAACACCACCTTTGCTCCCTGTCATGATAATAATGTACTGAACCTCTAAAACTGCAAGCAAGCCACTCCAACTAAATGTTTTCTTTATAGGAATTGCTGTGGTCATGGTGTCTCTTTACAGCAATAGACACCCTAACTAAGACAATGACCATCTATTGGAACATAGTCTACCAACCAAAACCTGAGTAGCCCTCTCCCATCAGCTATCCATTGCTAGTAGCTCTACAGTTAGGGGTGGGACTTAGTATTAACCCAAATCTATGCTGGGATTTTTGTCTGACCTTACCTTGCATGGATCTTTGCATGCCACCACAACCTCTGTGAATTACTATGGACAACTGTATTTTGTTGTAGTCATCTACTGCTTCTGGTTCTTGCACCCTTTTTGCCTTCTCATCCACTATGATCTCTGAACTTCTTGTGAGTGATTTAGATATCCCATTCAGTCTGAGCGTTCTACAATCTATTATCTGTACCTTGACCAGTTATATGTCTTTGTGTTAACTGATACCTTATGCAGAAAGTAACTTCTCTGATGAGGGTTGAAAGATGCACTATTCTATGTATATAGCAATAAGTCATAAGAAATTGGTTTCAAAATATGTCCATTTAGCAGAATAATAGTAGTAGATTGTCCTGTAGACTAAATTACATATCTAGCCCCAGGTCCTTGTCTCCAATAATAGTATCCAGCATGTGTTCTGTCTTTTGGAGTGGGTTTTAAATTCAGCCATAAGATGGTTAGTTATTCCTATAGCATCTATATTGCTATTGTACCAGTGGGCATGTCTTATAAGGACAGTCATTATTGTAGTTCCCAAGGTTCACAGTTGGATAAGATTGATGACTATTTTTCTCCCCCCAGTAGTGTGTAACTCCAGCACTATGAAAGCTAACCAGTAGGTCTGTAAATTCCAAGTCAGTACCAGCTTGTTTTTCCATGTTCTGTGACCGAAGTATGTGATGTTTTCAGAAATATGATCTTACCATCAAATGCTCATAGGATTCACCAAGAACAATGATAATATATTGTAATATTTTGAGGGTCTATGGGACCTCACTGACTCCTGAAGAGGTGACCCTCAAATGAGAGAATTTTTTTAATCAAATCTGTAATTGACCAAAACCATAGACAATGGATATCCATAGCTGAAGTAGGTATTAGACCACTGGATAGGACCATCACAGAGATGGTGTGAGGCTGGCACAGGAAGTTCACAGTCCTGGCAGGTAGGGAGGTTCCCTTCCTTGGTGTGTCAACACCAACTAGAGAGATTCAAGTATCAGGAAGGGGAGGTTTTTTCAAATGTATTTCATTCATGTTTTTTCATGTAATTCTGCTCTTTTAAAACAAAACATTTGGCAAATATCTATTATTTTAGTATTTCTTATATAGAAAGGAACCATTTTATTGACTTTTACCACTGATAACACTTTTGTGGAGACTAAGATACTTGTGTGAATATTTTATGTGGTAGCTAATGTTTTTCTCTGTGCTTTAGATAATAAAGAAACATTTGACACTTTTCTAAACTCTCTTGATATAATTCTTCTAATATATTTAAGCAATTCAGTTAATACAGCAATTATTTATATGATCATTAAATAAATATGTATTGAATGCTCATATCAACCAGGCCTTGTACCTACCCTCCATGCTAATGTTTTAGTGCTGTAAAAAAATACATAACAGAAACAGTTTAAAGGAAGCAAGGTTTAGTTTTAGCTCACGGTTTCAGAATTTTTTTTTTTATTCACAGTCAGCTGAACCCATTGGTTTGATGTTGAGGTGAGCCAGGACATCTTGGAGGTAGGAGAAGAGTGGAGAGAGGAGGAAAAGACAGGGGAGGGGAGGGGAGGGGAGGAGAGGAGATGGGGAGGATAAGAGAGAGGAGAATGGAGAAGAAGTTGAGGGAGAGCGAGAGGTAGAGGGAGAGGCAGAGGAGACTGACTAGGGAGAAAATACATTATTTAAAGTTCCAGTCCCAGTAATCTACTTGCTCAAGCTAAGTCCTACCTCTTCCCATTAGCCAGGAATAAGCCATCACTACGTGAGACTGTGAAGGACACTTGTGTTCAATCAATAACACCCTTGCTGAAGGTATTTTGAGGGTATCATAAAGTGAAAAACAGTCATTCTTAAAGTTTCTGTGAATAATCAGCAGTGTTGCTTGGTAAAGGGCAGTTACTAAGCCTTTCCACCGGATTCCAACTCCCAAGCCTGGTCAAGGTTAAGGTATGGTTATTGCGAATACCTTAGCTGACATCAGACCACGGTGTGAGAAATGCCGTGGTAGAAGAAAGATGAGCTGAACACGAACAGCACAAAAAGGACACTGTTACATTCTAATCTGGCTTCTTCCACTTACTCATGCTGCATCCTGATTCAAAGCTGACGCCTGGCGTCTGCTTAAGATGTATCTTTTGAACTAGCCATGTTATGCACCTTCTTCTTTGCTATCAAGTTCTAGAAAAACAAGTCTGTCATGAACTTTGTGACTGTTAAAGGAAGTAGAGGCCAAAATGTACTTTGATTTACATTTGTGGGTCAAAAGATCTCAGTCCTTCCTATAATTACTGCAAGTCGATGCCATGGCTGTACTTTGGTTGGAGCAATAAATAATAGAGGATTTCTAGTATAAATCAGTGTCAAAGAAGCTGAATTTTGTGCCTGAGCCTGCATCATGGTCCATAATGTTGTTTGTTCCATGGACATGTCAATAATATGTCTTTGGTGTATGTTATAGACTCAGTCCAAGGTGAGACATCACAGGGCTAGAAATGTAGCTTTGTTGGTAGAGTTCTAATCCTAGAATGCATGAAGCAGCAAATGAAACATGTATATCATGCTCCCTCCTCCAAGGATTTAGGAGTCGTTGCAGAAGAGAGGGCAAGGTGTAAGAGCCAGGGATGGTGGATGACCCCAAGGAAACTGTTCTCCAGATACAACAGGGCAGACGCACATATGAACTTAAAGAATTTGTGGCAACATGTAGAGGAGAAGTAGGCAAGAAGTCCCACCCCTAGCTGAAGAGCTATTGGCAACTGATAGCTGCTGGAGAGGGAATTTTTTTAAGGGTATGATCCCTGGTAGGTTGACTATATTCTAGTGGAAGGCCACATATCCAAGAGTATATGAACAGCACAGATTGGACTTCAGTTTTTGTTTTTAAAGAAGATGATATAAAGTTGCATGGCTAAGGAAGAGGAGGTGGTTCTGGCAGAGTTTGGTACAGAAAAGATGAATATGATTAAAATATACACATAAGATTTTCAGAGGGCTAATAAAATTGCAAAGTGGAGGCAAGAGGATTAGGAGCTCAAGGTCATCTTAAGCTGCATAGCAAGTTCAAGGCTATTATTGAATGCATGAGATCTTGTCTCAAAAAAAAAATGAAATAGTACAGATGGGCCACGGAAACCACCATCCAACAATTGAGTCTCTTACCCAGAATGAAGAATATTTCTTGTAGAGTCAATTGTAGAAGCTACAAGCTTGCCACATAGAGTTGATATTTCTTACTTTTAGGTGGTGGTTTTATTCCTCTGTAAAAATGTCACCTAATCAACAAAGTAGGATTTGTTGAATAACCTATTAAGCAATAAAGCAACTTCTACTGTTAGTGGCAACACACATTCTGGAAATATGAGCAAAGTCCTGTTGGCTGTAGTTTAAGATTGAGATAAAATTTTTACAAGTGGCAATTGGAGTACATACAAACCTATAAGTAAAGTATATTACTTTAATCTCTTCAGAGGAAGGATATTCTGAGAATGTGAAGTATAAATATTTTTAAAGATACAAAATGCCTCTGGCAGTTTCTGGTTACATGTGTACACTGTTCAATTCATGAATTTTATTTCTTTATTTGCAGATCTCAATATTTCTGTCTAGATGTGAACATTGGACATATTAGTTGGAAGGGGATTACAGGTTTCCTAACTCAGTGATGATAGATATGTGGCTGTGTGTGTGTGTGTGTGTGTGTGTGTGTGTGTGTGTTTGTGTGTGTGTGTATGTGCATGCACTCTCAGCAGACATTGCTATTCAAACTCACACTTCCAATGCAATCTGTCTGTTCGTGGAAGCCATTATGAAGGTTATAGGTTTGTCATATAAAATGTTTAGCTATTTCTTAGATTGTAAAGTGCCACATGGATATTAGTGATAGGAGTAGGTTTTGATTCTAGGTATCAGTCTTCCTTTTTATGGATAGTTTTCCTAAGCTTTCCATGATTTTGGAAAGTTGTGGACCAACAAGGGTAGCCCACTGTCAGAGGCATTTTTCTACTTTTCCAGTTCTGGATTTTAATCTGTTCTACAGTACAACTTCAAATAAATCACCTCATATTTCTAAGCTAGTGGTGTTTCACACCCATGAAGTTCAGGATAATTATCCATCTCTGAGGGCTTTTATGGGCATCAAAGAGGATAATGGATATGAATGTGCCTTTCACATCTGAATGTAGGTGAATTAATGCTCCTTCAATAAAGTGTGGCTTCCTAGAATTTCAAGGCAGGCATTTTATTTTCCAGGTAGTGGAGGATTTGTCCTTTTAAGCACCAAGTATTTTATTATTTTAAGCATTTTAAGATTGAAGTCTTCCTGTAATGGGTTACACACTTTACTGATCTTTTAAGCAGAATACAATAAACATAATTTGATCTTCTGGATGACTCACTGGCATTAAGAAAATTAACTTTTATAAGACAATTCCTAGGTACTCAGTGAAGCATGAAGGCACATGGAGCCTCCCACTAACTGGTTCTGAATGGATATGGCTTTGCTGACTTCTTGCATAACTTCTTAATGAATTTGCCCAGCTTTCTTTTCTATGGCTAAATGACATTTCTCTTTCTTCCATCCAGGTTCCTCTAAATTAGGCTCCCTCTCCTTAATTGCCTTTTCTTTTATTGCTGTGGATCAATGAAAGCAATTTAAAAAGAATCAGATCATGTTCTAAAGATGTTGATATTTTGAGGGTGCTCACCAGGGGTTAGAGCCTCTGCTAAGTGCTTCTTATGTGTGTTTTTCCTTAGCCCATAGCAGTATGGTGAGGCAGGTCAGAATCCTGAAGTCACATTCAACTCTACTCTTTAAATTTTTTAGTCAGTTTTGTATGTGTATACAATGTATTGTGGTTATATTCAACCCCTATTCCTCTTTTGTCCCCTTTCCAGTCCTGATGCCCTCTCCTTCTTCCCAATGACGCCCCCTCCTATTTCCTGTTTCCTTGTTTCTTTTGAGGATGGTGGTGTGCAGGTTTTATGTAGGCAGCCACAACTGTTTATGTTCATGACTACAATAGCCTTGTCATAGTCAGTAAATAATTTCACAGCATTTCTCCCTATCCTTTGGCTCTTACAGTCTTTATTCTTCATCTTTTATGTTGTTCCCTGGGCCTTGAAGGAGTTGATAAAGATGTCCTGTTCAGGGCCGATCCCTCAGCAGTCGCTCTCAGCACTGTGACCAGTTGTGAGTTTCTGCATTAGCTGTTGGGCACGGTAAAAAGAAAGCTCTCCAAGGCTAAGAACAGTACTAGTCTATAGAGAGAAACATGAATATTTAGGAGACATTTTTGACAGCATGTCAGTTTAGTGAAAATATCAGTAGTTAAAGCTTCCCCAGGACCCGTGGATTCCCTAGTCCTATAGGCTTTGGCTATGGGAAGTCTCTCTGTATGCTCTGAATGTGCTCCCATTGGTTAATAAATAAAGCTGCATTGGCCTATGACAGGGCAGAATGGAGCCAGGAGGGAAACTAAAGAGAGACAGAGAAGAAAGGCAGAGTCGGAGCAGACACTGCGAGCTGCCTCCAGGAGAAGCAAGAAGTGAGAGAACAGGTAATACCATGAAGCCACGTGGCAAAGTATAGCTTAATAGGAATGGATTGAGTTAAGTTGTAAGGGCTAGCTAGCAAGAAGCCTGAGCCATAGGCTATACACTTTGTAATTAATATAAGCCTCTGTGTGTTCACTTGGGACCGAGCAGGTGCAGGACCAGATGGGACACAGAGAAACTTCCATCTATAGGCTTTTGCTGTGCTACACATATATTCTTTTCTGCGGGTCTTGCCTCAAATCCATGCAGTGAGTGGTTGGCTGTCTTTATAAGAATCATGCCACTATTGTACCAACAGATATGTCTTGCCTGGCAGGTCAGTGCTAGAGAACATGGGATCCAGGATCGTTGGACAACAATGTTAGTGGCTTTTCTCCACCAGCCATTTGCATAGTACCCTCTGCCACTATGAATGCTAGCCAGCAGGAGGAAGCATCTAACTCAGTTCCACTTAGATTTACAAGTGTCCTGTATTCAAACTGTGTGGGTGTCTTGAGTGAGAGGGTCTTACCACGTAGTTCCGGTGGGTAACAAGAGCAATGACAATAGCCTGTCTTATACTGAGAGGGCTCCTTGGCTAACAACTCTCAGGGAAGTATCCAATTTGGATATTTATTTTAAAAATTTATGGCTTTGGGGACAGCATTATCCGCCAATGCAGGGTACCTATATTAAAATTCTTCCTTTTAATCATATTTTTAGTTAGCTTATAAAGTAGTTTTCTATAGAGCTTTCCTAAATATCCTAAGTTTTAGTGGGCTGTAATCCCCCTACCAACACCTTTCTTCCATCTCTGTTTAAGCATTTCTAACCCTATTGTTCTTCTCTAATGGCATATAACAGGCATTCTGCTATCTACCCCAGTCTAAAGACTCGTCTCCACTCTTCGTCTTATGTCATATAGTCAGTCCTGCTGGCCCGGATTCTCATAAACATGACTGGAATTTGACTACTTAGTATATCCACAGTGATCTCAATTCCTGAGCCATCACTTGTCATCTACCTGGCCACCTGCCAACCCTCCTGTCCTTCAAGCATCCCCCTTCCAGTAAACTATCAGTACAGCAGCCAGGAGGTCACAAGCCACGTAAGTGAGTTCCTGATATGTTCTGCTCCAACCCCTGTAATGACTTCCTTGTGTTACTCAAAGCATAGGTCACAAGACTTCATGTAGCCCCTATTCAGATGGTCTGTCTTAGTTTTCTTTACCTATTCCTTTGTGGCTCAATCAACACCAGCCATTCTTGCCTCTTTCTTGACCTTCAGATTCACCTCTCTTGATTAGACCTTAAGATCCCCCATAATTATGCTCCCCCATAATTCCATATAGTTTCCATATTCCCTATAACAGTCTAAAAGTCTTTGCCACAAATTCATACTGAAACCTTACTGTGAGGATTGTAATAGGAGATTGGATGAGACAATTAGTCATGAGTTTGGAATGCTCATGAATGGGAATAATGCCCTTATTTAAGAAGGCCCAAGGGAGACTCCTTGCCCATTCCATTGTGTAAAGACATAATTGAGTAGGCACTGCTTCTGAACCAAAAAGTAGGCCTTCAGGAGATACTAATGATTGACACCATGGCAGTGAACTTACAACACCCAGAACTCTGAGAAATTCATTTTGCTATTTATAGCCATCCACTCTAAGGCATTTGGTCATAGCTGCTGGAGAAGACTACAAAGCTATGCCAAAGCTTCCTTTGACTGTCCCAGTCACACTTTTAGCTCTTTTCCATTCTCCCTATTCTCCTACCTTGCAGTGTTCCTCTTTGTGGTATCTGTTTTGTATACAAGAGTGTCCCTGAGTGACTATAACAGTGTTTGATACATGATAGGCATTGGGTTCTTTGTCAAAGCTCTAAATGAGTTCATGCATGTACCACTGTCACAACTACATTGAGAAAAAAACATAGGCTCCAGACATAAGCTGAAGAGGTAGAGGGGAGATGAAAAGCAATGTCCTAAAAGTTCTAAGGTGTGCTTGAATTTCATCTAGAAGAGCAATGCATAGGCTGTGGAATGCTTTTCCTTCAGAGTGAAATGAACAAGATACAGTGTTGGGAGAATTTCAATAGATCTTTATTCCCTGAGCAATGTAAGGGTTCACTTCTCCTTCTGACTTTCATTGTTGTCAAACAATCATTTGCTCAACCTAACATCACTTCTCAGCAAGTATCTGCTAGACATTTCTTTTGTGCAAGGTATATGAAGGGTCACTGACCTCTCATTGTCCCTTACCTCACCTCGTCTGTGACAAGTTCTTACCTGAGAGAAATCTAAGATCCTGTAGCATAATAAGTGGAAATGAGTTCTCTCTACTAGGAAACCTGTAGAATTCCAGCACAGCTTTACCCTGAGGGCTGCTGCAGGACACTTCTGGTGCTCGGGGGCTCCAAGAACCTGAAGAGTTGCCAATATGGGCAAGTGATACAGGAAGATTGTCCATCCAGGCTCTGGCAAAAGTGTATTGGGTATTAAGGTTATTCTTTTCGGTGACTAACAGCAAGGTTCTTTCAAACTATAAAAACAAATTTCTGTTTACAAAACACTTCTTTGTCATTACATGGATATTCAACACAGGGAGCCATTCATGGGACTTAAACACAAGTATATTGACACCAATATTACACACTCCAGGAAGCTTCCCTTTGGACTAAGGATGGTATCTATCTGAACTCCTATAGCACTCTTGGCTTCCGAATGACAGTGAGTTTGTTTTACCCTGTGTGTCCGTGAGGGCTGGCACTGGATTCCAGGCATCTATTTGGGCCCATGATAAATTACCTTGATGCCTGGCACATGTTGTCCAAGTCATATGCCAAATATATGGCATAGGCACTTTTAATTTGTCAGGACTGTTATACATCCCTTTAGAAACCAAGTAGAATAAGGCATTGGTATACTCAGGCATATCAAGGATGTTATTGTAATGTTGCAATGTCTCTTATAGTAAGATGTGTTGTGACTTTTCCACAGAGAATGTCCCTACCTAAAGACCTTCTTGGTAAAAACAAACAAACAAACAAACAAAAAAAACACACACACACACACACACACACACACACACACACACACACACAAAACTGGAGCTTGTCAAGGCCCTAATTTGTGTGTCTCAAGGCTCTGTATCCCCCTAAAGCCATGCTCTTTACCCTGCAATGGCTCCTGATTGGCACTTCCAATCTCAGAGACTCAGTGTAATTTGGCTCCTTTCCAAACTGATTAGAGAAATAAAAATAACTCATAGACAGCACTTTCCCCAACCTCTCCTGGGAAGACACATCTTTAGAGGTGCTATCTCAAAGGGTCCAGGGATCAGAAAGAGACCCTTTGAGTGAGTGTCTGCTTTTATGCACGCACTTCTATGTCCCCTAGGGAAGGCCCTTGAAATTTACATCCTGACTCAGTGATTACTACTGACATAGAATGTGGGTATGTGGAGTTTCAGTGGAAAGACCCTTCTCATTTTTCTGACCACAGAAATGGCAAACCACCAGTAAACTAAATCATTTGTTATCTGTGAGTTGATTGGTTGATTAAAAAGGACCAACAAACCCCTTTTCAATATGCTGGGGAAAATGGCTCAGCAGTTAAGACTGTATAGAGTTCTTCCTAGATCCCACATCAGGCAGAGGCTCACAACTACTTATGACTGCACCTCCAAGAGATCTAGTGTTTTCTTCTGGCCTTTAGAGTCACCTGTACTCATGCGCGCACATGCATGCACACACACACACACAATTAAAGATAAATCCTATGTGCTGCATACTGTCTTAGCTAGCACTCTATCTGCAACACCAAATAAAGCATACTGTTCATGCTCCAAGATTACCCATTCATTCATTTGTTCATTTGTGTAGTATAGCTGGAAGTTTCTCCAGTCCTTCCTGGCCTTGTGGTCGGGATGAATCTCTGCCACCCTTGTCCTGCAGCTGCTTAGTCCCAAGTAACACACAGAGGTTTGTATTATTTACAAACTGTATGACCTATGGGTCAGGCTTCTTGTTAGCTAGCACTTATAACTTAACTTGATCCATTTCTATTCATCTATATATTGCCACATGACTGTGGAGTTATCTGTTTTCTGGTATCTTGTTGCTCCTTGGGCAGTGGGCTGCCATCTGCTCCACTCTCCTTTCTTCTCCTCTCTCTTCAGTTGGAATGTACTATCTAACTTTATTCTGCCTCACCATTGGCCAAACAGCTTTATTTATCAACCAAACAGAGCAACACATATTCACAGTGTACAGAAGGACACCCTACAGCAGTGTAGTGGTGAAAGTAGCCAGGTTGCTTAGATTTGAATCACAGCTCAATCACATAATGGCTGAAGATTTGAAAGGCCATGCAACATCTACCTGCCTCATCCTAAAGGGAATCAGAATAGTAACCACTTAATGTGGTTCTTTGAGACCTTCCTGCCACAAAATATGTTTCTTTCCATATTCATGAAATCAACCAGATGCCAGCTCCGTACTAAACACTGTCAGTATAGTAAGGGTTTAACAAATTTTGGCTATTTGATTTTTTTGTATGGGTATTTTATCTAGGGAGGGATATCAATGCCATTCACATAATTGCAGATCAAACACATGGATATGTGGTAACTATATCTGCATGTGGTAACTATATCTGCAGTAGGATTGCAGAAGTATAGCACAGGGTACTATGTGATCCAAAATTCCATCCTTTCTGGAAAAGTGCTGTTGATGCATCCCATGAGGCTACAGGTGTGTACAGTATTAGTGTTATGGTTTGGATATAGAATGAGTCTCACAGATTCCTGTTGACAATTGGCCCCCAGCTGGTTTATGTTAATATAATTACACCATTTCCTGTCCTTTTTTCCCTTCCTCCAACCCTTCCTATGTTCCCCCCTCTTCATTTCCTTTCAAGCCCCCCTTTTCCTCTCAAATTTTCAAGACCGCATTTTTTTATTATTGTTATATAAAAATGCACACATGCATGCATGCACAGCATATCTATGTATCTATCTATGTATCTATCTATGTATCTATCTATGTATCTATATGTATCTATGTATCTATATGTATCTATGTATGTATGTATGTATGTATGTATGTATGTATCTATCTATCTATCTATCTATCTATCTATCTATCTATCCATCTATCTATATCACCTATGCAACCTGCTTAGTCAATTTATTATTGCTTGCATATATATGACTTCAGGGCTAAACATTTCATATCATATAACCAATTAGGGTGCTCATCCCGAGGGAGACTAATTCTTCTCTTAGCAGTCATTAGTCACATATAATTCTTTGTTTAGGGGTTGGGCACCATGAGATTTCTCTCTTCCACACTAACATGTTTGTTGGTATTATTTTTCTAGTCTTGTTATTATTGCTGTGATGTCATGGGTACCATCATTTCTAGGAGACACAATCTCACAGCAGACTTCCTGGGTCCCTGGCTCTTACAGTCTTCCTGCCTTTTTGTCCATAGTGCTTCCTGATATTTAGGCACAGGAGTTGTGTATAGATGTACGTGTTGGGACTGGGTAACCCACAATTAGTTGTCTTCTACATTTTGACTAGTGGGGTTTTTTTTATATGGTGATTCCAGTTGGTTGTTGTTGTTGTTATTGTTTCATTTTTGAAATATTGGAATCTTTGGGATATGAGTACTAGCTGCTAGTCCTGGAGCTCTACCAGCAGACATTTGAAGTATGTATTCATTATGTTTCTGGCTTGTGCCCTCTTCCTCCTGGTCACTATAAAAGAAGTAGCAGGAACTGTGGGATGCTATCATTGCTGTGGACCAAGATGGTACCTGTCATTGCCATTGAGATGGGCTGAACTTCTTTAAAACCATGAGCCAAAATAAAGCCTTCTTCCCTTAAGTTGCTTCTGTCCTGTAGCCTTTCATAGTGATTAGGAAAATAACTAGGATGATGGGAATTTAGGGACTAGCCTTTGAATGAACACAAATGCATTAGAGCTGAACTCTAAGGGTGAATAGGGAATAAGTATATGTAAGGAGAAGAGAGTTCCAAAGGAAAGAAACAGCACGTGCAGAAACTGTAGGGGAAGGGCTGTGATACCATTTAGGGAAAGAAAAGGACATTGTAACAACAGTGGCACCAGACTGACAGTGTGGCCTGGAGCTGTAGAAACAGAGTGGGAGGAGAACTTTGGAAGCCATGATGCTGTCTTGATGTTTATTCTAAGAGCAGTAGGAAACCACTGGCTGTTAGACACAGGAATAACGGATCAGTTTGTATTTTAAAATCTTCATTGGTGTTGTGGGAAAGTGAGTGGGATCAGAGTGGAGGAGAATGGGGCCACTTTGAGATAGGTTTCAGTAAACTTTCTTAAAACTGACACACAAAAAAGAACTGGTCAACCAGTGACTGTCTTAGTTGTTACCACGGCAAAGCATATTCAGACAGCATGCATATTGACTACATATGGCATTGGCCCATTTCCAAATGGCTTCTTCATTCTGAGGTTCAGTGTAGAACTGCAGAGTTGATGTGTGACCAGGATATTACTATAGCATGAATTACTAAACTTGATTGATCAGCCCAGTGGCTGAGGCTAGAATGATGGGGATCCAATTTTTATGGCTTTTACCAAGAGAACAGCTAGTCACATGGATAATCATTTGTGAAGATATTTCAGTGGGAAAGAGCACTTTTTCTTAAGCATGAAGATCTAAGTTCAAATCCTCAGTACCCATGTAAAAAGCCAGGGAAGTCTATAACCCCAGAATTGGAGGCAAAAATAGAAAAATCACCAAAAATACTCTGGTAAAGCAGTCTAGCTGTGGGCCACAGTTGAATGATAGATCTTGTGTCAAAACAATATGGTAGAGATAGAAAAAGACATCTGATCACCTGATGTCCTGTTCTGGCTTCTATTTACTTGTGCATGGGCTTCTATATCCTCTCTCTGTCTCTTTGTCTCTTTCTTTGTCTTTCTCTGTCTTTTTCTCTCTCTGTTTCTCTGTCTCTGTCTCTTTCTCTTACACACACACACACACACACATACACACACACACACACTAAAAGTTTATGCGAATGGTGACTGTGTAGATGGAGAGAAACTCTATTGACCAGAGTGGTTTAGAAGAAGGAGAAACAGAACATGTCTCTATTCTATGGGTTGGGACAGAGAGAGGAGTAAGTGCCAGAGGTCTTCTGGATACTGTGGTACATTATGCCTCATTTATGTTGTCTCTTAGATCTATAATATTTTAGTATTCACCAGGAACTTTCCAGCAGTATTTTCACCTTTATACCCAAGGGATTCTAGGGTGGCAGGCTACAAGCTCTGCTGAGCATCTGTCAGCTGATGACTTTGAGGAGTTAGTTTATGAACACTCCCGATCACTTGACCCACAGACAGGATGATGCTGAGATGCGCCTGTTCCTGTTTCCCACTGCATTAGACTACAGCCATCCCTTCTTGGATGGGATAAATGCTCTGAAGTAAAATGCTCCCATTACTTCATTATCGTTGCTCTTAATTTCCTTTCCTTTGCAAGTTATTTCTGCATCTGCCAATAATATTTGTTAAATCACTAAAATAAAGCCCATGCATCCAGTCACTGTTTTCTGAGGACACTCAAACATCATTTTCTGATTTTGGGAAAACCATGCAAGGGGTAAGGCCTATCATCCTGCTGGAAATGCAGAATTTCAAGTACAAGTACTGGTGACAAGTGACATCTTTGTAGTGGCATCAGAAGTTTGATCTAAGCAAGCATCTACAGGGAAGATAATGAGTCTCTGTTGGAGATAGGATTAGGGGACCAAGGGCACTTAGAATCTAATTAGAGTGCTGTTTCAAGGAACAGAGATAAGGTATGGATAGTAAAGAAACAGGGAAATGCCATAAAGGTAGGGACTGTTGGGAACGGAAGAACAGAGGAGGTAGCGGACCAGTCGGGGCACTACAAAAGTGAAACAGAACTTTTCCAGTAAGTGGTGATCTACTGGTTAGGAGGTTGAGGTTGGAATGTTCTAGACTGGAAGATTGGGGCAGGGAGGAACAGAGCATCTGTCCAATACTAGCCAGAATGTGAGGAGAAATAATTGAATGTTTTTTACATCTAAAATATTGTGAATAAGGTAACAGGGGAATACACAAGCCATCAAATATAAGGTGAAATATTCAAGCAGGAAAGCTAGACACTGTTACCTGTCATTCTGAGCGCACATAAGAGAGCCCTGGCAGGTGTGTTTATGTCCCCAGACTTCTGTAAAGGAAAGATACACAGCTGCTTTGCTCTGTGGTTGATGCTCCAGTGCGGAGGAAATGGTGCTGTTAACAATGGACATGCGCATTAATGCTAGCTGAGTGTGCTAGGCATTCTTCAAGGACATTTGTGTTTAATTTTCACAGCTATCTGTTGGGGTCCCCACTGTCACTATTCGCAGCTTACAACCAAGGAAAGTACAGGACTAAGAAGCCACAGACCAGGGCTTCTTAAAGTTTTCCTACCTATAACCCCTTTTTATTTGAGAAATTTTACATGATCCTCAATAACTATAAGTTAAGAACACAAAAATAAACACTTACTGATAATGACTCACAAAGACATTTATTTAACAACTTATTCAGTATGCTGTGATTTTACCATTTATTAAAGATGAAAGCAAATTTACATGGCAATGAGATGGATTTTTGTTCCTTTTTACATAAAGAATTAAATCTTGTTCTGGGGAGATGGCACGGTTAGTCAAGTGCTTGCTATAATAAACGATGAGCATAGTGCTGTGGGTGTGGATTTGTAAGCCGAGAACTGGGGAAGAGAGAAAAGAGAATTCCTGGGACTTGTTGGCTGGCCAGTATTGCCAATAATGGGGCTTCAACTTCAGTGTGAAAACCTCTTGCAAGAAGACAAGATGAAGAGTGATTAAGGAAGGCACCCTCCAGCAGCCTCTGACACACACACACACACACACACACACACACACACACACACACACAGCAAACCAAACAAACAAATAACAACAACAACAACAAAAACAAACCTCTTCATCTTTCATAAATGTTTGATACTATAGGATGTACATTCCCTAGTGGACTGATATTTTATAATTGTCAATGATAAGGAAGCCACTTTACATAAAAATGTTCAACAAATTGACACACAGGCCATCTCAGAAATTATTGGAAATTCTGACCTAATCCCAAACAGAATTCATTTAACTACTTTTTTAAGGAAACTCAAGTTAGTCGTTCAAATAATAACCCTAAAATCCAAACATTCTAACAAAAGGTAAGCTAAACTTATATCTGCTACACATTGAGGAATTATGGTGGGAAAGTATTCAATGTCTCTGTTTTCTGTAAGTGAGACATTATGTTCTTCTAAGAGCAGAAAACTTTGTATGTCCCTCAAAAGCACTCTGATTCATGAATCTGAGCTGAGGTGTTTCACGCAGCATTTGTCATCATTATAAAGTGCTGTGGCATTTATAGTACAAAGTATGAATGCTGTGTTCAGAACTAAGGCTGCAGTGAAATATCATGATGCAATATAGATGACCACTTCCTAGCACACTTTTGGTTCACTTACATGGTAGATTTCAGCCAATGCATGTTCAGGAACCATTCATGATTGCCAAATTTCTTGCATCGCCAACATTTAGTTAAATGATCCCATACAGGCTGTGATCTAGACTGTTCGTGATACCAGTTGGTAACTATCTTGGTTGTGGTTCTCTGAACATGTTTGTGAAGAGTTCAGACACTTGTGTTAGCCTCACCTGGAACTGAATCATGACTACAACTTCCCCACACTGTGGGCGACATTTACAAAGTAGCTTAACCCTCCTGAACCTATGTCCCTGTTTCTAAAGGGCATCAATGCTTACCCAGTGGGGTTGCTGGATGAGCTAAATTGGTCTGTATGCTTAGGGCACCAGGCTCAGGAAGGTGTTAAATAAACATCGGCTGGAGAGAAATGAGAGGTCAAGGCATATTGCTTTTCCTTGGACTCTACTTAAAAAATATGAACTGTGAGAAGTTTTACTTTGAAAAGTAAGACTGTTAAGCCCATTAATGGTCCATGAAATGATATTTCCTTACAGTGATGACCATATATAAATGACATAATTGAAGGCTTCTTTGGTGATTGTGAAGAGGACCCTGATTATCAAGCGCTGCACTAAAGTCATCTAAAGGATGGAGGAGGAGGAGAATGGTAGTACATTCCTGCATTGGAAATGAGTGCTCAATACCAGGATTTGCCACTCTTCTTCCCAGGAGGATGACAGCAGGGGATATTTATCTTAATCATCTTAAAAAAAACATTGTTATAAATGCCTTACTTTCTTCACAGGAGAAAAACATCTTAAAATGAAAGTAAAAAAAAAGAATGAGGCCAGCCTTGGAAAAACACTATTTTAACAAAAAGAAACTACACATTGATGGTCCTTGTTGAACCAACTTAATGACTGGCAAATCTTGGGTGTTGAGTATCAAGGCTCTTACTGTTGTACCCATTTTGTGAAACCCCCAGAGACCACCAATGAGCCAGTTTCCGATGCAAGCACATAAGGGTCCTTTTATTCAGATTTAACCTAGGTCACCGTATGGCAGATGGATGAAAATGTGGCAGTGGCCATGAGCCCAGGTGGAGAGGGTTTTCATAGGGAAAAAAAAAAAAAAAACACAAGCTGGGAATTGGCAACTTGGGATTGGGTAGAAGGGGCAAGGTGATTTTTTTAAACTATTGGTCTAGACTTTGGGCGCGAAACCATATTTGAAACCATTGGGTTAGACTTCTGGCAGGGAACCACAACCTGCTGAACAGGATTATCTGGACTGCTCAGCAAGATTATCTAGATATCTTCAAGGGCCTAAACTACAGACAGAATGTCTGCAGGAGGATACTGCTCTGTATCTGCTCCAGTTGTCATGGCATGTTCCTGAGGTCCTTTCTGGAACTGAGTACAGCAGGTGGTCTGAGATGGTGGCCCTTTCTCTAAGATAGAGCCTGTAAAGTTAAGTTTAGGCCTTCACGTCATATATTATCCTGGGTGGTTTTCCTTGTAAGCCCTATTCATATTGTCATATCCCTATATACTATAGAGGGGAAGAGGCCCTAACAAGGAGCAGCCTCCTGGACTGAATACTTTTCTCCACCCCAAGGCTCCAATCCAGTGGAATGTGGATGGCCTTAGGCTTGACCCTGCAGTTCATCACAATTCAAGAGGGCTGGAATTAATGTGTAAAGCAAACCAGTAAGAGATGGTCAAGGCCAATGAGCAATAGTGAAAGCCAGCTGGAAGAGAAGCCCTAGCAAGTTCAGAATGGTGAGAATCTGTCAGTAAGATCCAGAGCACCAAGGCTTCTTTTTCATTTAGTTAATCTTGGGTTCTCTCTTTTTTTTAAAATAATAAACAAAGATGTAAAAGAACCACTTTTCTGAGTTCTGCATATTTTAGTGAATTCTCAAACATCAGAAGGGAGCTGTTGGAAGCCCCAGATTATTTTAGTCAGTCAGGCAGAAGTGTGGGTAGTCTGGAAACTCTACCTGTGGCTGGTGTCTGAAGTGGGGTGGTTTTATTGGAATGAATCCTAGATCTGTGGGGTTGCTTAACTCTGAATAGGTGGTATGGGATTGTTGACTTAAATTGAACTGAACTGATGGACACCCAGTCGATACAGAAGAAGCAGACAATCAGCTTTTAATGTTGAAAAATGGCATGTATTTGATATCAAGAAGGAAAACAAACAGCAGGAGCCAACTGAGTTCAGGTATCATCTCAGCAGCGGACCTGGATACATAACAGGGACTAAATCAAAAGTCCAAGTGGAGAACCAGGCATGCCACAGACTGCATTTGGGGAACAATGGATGCTGAGGGAGGAATAATGCCTCTGAGGAGGTGGTGGTGTGGTTGCGATCCAGAATTCTGGGAGTCGTGCTTTACCCAAAGCACCCAGAGGCCCCCACGTGTGCATAGTATTTCAGTTCTTTTTCAGCTCAGCCATGAGAGATATGCATAAATTTGCATTATAGTTAGCCCCCAAATAGCTTCACCAGCAAAAGCAGAAAGGCTCTCCATAGCAATACATACTCCAAAGGAATTCATTTTATGTGGGAAACAGAAACCTGACCTTACCTTACTCTAACTCCCAGTTCATCCACTCTTGATTCCTGTCAAAACACCAAATAGTCTTTTTGTTGGTCTGCACTCTGCTATTTTATGGCCTATTCTCCTTGACTGCAATAGAAGAAGAAATCACAGGCTGCTTGGTTAATAGTGGCACTCACAAAGGTTGTTTTGCTGGTGACAGCACTCCCGGAAACATGTCCCTTGCCATTGTTGGGAGTCCTCAATGCCAGAACATCATGGTGGTCATGAGCCAGAAGGACATTTACATTGGCAATGAGGTCAAGAGCAAACAATATATCCTAACCCTGAAGTACCCCACTGACACAGTGTTGTCCCTAAATGGGCTGGCATGGAGAAGATCTGACACCCTCTCAATCAAACTGTGCATGCCCTCCCTCCACAAAGCACCCAGAGCTGGTAGCCCAGGCTCCCTTGAACCCCAAGGCTGACATATAGAAGATGACACAGATCATGCTTGAAACCTTTGATAGCTCAGACATGCCCATGCCCATGTTGGTGGTTGTTTTTGTTTTTTTTTTTTGGGGGGGGGCACCACCCAGCTCCCAAATAAATCACACAGGGAGGCTTACTCTTAACTATAAATACCCAGCCTTTGCTTAGCTTATTTCTAGACAGCTTTTCTTAACTTAAAATTATCCAGACTACCTTTGGCCTCTGGGCTTTTCCTTTTCTATTCCTGTGTCTCTTTGTTTCTTATTCTGTGGTTTGCTGTGTAGCTGAGTGACTAAACCCTGTGTCTCTCTGCCTGCCAGCCCTGCCTATTTCTCTCTCCTGCCTCACTATTGGCTGCTCAGCTCTTTATTAGACCAGCAGGTGTTTTAGACAAGGCACAGTAACACAGCCTCCCAGAGTTAAACAAATGCAACATAAACAAAAGCAACACACCTTAAAATAATATTCTACAACCTGGCCATTTAGTCAGAACTGTTCTGTATGCCTTCGTGCACCACTATCATTGCCATGAACTCTGGTGAAGGATTTGCAAATGTAGTGGCCATCTATGAGGGCTACTCCATTCCTCACTCTGTCTTGCATATGGACATGGCTGGCTAGGGCTAAGATACTACCTCATGAAGATCCCGAACAAGGGCACATTCAGCTTCACCACTATGGCTGAGCTGGAGAGTGTGTGTGTGACATCAAGAAACTTTGGAATGTTGCCTGGGACTTCCAGGAATAAATGGCCATTGTTATACCTTCTTCTTCCTTGGGGAAGTATGATGAGCTGCCTGACAGACAGGTAGTCATCATCAGCAATGAGCAAAACTAGTGTTAAGAAGTTCTCTTCTAGCATGCTGTTCTTCTTGGTGTGAAGTCCTGTGCATCCATGGCAACCCATTCAACTTTATCATGAAGCATGGTGTGGATATCTGCAAGGATCTGTATGTCAACACAGTGCTATCTAGTGGTAGTATCATGTATCCAGACATCCTGGCAAGATGCTGAAGATCACAGACCTAGAGCCCAACACAGTGAAGGTCAAAATCATAGCCCAGCTTAAGTACATGTACTCAGTCTGTATTGGCAGTTCCATCCCAGCCTCACTGTCCCCTTTCTAGAAGACGTGGATCAGCAAGCAGTGGAATGACAATCTGTGCCCACCACAAATGCCAGGTACCTTCAGCATTCTGAAGTATCAATTTGCCCTGGAAAATACATATAACTTATGCTAGCCTGGTAAGACTGGAATAAGCCTTTGAAAAGAAGTTTATCCTTAAGCTTGTATCTTTTTTTAAATTTTATTTTATAATTTAATTTAATTTTACATATCAGCCATGGATTCCCTTGTTCTCCCTCCTCCTCCTCTCCCACCTTCCCCCCAGCCCACCCTCTATTCCCATCTCCTCCAGGGCAAAGACTCCCCTGAGAACTGAGTTCAACCTGGTAGATTCAGTCCAGGCAGGTCCAGTCCCCTCCTCCCAGGCTGAGCCAAGTGTCCCTGTATAAGCCCCAGGTTCCAAACAGCCAATGGATGCACTGAGTACAGGACCCGGTCCCGCTGCCTGGAAGCTTGTATCTTTTATCAGCACTGGATCCTGGAACTTGTTGCTGAACTATTCATTGGTATGTGTTTAATACCCTTGTGCATGGCATTTCTTTTGCAACTAAAACTAGTTCTTTGAGAATATTATGAAGTGTATTTTTAATCTTATTACTCTCTTCCTCCAACTTCTACCTGCTTGTCAGTCTAACAGAGTGAAAAATCCTGAGCCTTAGGATTCATTTTTTATCTGTTATCTTCTCTCCTGTCTGCCTTGACTTGGGAATGTTTGCATTTATGCCTTTAAGTTTATTCATCCTTTTAGTTAATGTAAGTATTTTTTCTCAATTCTTTAAGAAATGACATATGTTGGTTTTTTACTGTTTAATGGGAACATTAGGCCCAAGCAAAACATCTCTGTGCAAAGAAAATTGAAGTTCTATTGTACATCAAGGAGTGGAAAAAATATTTGGGTTTCATCTTGAATTTAATATATTAATTTTCTGTATCTGTTTATACTTTTAACTTTTGAGGATTTAAACATTTTATAGTTTATAGAACTTGCCAAAAACTTTTATATATCCTGGCCTTTTGTGCCTGTGTGTATGTGCGTATATGTATATGTATGGAGTCAGTAGAGGGAGCACATAGTTATATCTTTTATCTTTTGACTATGGTCTCTTTCTGTCCTAAATTATTTAGTCTTTGGTTATTTAATTATAATTGTGTAACTGGGTATTTAAAAGCCACTTTTCATCTTAGATTTGGCTGAGAAATCAAAATCTAGTGAAATCCATGCCAAGAACATCTACCCCTGGAGTGCAGTGCTGGCCACTTAAACAGAGTGAACTAAGACACGGGAGCTATGCCCTGTTACCACTGTAAACCATTGCTGCATCTGTGAAGAGGAAAGCATTGAGAGGCTCAGAGAGAAGACTTCTCTGAGTGGGAATTGGTGTATAGTATATGCTGTGTATGCAGTCCAATCCATGCTCCACTTTCCTTTACCTCCCTGGTTCCTCTTATTCAGGCAGAGACAGGGGGTCCTGTGGAGACATTTCAAAGGGCTGACCTAGTGTTCCCCGAGATTCAGGAATCTGGAGTAAAGGAATGGCATACAACACACGTGGGTCTTGAATATGATGGTAGATGGTTTTGAATGGTTAAAAACAAAATTGTTCTCTTGACAAAGCTCCAGAAGAATGTTTTTCTGTCTAGCTACACATTAGTGGTTGGTCATGCACTGGAATCTTTCTGAGAGCCTACAGAGAGAGGGAAAGTATTCTCAAGAGCAAGCTCAATAAATGATGGAGATCAAGTCAAAGGCATCATCAACTTGCCTGCTGAGACCCATGGATGCCACAGGGTGGTTATATACAAGACCATCTTCTTGTGAGCAGTGGTGACTCTACAGAGAAAATGAGGGTATCCACAGAACAGCATCATATCTGAGCACTCTGCACTTGATATGTGTTCCTTTTGTTTCTCGAACAGAGCACACAAGTTTATATACATGCATTTCTTAGATCTCCCTCTCCCTTTTTTCCTTCTGTCCTTCCTTCTCCCTTTTCCTCATCTGTCCCTTATTCCTTTGCTCTCATTGTCTTTCTTGATGCATTCATATATATATATATATATATATATATATATATATATATACATACACATACATAAATATACATATATACACACATACACACACTTATAGAAACACACATGTGTGTGTCTATAAAATGGTGTGGGGATTATTTAAAGGGTATTATCATGTACTTTTTGTGCATTAGGGATTGGACCCAGGACATCACTTGCATTAAGAAGAGCTCTACCAGTGGGTTACATCATGGGACCTCAGGTAGTGTTTTGCAGTTAGTTATTTTCATTTAACATGTGTTTAAGGCTTTATTTTATATAAGTGGAGTTAATTCTTTTAAAAACTATCATGCATGTTATTTGGAGTTTAGTTGTTCAATAATTTTGCTTTTAACAATAAAATAGCGTATTAATGGACATTTATCAAACTTTCACAAATAACTTTGCTATTATCAAACTTTTTAGTTCCTTTTTACCCTCAAATGAATTGTGGCTCTCCTTTTCAAGCTGGGCTAATTCCACCAATTTCTCAAGATCCAAATCCAATGTCCACCCTGCTGTTTGATATCTTGAACTCCTTGAGCTGAGTAATGCCTCTTACCCATGATGTTACTGGTGATAACAGGCAGCTGCTTCTCTGGTTCTGATATATCTCCAACTGCAAGCTGAAATTGCAAGTTCACAATGCGTTTCAAATACTTAACTTACTGGTAGTTGTAGGTTACCTACACGGTTCCCTATAGTGTTTCAGATGTTTCCCTTCATGGTATTATGACTGAGTGGTGATTATGTCCCTGCTTAGCTTCTCTTCAGAGAGCATCCTTTGCATGTTGGTAGCCTGTTGGGAACAGGCAGAAGCACCTTGTCCTAAGCACTGCCATTTTCACTTCAGACTCCATTTTGCCTATAGGGTGAAACAAAGCTCAGGTTCCCAGACCCTAGAGGAGCTGGGAACCTTCCAATAACTGGCCAACCTTCTCCTTAAACCATAGAAACAATCGTTATGCATCTTTAGTTGTCTGGAAACAATATGGCTGTTCCTAACAACAGAAGCAACAAATGAATCTGATTGGTTGGACTGAAAAGCTTGCATTGCATGTTGATTGACAATGATGGAACACTTAAGAAAAGCCCCTGACTTTGATTTCTGGTTGGTGAAAATTATAACTGTAACTTGGCAACAAATGTTTGTGATTTTTATGCCTAAATACTCGCTTCACCTGGCATTCAGGGTCGCAGTTCAGCTCCCGTGTCTGATCAGTCTGTTTCTTACCCCCTTTTTGTGCTGCCCTGCATTAAATCTTGCTTTGTGGTAACCTCTTCGGTCTGCTTGGGTTGATTTGGAGCCTCAGACCACTACAGCCAGGCAGAGACTGAAGTTCAGAGTCCAATTTCAAATGGATGATAATCATTTTTTTCATTTTTGTATCATTGTAAAGTAAAATACCCAAAGCAGTGACTCTCTCTGCGAGGTCTGATGAGTGTTGTGGTAATAGTCACTGCTTCCCATTGACCTCTGTGGGAGGGGTGTGCTTCGGGGGCCCTTAAAAGTGGGGCTTGGCCATATGGCTTGCTTTGGCTAGAAGAATGTGGCATAAATGGACAGTGTGCTTGTCTAAGGAAGAATTTATGAGGTACAGCATGTCCTAGCTAGCCCCAACTGTTTACATTGGTCCCAGATGTGGATATGTGGAAGAAGGCTGAGCCCAACCTGACTCTCAGTATTAACTAGGCTCAGTTTATAAAGCCAGATGAGATTAACCAAGAACTTCCAGTCCATGGACCTATGAAAATTGTATAGATACCTATTTCCTAAGATGCTAAAGTCTGGGGATTGTCTGTTATATGGTGATATCATGGGGAAAAAACTGACTAATGTATTCTGTCAAAGCCTTGATAATTCTGACCTGATCACCTGGAACCTGGTCTTTTGGACCAGGGCTCTGCAAAGTCAAGACCTTGGCACACCATGGGCAGTTCTTAACAATCAGCAGCATAAAGAATATCAGCTTGTACTGATGTTCTGAGGGAATCTCTGTTGCCTCTGGAGGTCCCTCAGGAGCATGCAGATGTTACATGGTCCTCATCCCAAGGCCCACAGGTATGGCATGACACTCGGGTAAAGGAGCAGTGATACAGATACCAAGAGAGCAATGCTAGGCAAGGCGTGAGGCATATCCCCAGGAAAAATAGTGCACAGGCTAGCAAAATCAGAAATTG
Organism: Peromyscus leucopus; assembly: GCF_004664715.2. NCBI lineage: Eukaryota > Metazoa > Chordata > Mammalia > Rodentia > Cricetidae > Peromyscus > Peromyscus leucopus. Next base: position 25,326,587 of record NC_051080.1, on the reverse strand, counting down.
TATATGGAATGTAGTATTTGCTGCTATAATAAGAGATATTAATAATACATAAATCCCAAAGTCTCAGTGGATTAGCAAAGTGAAATGTTGTAGTTTCCTCGCTCCTTAACCATTTGCAGTAAGGGAAATGGGAAAAGACTGAATTGTTCACAGTGCTTGAGTCTCAGGCCTCTGGTCTCTTCCACTTTTGTCTTTTTAAAATCATTTCATTTATTTAGTGTGTGTGTGTGTGTGTGTGTGTGTGTGTGTGTGTGTGTCAGAAAACAACTTTGTGGGTTTGGTGCTCTCCCTCTATAATATAGATCCTAAGATTGGACTCAGGTCACCTCAGGATTGGTAGCAAGGGCCTTACCCACTGAATGATCCTGGTCTTCTAAGATGACTTTGGGTGTTGACTTTCCACCAGAATACAGAGAAATTTGTGTAAGAGACTTGTATGGAGTAGATCCAGAAATCACTTATATTACCTGCTCATGTTTGATTAGCCACAATTTAACTCCTGCTTTCCCTAATTAGAAGGAAATTGGGAAATGTAGTCTGTGTGGTTTGAATAAGAATGCCCCCGTAGGCTTAGATATTTTTAAATGCTTAGTCACTGGAGAGTAGCACTGTTTGAAAGGATTAGAAGGATTAAGAGGCATGGTCTTGTTGGAGGAAGTGTGTCATGAGGGGTGGGGCTGAAGGGTGGACTTTGAGGTTTCAGAAGTCCATGCCAAGATCAGAGTCTTTCTTTTGGCTCTTAGCTGTTTCTCCAGCACCACACTTGCCTGCCATCATGCTTACTGCCATGATGATAACAGACTAAGCCTCTGAAGCTGTAAGCCAGGCCCCAACTAAATGCTTTCTTTTATAAGAGTTGCCTTGGTCATGATATCTCTTCACAGCAATAGAACAGTGGCTAAGACATAGTCAATCTGTACGTCAGCAAAAGTTTTAAAAAGTGAACAGCTAGTCAGTCTCAACTGTAGAAGACATAGGTGGTCTCTCATTAGAAAACAGCCCAGAAGCATCTATGGTATTCTCAGTGAAGGAGACTATTTAAATGTCTTCCATTCTGACTTTCTACCTATAAAACAAGATCACTAATTCCAATTCTTCATTTGACATGTCTCCAATGAAGAAGATGGATAGAAAACCAAGATATGAATTGAAAATAGAAATTTGAGAGAGTTGAAGACGTCTCACTGTATCATATTTTGCTATCTGTTGAGTCTTATGAGTTTGCTTCCTGTAAAGCTCTGAGCTATGGAAACTTCTCTCCATGGGATTAAAGGCATGCACCACCACTGCCTGGTCTCTATATTTCTCTTAAACCAACCCTCGTAGTGTGGAGATATGATGATGCAACTTGTGTGCTGAGTCACTTTCCAGGCCTCCCATGGCCTGAGGGTGAACTTTTGCCTTACATAGTCCTTCATTAGCTGACCTATTTATCAGCAGTATCTTCTGATCTCCAAGTTCCCCAAGTTTATGATGTCACCACTGAACTTCTGTACATTCTTAACCATCCCACTTTCCATTTTCCTCTTGACCTTGGTGGAGGCTCTGCTCCCACATTCCTCATCCAGAAACTGTTCTGCATTCTCCAAGTCTCCACATCAGCCAGCCTGACACAGCCTTCAATCCCTGTGTGGCATTTGCAGAGCATGGCCCGTGACTCACTTCATGTTATTTCTGGCTTATCCTTTATCCTCTCCTCTACTTCTGAGGTCGGTTCTCAGTCACATGACCTTGCAGAGTGGAAAGGCTCTGAAAAGAGCTCTTCATTCATTTGTACTCCATCCTCTTCTGAATCACAATGCTCTTCTGGAATGTTCTCTGTACTTCTGCAGAGGACATAGAGTGGACCTATTCTCACCTCTGTTCTCTTGCTTGTTTATATTTCCCTTTGGTTTTTTTTTTTTTTTTTTTTTTTTTTTTTTTTGGTTTTCGAGACAGTTTCTCTGTGTAGCTTTGCGCTTTCTGAGCTACTTGTAGAGGCTGCCTCACTCACAGATCCCTGCTCTGCTCCGATGCTGGATTAAGCGTCGCCCCCGCCCCTAGTTTTCTTATCTGTATAAAATTATGTAATCACCACCCTGGTTTGTTTTGAAAATATGCACCAAATTAGGGAACATATATCTAGACTATCAAAAGCTGTAGAAAATTGTCACTTTTCATCCCATGTAATGTGACATTTAAGTCCTTAATATGCAGCAAGATAAAAATAAATACAAGAACAACTATTAGTAGGTATATGTAATTGGACTGTATAAAATTCTTTCTGTATCTTATTATAATTTATCTTTGTACCAAGTTTATGCTATAGACATTATTATCATTATTATTATTTTAAGAATAAGAAGGCTATAAGGAAATATGAACCTTCATTCTGATAGTTCACCCTTATTGGAGATATTTCTTTCCATCCCTCACACTTATTTACTTTTCCTCACATAAGAATTTGCCTGAAGATCATATTTTTAGAAAATGGACTGGATTTCTGTGGTTCAGTTTCTTCTCTCTTTCAATAGGGAGCTATTTATGCATAGTAGGGAAAACCAATCTCCCCTCTTTACACCATAGTCAACCCAGTAAGACAGACTCTATCTCCAATATCCCTGAGTGAAATGTCTATTTGGGGCTGGCTGGGACTTATGAATTAATGTTTGTTGTCATGTTTTATGATATAATATCCAAATTATTTTGACAACAATGAAGCTCTCTCTTTCTTTCTCTCCCCCTCTTCCCACCCCTGTGTGTGTGTGTGTGTGTGTGTGTGTGTGTGTGTATGAGCTAAAATTCCTTAAGTTGTAACATTGTGCCTTGTAAGATAGGGAATCAAAATTGGTGATTTTAGCTGCAAGAAAGCACAGAGCATCTGCTGAGATAAACTTCCTCCAACTCTCATGTTTCCCAGTCAGCTGAAAACCCACAGTCACCTGTTGAGGCTGTGGTGATCTTCTGAGGCCTTAGGGATACCTCACACACAGCTCTGAATCTGATAAGCATGTTCCATCACTTTACTGGGAATTAATTTGATGGAAAACATCCTGGGGATTCACAATAGCATGGTAGAAAATTGCTTAAGTACATCTTCTAGGGTAGTGGTGTTTCTACATGGTGGTTCCTTTGTTAATTATGATCTGAAAATAATTTGAGACCACTTGAAAACATGACCTGCATCAAGTGCTTAATCTGTTGCCTTACTGACAAGGCTTGAGTCACTGAGTTTTGACACTTCTTTTATTCTTTAGTATGAACATGAAGAATTTTCTCAGGCTCAACTGTGCCCAAAGTCATCCAACTAGGAAGTAACAGAGTGGGAACTCACATTAATACTTTTATCCTTTACTCTATTCTACCCACCCCTGATAAGTACCAATTATTCTTCCATTTTGGAGGTGGTGAACAGTATAGGTACTGACATAATTGTTTTCAACCAGAAAAAGAATGAGTCCTAATTTTTTTAAAAAAGTGTGTATGTGTGTTAGTATACATTGTGTTTGTATTATACATGCATGTATGTATAGATTCATGAGGGAAACAGTAATCTACTTATTTTTTGAGGAAGGACTTTGTAGTCAGAAGTTTTCTGTTTCAACTGCTTGTTCTGACTTAACAGGCAGCCACTTCCCAAATAACTGACTTGGAGACTTAATATAAATTATAAATGCACAGTTGATAGCTCAGGCTTGTTACTAGCTAACTTTTAACATTTAAATTAACCTATATTTCTTATCTATGCTTTTCTACCTGGCTTGTGGCTTGTTACCTCATTTTCTACATGTCCTGCTTCCTCAGTGGCTGGCTGGCATCTCCCCTGACTCAGGCCTTCTTCTTCCTATCATTCTCCTGCCCATAATTTGGTTTGGTTGTCCTGCCTATAATTCTTGCCTAGCGATTGGCCAATCAGCATTTTATTAAACCAATTCAAGTGACAAATCTTTACCGTATACAAGATGATTATTCTACAGCAGATTTTCTCATTGGGACTTGGCTTCACTATTTTGGCTAGGCTGGCTGGCCAGCAAGCCCTATGGATTCCCCTGTGTCTGTCTCCCCAGCTCTAGGATTATAAAGTGCAACACCATGATCAGCATGTTACATAGGTGACAGTGAATAAAACTTAAGTTGTCATAATTGCATAGCAAGCACTAAAGTGACTGAGCTATCTCCCTGGTCTTAGCTCCTAATCTTGACTATGGTATGTTCTATCTGTTTGATTTTGAGTAAATGACTATATTCTCTCATCAGTAGAACAAACCAAATGATAGAAACTAATTTACAGTATTGTTTTAAAAATAAATCAGTAACTGCATGGAGGGCACTTGCCTTAACCCTGAAATGTCAACCTGCAGCAGAGAATCAACTCTTCTATTACTTGCTGCCTTTATCAAAGCAGACCTATAGACCTGCTATATATACCATGTACAGAGAAGATACACTTCAGCTAACTTCTAAAGCCACAGCACAGTAGGACTATGTTTCTTCTGGAGTTCAAGAAAGAAGACCCCTTGTTTTTTTTCTAATTAAATTTTGGTTGATTATTTTATATATGGGTGGATGCACACATGTGTCCATGCTACAGTATATATGAGGAAGTCAGAGGGCAATCTGTAGGAAGTGAGTTCTCAATTTCTACCATGTCAGTCCTTGTGAGTCAACCCAGCTCATCAAGCTTGGAAGCAGTTGCTTCTGTGTTCTGAGACATCTTCTCACCTCCCTCTTGTGTTTCCTGGGGCTTCTGTGGCTCTGACATTCATTGGAATTCCATGTTTTACATTTGAATTGCTTTAATTTCTGCCCCTGCCATTGTATGACCTCCTTCTCTAGGTACCTCTGTGCCTGGAGTGTTCTCCTTCCTTATAATAATACCATTTTTGTCAAGTATGACCTCAGTTTAACTTGATGACTTATGTAAAGACTCTGCTTCCAATGAAAATATATTTTCAGGAGTCTGGGGGTTGAGATGTCAACACATCTCTTTAGGGGACAGTATTCAACTTGGAACAGTGAAAATTACTATTATAATGATAGTATTTTCTGTACAAACTAGACAGAAAGTGTCAACTTTTATAGAGGAAAATACTATGATCCACATTAAAATTATAGGGAAAAACAGAGCCCATTTGTTTCTTCAGCATCAACTGCACAGTTCAAGTCAAATTCATCTTAAAAGGTCATCAGCAATCACACAAAATACAAAGCAGTCTGCAGTCTTGGAGAGATTCTGTGAGATACAGAAAAAGCAAGCTCAGTTCAGAGTGTTGACAGTTTCCCTTGACAACATCCAGGCCCAATTCATTATATTTGCTACTTATTATGAGTCTCATTTTCCATTCTGCAACACCTGGACCTGTTAATTACTGCCATTTGATAAATGTTCTTTAGATGTCTACCAATTCAGTGACAACAGTGAATATCACTAAGTAAGGTATGGTTGGTTAACCTTTTTAGCTGTATGATTCTTGACTGTGTGGCAGCCTTTGAATGCACCAGTTTCATTCAGAAGCATCCCTGGCCTTTGCCCACTAGATGCACACTCTATTGTGATGATCTCCAGATATTGCCAAGTAGTCTTTAGGTTTCAAAATTGTCTCCATCAAAGAACCACTGCGTTAGATAAAGCAAATGAGTAAGTTAGACACTAATAACAATATGTGGGAATAGTTGGGACAGGATGGAAGGGTGTTGCATACTAGTTATGCAAATTCAATATGACATATCTGCAGACATCCTAGTCACAATGACTAGGATCTTTCCAGAGAATTTAGCTGTGAAGAACCTAATTCATGGCTTGTTTAAGAAATTGTTTTCTCCATTTATTCATTTCTCTCATCCTTTATCCAGGAAATATCTATAATGTACCAGATATTCTGCCTGATACCAGGAGATTCCACCAGATGTTGTAAATATGTATATGTTGAGTTGGATAGGACAAAGTTTCGATATTCAGTAATTAATACAAGAGTTCCAAAGTTCCTTCTCCTCCCAAAACTATATGGTTATTAAACATGGTGATATATAATATATAACATTATAGAGGAAGAATTACTGACATTTTTATGGGGGAGGTGAAGATAAGGAGCATGTTCACATATAACATATCACCAAGGAAAGGTTTAAAGAGGGATTAATTAGCCTGGGAGGAGAGTGAAGAAATTCCAGGCTAAGGGAATCATTAGTGGGAAGACAAGAGAGCCTGAAAGACCAAGGCATGTTGGCAGTGTAGGACAAATAAATCCTATACTTTCACAAGCATCAGTAGGCAAATCCAGAGCTCACTTATATTGAAGGTATGTTATTTTCAGTCTTATGAGAAATTTATTTACTTATTTATTTACCCATTCATTTATTACACTTACTGTCAGCATTTAGAAACATGAGGGATTTACATATAATTTTAAGAATAACCAGAATTCTTGGAAGGAAGTGAAACAGGTGATTAAAGATTAATATTACTTACTTAAAAAGAGATACTTAGTGATATTTCTATCTGAAGGAGGAGGACAGAGTATTACAGTTACTTAAAATAGCAAATTCTTAAAGTAAGGGCAGAAGAGAAAATTGCAAAATAAGGAGAAATTTGCTTATTTTGATCACAGGAAGTAACCAAAAACAAACTGAGAAATTGGCTAGGTGGATAATTTTAATTTCAATAAAAGGTGATAGTGTCTAGATGCTATTCCCAGTAGTTCTGGAAATGTCCATACATGCTATTGGCATAAGAAATTTACATAGGGATGAAGGAAATAGCAACTAGACAGAAGCCATTTTGTCATCTGTGTTTTGGGGAGCAACTAGATAAAGGTCTCAATGGGCTTATGCCACAGATAAAGAATGAGGTTGAAAAGGAAATGATTTGAATTGTGAATTGGGACATGAGATTGAGCCCTTTCATTGGAGATAGGATCTGGAATTATCTATACAATTATTCTCATCTACTTATTTATCATAGTGTAGATGACAAATCATTTAGTTACATACCCAAATGATGTTGCTATTCTATTCACCAGCATCACTTTCTGAAAGCAATATACTCTCCACCTGTCTGCAAGCCCACTCACCTGGTACTCTGTGAAAATGACTTGGATATTGGTTTGATTGTAGTGGCCTGCTGTGTGGAGTAATTTCCGTGCCCTCTAGGGCATAGAATGGTAATAGAATAGAGTGTCAACTTGGTCTACTGAGCAGGTGTATAAGATGCTTACTAAGGGGACCCTGGTAATAGAGACCAACTGACCCATGTTAAGGAGCACGGGACTGTGCAGGACTGAGCCAGAGTGAACTCTAACACTGCTCATGCAAGACTGAGTTTTTCTCAAAGGGATGCTGTTTCCAGGCCAGTATGCAATTTATTATAAGGTCAGGTTTGAAAACAGGTATGGCCTTTTGTGCCCCAGGACAACCTAAATATGAGCAGTTCCAATTTGTGGAGTAGGGAGTATAATATGTAGTGGATGAAAGCAGTGCTGATCTCTGTCTGCTTCCCTCAGATATAGACCCTGAGGCTAGATTTTGATTGCAAGCTATTTATTTGGAAGTAAACTCAGGAAGTTTCTGTGAGAAAGAGGGAATGCAAGAAGTGGAGGGAAAGGAAGTTGAAGGAAGATGAATTCAAAAGTAGGTTCCTATCAGACATAACTAGGGGTCAGTCCCACTGGAAGCTGAGAAATTCTGTAGGTGTCCTACTTACAAATGGAGAAGACAGGGTGTTTTTAAATTCCGACTTTCATCCATCATAACCTGAGCTGCTCAGGGCTTAGCCCTCCTCACTTGCACTCTTGGATTACTCTGAAGATAGTTGTGTAGGATTAGGAGAGTTCCCAGACAGGGGCATATATGTTTTAGATGGTGAGAGTTGTAAGAATAAAGGAGAGTTATTGGTGTTTGCTGTTGTGTTATAAGCAGCGTGCATAACAGAGCAGCCCTTGTAACAATTATGACCTGCTACTAGCAGAATTGTTAAGAAAGTTTGTCAGAGCAAGGATGCTTGTTCATATATGCTCAATCTATCCCAGCAAGTGAAGAAAGTGTGATGAGTTTGTCAGAGTTGGGCCCAGTCTGCAATGGTATCTAGCAAGAAGGAAATGAAAGAGACCCTGTGGAAGTATGAATGCAATTAGCCCCTATAATCTCATAGGGTGTGGCTCTATTAGGAGCTGTGGCTTTGTTGGAGTGGGTATGACCTTGTTAGAGGAAGTGTATTGCTGTGAGGGTGGGATTTGGGGTTTCCTATGCTCAGGATACTGCCCAGTGTCTCAGTCGACTTCCTGTTGCATGCAAGATGTACGGCTCTCAGCTACTTCTCTAGCACCATGCCTGCCGGCACTCTGCTATGCTCCCACTATGATAATAATGACTGAACCTCTGGAACTGTAAATGAGCCACCCCAATGAAATATTTTCCTTTATAAGAGTTGCCATGGTCATGATGTCTCTTCAGAGTAATAAAAACACAAACTAAGACAGACCCTAACCAAGAGGACTAATGAGTTCCCTTGCTAGGAAGGTGGCTGGCAGGTGGGAAGCTGGAATTCTCAGGAGATAGCTAAGTTCTGGGCCTGGAGGTCCACATTGTTACTACAATATTGAGTAGGCTAAATCAAGGGGCTTTGGAGTTACCAGGGAAATGGAGGTGCTAGGAAAATGTCAAAGGAAGAGAAGTCCTTTACCACAGTTGACTGTAAAACTACTATATGTATAGTTTTAAGGCCATATAAAAGATCAATAGAATGTTTCTAGCAGCTAAGGGATTACTTGAGCATCAAAACCCAAAGTAACAATGACAATTACTTGGGAAAACACAGGCTTTGAGAGGAGGTATGAACCCATAATAAATTTTAAACAGCTCAGGTAATAGTGTGCTCAATGACAATTGAAATGCACTTGCATTTCCAAAATCTCACAGCAAATATTTTATTAACAAAACTGATATGAGTCTTGTGGTAGGGTTTTGACTAATCTTTAATCTATAGAACAGAGGAGTGGATACTGGGTGTTTTAAATGAAGAGATTTGTGTTACAAATCTAGATAATGTTTTGGAACTTGGCATGTTCTTTGTATCTTTGGCTTTGGCTACTTGATACCATAGTGTGATGATATATTGTGTACCCTAATGGAGCTTGTCTGAGGATCAGAGGACAGAGCCAGCCACTAGATTAGACATAGAGGCCAGACAGTGGTGGCACACACACCTTTAATCCTATCACATGGGAGGCAGAGATCCATCTGGATAGCTGTGAGTTCAAGGCTATACTGAAAACAGAGCTAGGCAGTGGTGGCACACACCTTTAATCCCAGTGCTAGGAAGCACACATGCCTTTAATCCCAGGAAGTAACAGCAGGGCAGAAAAAGGTATATAAGGCATGAGGAAACAGAAACTAAAGCAGTTCATCTGAGACCCTTTCAGGTGAGGACTCAGAAACTTTCAGTCTGAGGAAATAGGATTGACTGAGGAGTTGGTGAGGTGAGGTTGGCTGTGGCTTGCTCTGCTTCTCTGATCGTTCAGCTTTCACTGCAATATCTGGCTCTGGGTTTTTTTTTTTATATTAATAAGACCATCTAAGATTCTAACAACCATAGTTTGGTTCTTGAAGGTTTCTTAATAATTTGGTCCCCAGTTGGCCAATATTGGGAGGTAGTGGAAGCTTCAGGAAGTAGGAAGTCTTTCTTAGATCAGTAAGAGTGTGCCTGGGAGTGGATGGCAGCCACCTCTTCCTATCTCTCTTTTTTTGGCTATTAGATAGATGGGTTATCTGCTCTGTGCTCTATCATGCCTCCCCATAGATCCCAAAGCAACTGAACCCCCATAAATTGTGAAACAAAGGAAAACTTTTGGAAGTCTGTCATCACTCAGATATTTTTCACAATGATAACTGATTAACACAATGGGTTTACAAAAGTATGGGTACTCCAGCTGTTCCATCTTTGGGAGTTTACCATCAGTCTATGTCAGGTTATGTGAAACTCAACACCACCTGAGGACAAATCTTATTGGTAAAATGTATGTTAGCCGTGGGATGAGTTTGGAAACACAACATGTAAGGCAGCTCTAGTCTACCAGCACAGAGTAGGACCAGAGTTCCTGACAGGGACTGTAGGACTGCTGTTCCTGAGGCCACATGGAGCTTGACTCCCTCAAAGGCCATTTGTTCTCCACACCACTGAAGTTTTTAGCACTTCAGCTTCACTTACATTTGTTTTTTCTGGCTGGCTTTATCCTTGTTAGCAATTGCATTTGTGACCCAGATTGTGTGTATGTATGTATATGTATATATGCATGAATGAGTGTGTGACCACGTATAACTAAATGTATGCATATTGGGGCTTTCAGTAGCACAAATATGTTGAGTTTTATGAGTTTAATTCTAAGAGCTGATGTACTAAAATGAGATTTGATGAAGAGTTGTACAAGTATCAATTTGGTTAAAAATGTGAAATAATGAAATAATACTTTTGCTTTACCAGTTTTGTATGATATGATCAAGGGAGAAGAAACTCTAACAATCAGAATATCAAATATGATTGATTCTGGAGGGCCAGTTTCAAAAGAAACAGCATGGTGCCTTGCTGAGCTGAGTTCTGGAGGAAGTCTCCTACTGAGCAGAGAACACATGATACTCCCAATGTGAAAAGAAATCCCCTAGAAAAATTTCTTGGCCCACAACTTTTCCCTGGTCTTTTTTTTTTCTAGCTCTTCTATAACATTGGGTACCAAGCAGGATCTTCTAGAAAGCCTGATAGGACAAAGGATAGGGTCTTAGTCACTGTCCTATTGCTGTGAAGACACCATGACCAAGGCAACTCTTATAAAAGAAAGCATTTAATTTGGTCTTGCTTGTAATTTTAAAGGTTAGTTCATGATCATCATGGTGGAAAGCAGACAGGCATGGCACCAGAGCAGTAGCTAAGAGCTTTATATATTGATCTGCAGACAGTGGGGAGAGAGAGAGAGAGAGAGAGAGAGAGAGAGAGAGAGAGAGAGAGAGAGAGAGAGAGAGAGAGAGAAATAGCTAGGGTCTGGCTTGGGTTCCTGAAACCTCAAAGCCAATCTCCAGTGACATACTTGTTCCAACAAGTTCATACCTCCTAATCCTTCCCAAACATTTCCACTTACTGGGGACTAAGCATTCACATATATGAACCTGTGGGAGCCATTATCATCACTTAGGAGGTATAAAAGTTTATTCACCCAATTTGAACATTTGTGTGTATTACAGCAAACCTTGAGGCATGGCCTGTCTTGGGTATGTTATTTAAAATTCCAACTGGCTTTGTCTTTTACATGGCATTTTTTTTTCTGAAAAATGTTCCAGAAGTAGCCAGTGACAGAGATGCTGCTTAGAAGGAAATCTTGGTTTCCATGTGACTGGGCTGGTTTTGTCAGTGCAGTAAACGGAGCATAGGTTGGCAAGTCTGAAGACCTTGATTTGAATCTGGCCCCACCTTGTCCCTAGGGGGACTTCTTTTTGTAGTATAATCTCAAAGTCTCACTACACTTTGTCAGAGCAATGAAAAGGATCATGGGTTAAATCACCTGATACATACAGATAGCAAATTCTAGTCTCATAACCTGTCACTAGAGCTCATAATGTCCCATATGAATTTTTCATTTCTCTCTTCCCGACCCCCACCACTAAATTCCACAAATTTTGATTTAGGACTCACCACATACTGGGAATTCTTTTACATTCCAAATTCAAAACCAAGTAGACAAGATTGTTCCTGGGTCCTCTAGGAAGCTACATTAGTGATAAGAACAACATTCTCTGAGAACCCAGCCTTTTCAGTTCACATGATGTTACTTGTATGTATATGATTTTAGGGCTGACCACTTGGTACTGGAAAAACAATTTGGGGGCTCTTCCTTGAGGAAGTCTAATTCTACGGCTCTCAACATTCCTTGGTTGCGTCTAGCTTATTGTCTAGGGTTGGGGTCCAGTGAGATTTTCCATTTCTGTATTAGCATGTCTATTGGTGCCATTATAGCCCGCAAAGTCTCAACCAACATGGATGGCTAAACAAGATCTGAACAAGGATGGCATCAAAAGATATGTTAAGAAGAACTCATTGAGTTTTGAAATGGTCTGTGCAGTCTCTAAGATGTAGTTGAAATAGAAAATTCCTAGTCTGAGACTGGAATAGCTATTTGTTAAAAGCAGACTTTTGAAAAAGTGTAAGCTATGCTGAAAGGGAAATGTAATTTTGGCAATGGTTAGGCATTCAGCGGTGCACCCTGAATGAGAAGCTAGAGACCTGCCTCTCGACCCTTGTGGTGTGAGCCTAGATTTCATGTCATCTCTTCCAGCATTGGTGTCCTCAGATATCTATCATATTCCACTGCTTGGGCTGCCTGAATTGGGGTGAGAAGAACACCTTCCCCATAGTGGGACACAAATACTGGGGTGGGGTTATTAGAGATGCTGGATGTGAACTTTATATGCCTCATGCCAGAACTATCTGTTTGATTCAGCAGGTCTGAGCAACCCCTCTTCGGTACTTCTGACCTCATGTTCAGTGGGAATAGGAACAAGAGCAATTCAGGGAGAAGAGAGCCCTGAAAAGTTAGGGACTTTGAAAGCACTGAGGACTAAGAGCTGGCATGGGGAAGAAGGGCAGGGAAGATGACAGAGTACGAGCTTGTTATAGTTACATGACTCCCGAAATACCATGACAAATAACACATCATGTGTGTTGTTATGTGAAATGTGGAATGGGTGTGACTTACTAGAAATAAGAAGAAAGGCACTCTGATCAGTTCCCAAGGGAGCAACAGCCCCAGAACCTGCCAGGACCACATCACACCCCAAGGGCTCTAGCACAAGTCCTAAGACATTAACCAGGACACCACATATGGGTATTTACAAATCTGCTGAGTGTGGGTGCCAGGCATTCAGCTTGTGCATGACCTAGTACCTTTCCCCTCTTTTCTCATTTTTCCTACCATCTCTCTCAGACTTTATAACTATTGGTGAAATTATTAAGGCCACTCCACGTAGTTAAAAGGAGATTTATTTAGTGGCGTAACTTACAAAGGAAGGGATAGGTAGGTTGCAGGTTCTGGGAAAGATGCAGCGCAGTCCGGTGGTGTTCTCTGGAGAACTTTCCTTGATTTACCTCTAGCGTCCAGGGTCCAGGAAACAAGAGAAGCAGCCCATCCGGATCTCGGGTCTTCAGGGTCCTCTCTTGGCCCTGCCTTGTAGGTGTGACAGTTACCAAAGCCTCAGTGGGGGTTGGAACTTCCAGATCAAAGCTGAAATGGCTACCTACTACATATAGTTGTACAAAGGTGGGGACATACACCAGGTTGTCTCTCATCCCAGCCAATGCCAGCCAAGAGCTGTCTTTTCATCTTTTCTGGACCAATAATTCATTCTTCAGATCTCAACTTCACCTTCTAGGAAGCTTTCCTTGAGCACTGGAGATGGAACCAAGTGTCCTTTTATGTGTCTCAGCATCACTAACAGCTCTTCCACCCAATAGACCCACAATAGATGGTTGACCTTCCTAATGACCTCCTTCTTGACTCAGCTGGTGCTCCTTAAGAGGAGGGATGATGATACCTATTGCTGAAAATGTATTGGGTCCCCAATATCTACTATCAAATGGATGAATGAATGAATGAATGAATGAATGAATGAATGAGTGCATGAACAGAAGTATCAGGATTTCTATCTTGAGTAAGGAGTCATGGCCATTTCTGACTCAAGGGCAGAAACTCTGGCTAACTCCAGACATTGATTGCTTTCAGAACAGCTGACCTTGCAATCAAGTGGACTGGACTCGTACTCTGAGTGACTGAGATGTGGCAGGATATGGGACAAAAGCTGAGAGATGTTGAGTCTGCAGTTTTCACAACTCTTTAGAAACACTGAGAGTCTTTGTTACACATCTCCGGTAAGAGAATAATAAAGATCTATGATCTGAGAATTGTCCTATAAATACAACAACCTGGTCTAAAAACACTGAGCCAGAGACATGACCTCATGTGGTAGTCCCCAACACACCTTGTCTGCCCTCCTTCTCTACCTTTGAAATTCCAGGTTGAGCCGCCCTTCCTGTCCATCTTCCCAGTTTTTATAGAAGCAATAAGGCATGTCTTCTAAATTTACTTTCTCTCACAGCAGCTAATTTAATATTTGGAGAGAACAACAGCCAAGGCCATCCCTGGATGGTTGTTATTTATATGATCATAAAAAAGACAGACTCAGCTCCTGATGTTACTAAATTGTCTTCAGTAGAAGCAGTAAGAACCACTGAACAGTATGTGTGAGGATAAAAATGAAATTGTCTAAAAGTCACCCCAAAGCATAGGACCTGGGAAGCTTCTCTCTGCTTAGGGACAGTAGTGACCTCTTCTCTTTTCCTCACATGCATTTTTATTACTTCTTTTATTTTTTAAGATTATAGTATAATTACATCTTTCCTCTTCCCTTTCCTCCCTCCAAGTCCTCTTATATGTCATCCCTATCTTGCTCTTCTTCAAATTCATGGCCTTTTTTCATTAATTGTTGTCAGAAAGATAGATAAATAGATACATATATATATATATATACATACATATATACATGCATACATAAATACAACCTTAGTCTGTATAATGTCACCTATATGTGTTTTCAAATATACATTCAATTCAGGCTTTCTCTCTACCATTGCCAGCAGTCTATTTTGGGGGTATCTTTGTGGATTTCTGTGGGCCTCTCTAGCACTTTGCTTCTTCCTATTCTCATGTGGTCTTGATCCAGCTGGGATCTCCCACTACCCTAAGCTCTCTTTCCCTCGACCCTACCCCCATTCACGTCCAGGTTGTTCATGTAGATCTCATCTGGTAATAGGATGGCCAAACACCCTAATTGTCATGCTAGGAATCTCATCCAATGACTGACGGAACCGGATGCAGAAATCCATGGCCAGGCCCCAGGTGGAGCTCCAGGAGTCCAATTGGCAAGAAAGAGGAGGGTTTGTATGAGTGAGAATTATTGAGACCAAGATTGGAAAAAGAACAGGGACAAATAGCCAAATGAATGGAAACACATGAACTATGAACCAATAGCTGAGGAGCTCCCAACTGGATCAGGCCCTCTGGATAAATGAGACAGTTAATTAGCTTGATCTGTTTGGGAGGCATCCAGGCAGTGGGACTGGGACCTGTCCTCAGTGCATGTGCTGGCTGTTTGGAACCTGGGGCTTATACAGGGACACTTGGCTCAGCCTGGGAGGAGGGGACTGGACCTGCCTGGACTGAATCTACTAAGTTGAACTCAATCCTCAGGGGAGTCTTTGCCATGGAGGAGAAGGAATGGGGGGGGATAGACTGGGGGAAGTTAGGGGACCAGGAGTGGGGAGAACAAGAGAATCCATGGCTGATATGTAAGATTAAATTAAATTATAAAATAAAATTAAAAAAAAACCCAAAAAAACCAAATATACATTCAAAATATTGGTCCTTATACACACAGATAAGTGTGTTTCTCACTCCAAAGAAAATTCTCTTTGCAACAGATAGAGGGCATTACAAAAATCACATCTAATCAAAATGTAGAATTGTGGAGTCCAGGCTCAACAGATACAGCTACAATACAACTCCCTCCCCTAAAGCTCAGGGATCATTGCAGAAGAATGGGTAGGAAGACTGTAACAGTCAGAGGAAGAGGGAGTTTCCTGTGAGATCCTGTCTCGTAGGAACGTCAGAGGCTAACCTATAAAGTCTCATCAGCATGACTGTCTAAATATTATCTGAACAAGGACAACAATGGACATGCTGATGTGAATTATGGAAACCTCAAGAGGCCTCAATTCTACACAAAGAACTATAAGCAAGTGAGGCATTCTGAAAGTGGGAGAAATAGTCTTCATCATGGAAGAACACGCCAATTGGTTATCCAATACCAAATGGTCATCCCTGAAAGGATTATTTATTTATTTTTTTATTTAAACAGATGAAGAATGGCAAAGACATGGTTGTTACCTACACTCATGGGCTTTGGATGTATGTTCATCCTTCAGATCCTTTACCCAAGGAGTCTTGTTGCCCCTAGATGTAAAGCTTGAGAAAGAGGGGGCAGGGCCTCTCAAGGTTCCTTTAGCTGTAGTTCAAAAGTGGAAGATGACAATGTACAGTTAGAATCCCATCACTTCAGGATGCTTTTCTGAATCTGGGGGAGACACACTCTGAACACTAGACTCTGTTGTCTCTCATATATCTTTAAGTCATGAATTCACATCACACAACTTGCTGTGTGGGAGTGTTGTATCTCACTTGGCTTGTACTGATGATAAAGTCTTATACAGCCTAATGTGTACTGGCCAAGGTGATTGGAGTCTCCCTGTGGGATTCATATTGATAGAGTGCAAATTTACTTCCCAGTGGCTGTTCCCTTCCATACTTTCCCTTGTATGTGGGGTAGCTTTAGGCACTGCACAGTGTGTCTCGAACTCTAGCTGTCATGTGGCTTTTTTGCATCATTTTACCCTCCATGACATTAGTTTAGTCTATTCAGTCTGACCATGGTCAAAGGGAACCAGGGCAGGTTCTGATAGAAACATAAAAAAATTGTTTTAAACTAAACATAAAATCTTGTTTTAATTTCATTACATTGACCCAAACAATTTCTTTCAGAAGATGACTGGCAGCTACTTACAGGATATACATGCATATAGTCTCCAATATACAAACACCATACCACACAAAGCACACAGATTACTTTTAAAACAAGCATCCAGATCCACCAAGCTACATTAATAGCCAAGAAACTAAAGTTAAAGTAGTTGCCCTTTTAATAGCAATAACCAGATGAAAAAAAAATCAGGAGCACGCTTCATACGATGGGCACACATGAACTGCAGTGCTTCCTTTCTCAATGAGAGTTTTCATGTAGCACCTGTGACCTCTTAGCCAGTCAGAACAGAAGGGAAAGGCAGTGCTATAGTTTTAAATATAGAGAGTCCTTAGCCTGAAGCACTTGAACCAGGTTTTGCAAAAGACATGTCTCAATACTCCAAGGAAATAAAAAAAAATCGAACAAAATGGAAAAACTGAAGAAATGCTCACAGTCTTTTATCAAAGAGGCAGAAAATAAAAGCGAGCCTTTACATAATCCAATGAACATAGACTCGAAATCAAACATTACTCCATTTGTGAATGATATTGTTTTTATTGTAACCGAGCAGAATGAAATTTATAAAAGACAAAAATAAATCCTCCAGGGAGCTCTGTCCTCAGGCAGCAAGCAGCTTTCCTGAGCTAGGCATTGGTATGCAAAGCGAATAAACCTAGGCCAGACTCACACTCTCCCACCTGTCAGCATCATTGGCTGGCAGACCAACCCCTACTCACCTGATGCTCACTTTCCAGAGACAACCTTCTTTCTTGTATTAATAGAGATACAAGTTTGGCTGGAGCTGAAAAGATTTCCCAGGGGGAGGGGCAGAGCAAATCACCATGTCTTGAGGAACTTCTTGCTGGGGAAGAAAAAGTCATCTAGGCATAGGATTGTTTTCCCCATAAAAATTTCTAAGACTATCTCCCAGTTCAAAATTGGGGGTTGCATATGGTTTGTACTCTAATTTCCCAAGCTGGGTTAGCAATAAAGCTGTGTCCTCTACCAATAACCCTCTTCTAATATGTTTTGTTTTGGAAGCAGCTACAGGTAGCAGGTAAGACAAGCAGGCAGATTATTGAACACCACCTCCTTTCATAGTAAATGGTCCTCTGTTGTAGCCCACTAGGTTTCCTAGTGGTTCTACCCAGCAGGTTTGCATGAAGAGGTTGATTGGACCACAGGCCTGAGTACCAGGTATTTGTAAGGGTCTACACTTGACTGTAACTAGCAAGGGAGAGATCTTTTGCTCCACCACTTGGCATTGTTATAAATAGACTTTTGGAATAAAGTTCAGGGCTGTTTGGATAAGGATCCAGGCCCACCAGACTCTATCCTGTGTTTTCTCTCTGTTTCTCTCCTTTCTATTTCTAAATAAGTCTTTTATCCCTCATTCCTCAAGGGTCCCTGGGGTAAATAAGTGTGGGGGCTGGTCCCCCACAGTCCTCAATCTTCCTTCTGAGCCCCATTTTCAAATTTCCACATCAAGGAGACTAAGAATCAGAGAAAGGGGAACACCAGCAATATATTCTGATACTAACATAAATACATTATTTACAATCCAGTGCAATATCTCTTAGCAACTATTTCAAATCAAAAGGCAGTTCAATTCAACATTGTCAATACACCTACATTATAGGTGGACCATGGGAAAAGTTTCTCCACAAACAAATCAACCTGGAAGTAATCTTTTAACTTTATACTTTTTAAAGTCTAGCCAAAGCACAGATATTTCTTGAGCACTTAATAAAAAGATGTTTGGCTGTCTTTAGGTGATCTCTCCTAAATTCTGTTATCAGATTTTCTGTCTATCCCTGCTAATTATTTAACATTTAAAAACACCAGACCTAAATCATTTTAAGGGGTAAACTTAAATTTAGCATTTCAATTAAGTTTTGATAAGTCTGCCTGAGGTGAAGTTCAGTAACCAGTTTCATTTTCTTGAATTTTAGTGTTAAAAAATTAGGCAAAGAAGCAGTTGCTCTTATATAATCCAAAATGACTCCAAACACATTCATTCGGTTCAAAGGTCTTTATAAAAGCATGAAAAAGCATGATAACCATGTTTATCATTGTGCAAGGAATTTTTTTTTTTTTACAAAGAAATGCAACACTGAAGTGGCCTGAGTTTTCTCTCCTGGGGCTCCAGGGGCAGAGGGGTTTTTTTTGTTTGTTTGTTTTTGTTTTTGTTTTTTAACCCCATTACTATCTTAGACATCATCCTAAGTTTACATAAGACAGAGCTGTAGTTCTCCCTGGAGGTGCCAAACTAGCAAAGACTTAATACTTCCATGGTTACATAAATCACAGCAGATCTCCTCCAACACCCTTGTCTCTATTCCAAATGGTTCTAAAGAACCCCTGTGGCTCAAGAGAGTCACAAACCTTTCCTGTCACATGGTGGATGCCCCAACTCCAGATTTGCCCAAAAGAGCTTCTAAATTGACAAGACCTGTCCTACAGATGGCATTATTGTTAGATTGTGGGTTAATACAATCTCTAAGACACTTTAAAATGGTCTAGAAAGTCGTGGTTCCTCCTAGAGCTGAAGGGGCCCCATCTACACAGGTCATAGTATGGAAAAGGCAAATCCAAGACAAAGGAGATCTCTGTGTCTCTCTGAAGACTCTGACTTTAGGAATAGCCCAGTCCTGCCTCCCTGTTTCTGCAGCCCCTGACTCTGGGTTCTAGTCAGGTTCCCAGTACCTTCGGGAGCTCTTGGAGCTACTACCTCCATGGCTGCCGTGTCTCTCTGCTGTTTAATCATACTCCAATGCTGTTCAATGGAAGAATCCTGAAAGACAAAGGCATTCACCAAATGGCAACTGTCCCAGGGTTTGGAAGAACCCCAAATTGCTCAAGGGTCAAAAGGCATACAGGAGGGCCAAGTTGTTTAAGGAGAGGCTTCCCAAGGGTCAGGTTTTCTAAAAAATCCCAAAGACCAAACTGGTTTTTCTGCTTCACCAAATAAAGGTCAAAAGCTGCGAATGCTGTTGAAGCAAGGAGGAGGAAAATGTTGCTGGAGTCAGTGTGTCTCTAGCAGCAGCTGGGAATTCCCCACTTTCCTCCCCACCTGGGGTCAACTCACTGTGGGTGGAAGACACTCTGGAAATAACACCTTAATTCACTTGCATTCATGATTAACACTTTGTATATTGAACTCAGGGGTTCTGATTTACTTGTATCTCAAGTTAGGTCAAGCCAGCAGTCCTCAATAAGCCAATAAAAAACAAATTAAAAATGTAAAACAGAAAGAGAGGATTTATTTGAAGTGGTTACATTGGGAAGAGGGAAAAAGAAGTCCTACAGATCTTGCAAGTCTTAGGATTTTATCATATTTAAATGTCTCTAAAGACTGAGCCAAGTGTAGACACAGCTTGGCTTCCATTTCTTGTATGGTCCTCTCTCAACATGGTAGACCACAGCAGGAGGGGAAAAATAACTCTTAAATATTCCAAAATTCAGGTGGTGATGTGATATTTTTATCTCTTTGGCAAGTTTAGGGGAATGCTGGAACACATAAAAATGGTTAATTAAATTCTTAAAAAATGGTCTTTATTTTTGAAGTAAGGTAGAAATATAAATGAAAACAAGTTGACATCTATAAACACAGATAAAGTAAAAATTAAATAGAAATTCCTTTACAAAGGAAAACAGCTGCTAGTAAGTGGTGATAAGCAACATTTTTAAATCCTGTGACATTTTCTGTACAAGAGCTTTCTTTCAAATAGGCTTTGGGCAAAGTTCACCTTTTCATTTTAGGCATAATCAAGCGATACATGTAGCTTATGTGATTGTTTTCAGGTTACCAAAAGTTCCATATCTGTCATCTCATTTGATTCAACAATGCAGTAAATTGTGGCCATTTATCCAGGGTGTAGTATGTGCAGAAACTCGTGGGAGGCAAAATTTTCAGGTTCAAAGAGACCCTAGTTGTAGCCTCAAGAGGCTCAGATTCTCGTTGCAATGTGGATTATAGCAAGACTCCGTAGCTAAAGAAGGGACTGGAGCTGAGGAGGCAGGCGTGTGTGTATATGTGTGTGTATATGTTTGGATATATCAGAGGGAAAAGATGCTTAGGTAGGGCGTGAAGAATCGTAGAGATTTGGGAAGTAGAATATGAAGGAAAAGATTGCATTCATAGAAGTAACTGCCAGGATTCCCAGAGGTTGCCCTGTCCTGTGCAGAGCCCATTTCAACTCCACATACTTGCAGGGATATGCAGGGGTGTGTGTGACGGGGTATGTGTGGCTGACCCCAGCCTGCCCCGTGGTCTTTGTAAAGCACAGGGTGTAATTTTAAGTTCTGATATCAAAGGGCGGGTGCTTTCGTGGAGATTCATGGCATGAACGATGCTTGTATTCTGGCCTTCTGCTATTCCATATTCCAGCTGTTTGCTTTTCTTCTCACTGCTAAGGCTTCCTTTTCTCTAAGGAGATATTAGCAATTTTTGCCCTCCCTCATTGAAATCAGCAGTTGCTAGAGCTCCCGGAGGTGGAGGCTCTTCTCCTGCCAAGCGGAAGTGTGGCATGCCACGGGCGGTCAGTAAGAGCAGCAGCTCCCGTGGGCCTTTTTCTTGGGTTTTCTTGCTCCCCCGTGAGTATGGAAGGATACTCAAAGCAGCCCCAGTCTTCAGAGGTCAAACACAGCTTCATATTGCCTCCCAGAGAAGTCCCCAGCCTGCTCCTATGCAAGACCTTGTTGCAGGGCTGCATCCACAGAGCCAGATGGAGTCAATGGGACCTCTGCTGCCTTTGATGCCAAGGTGGAGAACAAATGAGCCCTGTGAGGGAGAAGAGTGCTCACCGTGAGATGCCACGTGTCTGTGTCTCTGCTTTTGTAGGTCTCTGAGTGGTTTGGAAACCCGGACTTGGGTGCCAGTCTTCCTAAATTCAAATTCTGACGTTGTCATCTAGTTTTTGCATTGAAATAAGGTAATTTCACCAGGCCTCAGTTTTCTCATTGGCAACATTGGGATGACACAGGGCCAGGGGACATGAAATGCTTTCTAGGTATCATTCACTGTTAGCAGACATGAGAGTGAAGCTTTACTCCCTTCCTGTAATAGCACAAGGACCTGTGTTTGGATGTGTCAGTCTGAGAGCCCATTACCATTAAAGTCCAGAGACGTAGTTTTGAATCATCCTTTCTGTTGATGACTTCTGTGACTTGGGATATATTACTTAACCTCTGGAGGGATGGCTCAGAGGTTAAGTGCACTGGTTATTCTTCCAGAGATCCTGAGTTCAATTCCTAGCAATACATGGTGGCTCACAACCATGTATACCAGGATCTGATGCCCTCTCCTGTCATGCAGGTGTACATGTGAATAGAGCACTCATAAATATAAATAAATAAATCTTAAAAAAAAAAAAAAGACTTGCTGTGCCCTGCTGAAAGACCAGAGCCACACTATAACTGCCTATCGGTTGAAAGGATTGATTGTGACATTACCCATGATGTGCTCAGAATGCAGCCTAGCTTAATATGATTTATTTTTATCATGTTATTAGTGTCATTATTTCTGCTAATGCTTGCTTGTGTTATCCTGATTTAAGTGGCTCATTCATTTGTCCATTCATTCAAAAACATCTTTTCACGTTTGTTTTATATTTTCTGTTCTACCCATTGTCTTTTGGGTCAGAGATAAATAGAAATTTATCTCTTCTCAAGTAATTCTAATCACGACTACTTAAATTCCATGGTAACCCTCTCTACAAGACGATTCGTTTCTCAGTTTTTCAATATGGAAATTTAAGGCCAAGAATGATGAAATCTCATCATGATAGAGTTAAACTTAGGAAAACTGGAAATGGAGCCAGGATTCCGACTAAATACTTCTGGGTGTTCCTTCTTTGATAGAAGTTGGCGTATTTAAACTCATCAGTATGAGTGACAGTCACAAAGCAGGTTGGTGTCTGTCATCCTTGTTTTGAGTTTTTGCTGAGAATCTTGATGTAGCAGCTAGAGCATGTCTGTCCTCACACATGGGGATACTGAGGCCACAGGATGTTGTGAGCTGCCCATTTTTCAATCCCAACAAACTGCAGAGACTCTGCCTTGTGCTCCATGGGGCTGCCTCTATGCTGAATATTTTACTAGATGGCCACTTCTGCAATGTTAGCCCCCCCTCCCTCCCGACTTAGGCCCAGATCTGCTTGTTGATTTCCTGGCTGTGAGTTTCTCCCACAGCTCACTTTTTGGCCCGGAGGAGGAGTGGTAGACACAAGTTCTCTCCTCCCTCTGTATGCTCACTTTGGCTAAGCTGACTCTTGCTATTATCCAGGGTGGGGAGCCAGAAAAAGCTGACTCCACCAGCAGCTGCACATGGACCCAGTCAGCACCGGTGGACCCTGGGGGACCTCCTTTCACTGCCAATCCAGGAACAGATTGACATTCACTTGGCTGATGTGTCCTCTCCAAGGCCTCTGGGACAAGAGATGGGGCGTCATTCTCCTGACTTCTTTTCCAGATAGCTGAATCAAAGGCAGGAAATGAAATGAGCCTGAAAATATGCTGTTTGGAAGAGCCCCAGGGTTCTGGAACATCAATGATGGCTGGGCAAGAACTGTTCTCCCCCATGGAGTCGGGCTCTGTGGGATAACCAGTGAGAAGAATAGATCATGCGATGAGAATGAGATTGCTTCTGGACTCAGGAGCATCTCTGTGGCTTTGGTTCCCATCAGCCAGCAGCACCACAGCTTTAGTCAAGCGGCACACTGTGCTATCTACTAGGAGAGTGCCAGAAGAATCGGCACTAATGAACTCTTTCTGATGAGCCGACAGCTGCATTTGGCAAGCACACGTTAACATGTGGAATCAGGCAGAAGAAGAGCTCCAAAATAATAAAAGGCAGGAGCTCTGGTTTGCTGTAAGGTGAGTATGTTCTACTAATTTCACAGGGGAGAAGGATTTGAAGCGAGCCACATTGAGGGCCTATTGTGTGCTGACATAGTCCTAGTTAATATTACTTTATCATTTTAGAAAAGGTGTTGCCATCAGATGAATACACACACATCCACAGTTACAGAAATATTAGGGTTAGGTTACCCTGACCCAACTCAGCAAAAGCCTTGGCTGTGGATGAGAGAATCATAGGCAGTGTCATGATGATAGCCACTGCGGCCTTGGATTCAGCTATCTTCATAGACTCACTCTTCCTTAAGATAGTTTAGTTTCCTTTTTTCAACCAGTTTGAAAAGAGTTGGATGAATACAGGCATGGTGCAGAGGACAGGCCAGACTTCAGACGCGGTGTACCTGCCCCGGATCCAGTGGCCCTTCATGTTGTTTCCAGACCTACTAGTAGCCTGACCCCTGAGGCCAGCACTGCCATGCTCCCAGAAAATACAACATGCCAATCTTTGTAAGATTTAGATGGGCTGGAATTTCCAGAGAATAATATTGCTCCTTAGGAACAGCTCTTAAAATATGAAGAATGTGTGAAGGGGTATACATACTTTACCTACTTTCTGCCTGGAGATTGGGGTAATCATGAGATCATTTTTTTAACTATCCTCCAGTTTTTCCATGGGACTAAGCTTTAGCGGCTCACTTTAGCAACTCCTTTAAAAATAATTCTTTCTGGCCCCCAATCCCTTCCTGGATCCTGTCTGCCCTATCCATGTACCTTGCATTAACAAGAGACAGTTTGTTCAATTAGTTATGTAAAGCAACACTGGCCAAACTGTAATGCACAGACCAAATCCAGTTTGCTGCTTGGTTTAAATAAGGTGTTGTTGTAATTTAGTTACATTAGTTACTTTCAAGTGATCAGACAGAAGCAACATAAGAGAGGAAGGATTCGCTGGGCTCACAGTTCAGGGATACAGTTCATCACAGCAGAGGTGGTGAGGCCCATGCTCCCTCTGCACGCAGCAGTTGGAAAAGGAGAAGCTACCTCCTCACATCTTGGCTGATTGAGAAGCAAAGGTCATGGGATATAGATCCCAAACAGGGCCTGACCATAACTCTCTAAGGCCAGCCCCTAGTGATCCACCTCTGCTGGCCAGACCCTACTCTTGGTTTTATGCGGCGCTCTTACCCTGCGAGGAAAAGTCAACAAGCACAACAAAACCCACTCTCAAGAGTTTTATTAGGAGGAGGAAAGGACAGGATGTGATCAAGCCTGTTGGAAAGACAGGTGAGGAGGAAAGGAAGCGTACATGGGACTCGCCTTTTAAGGACTACCCCGTGCATGCACACATGGGCCCAGGTGGCTGCTTCATGCATGCACATAGATTACGTGATCATGCTTCGTGCAAATTATGTGACCAAGCAGTGCATGGATTATGTAGGATGTACAACCTGAAAATGACTAAGTGTCTTGTGGGGCATGCACTGTCGTGGGGGCATGGCTAGAATCCCTATCACCGAATGATAGGATTCTAATCATCCAAAATGGCACCACCAGGTGTAGACAGGACCTGATGTTCATAAGGGTGCCCGTGGAGAGGATGTTTCAGATTTGAACCTTGACCACAACCATATCCTGGTTGTACCCTGGTTTAGAGTACAGATCTGAGGGGATGCAGATGAAAGTACCACTATGTCTAGTTCATGATGTTAAAGCTGAACTGTTGAAAAGGCTTGAGACAGAGGAGTTTTATGTAGCTAGAATTTTCCAGCCTTGCCCACAGTCAGGACAAATCTTTGTCACCCGCCAGTCCCACAGCCGCTCAGACCCAACCAAGTAAACACAGAGACTTATATTGCTTACAAACTGTATGGCTGTGGCAGGCTTCTTACTAACTGTTCTTATAGCTTAAATCAGTCCATTTCCATAAATCTATACCTTGCCACGTGGCTGGTGGCTTACCGCCGTCTTCACATGCTGCTGGTCATGGCGGTAGCTGGCAGTGTCTCTCCGCCTCAGTCTTCGGCTTCCCAGAATTCTCCTCTCTCCTTGTCCCACCTACTTCTTGCCTGGCCACCTACTTCCTGCCTGGCCACTGGCCAATCAGTGTTTTATTTATTGACCAATCAGAACAATTTGACATACAGACCATCCCACAGCAGTTTTATAGAGAAGACTCACTTTGGGGGAAGAATGCAGACCTCTAGCCACTGAAAGAGGCTCCCGAGTGTGTATTGTAGTCTTATCTACTTCCTGTTTACCTTTGATGAAACAATAATTATTCCCAAAAGCTCTGTTAAAATGCCATGTGATCCTTCCACTTCCGTAGGCCTTTCCTACCCTCTAAGCCACTGCCAATTCTCCTGTTTCTGTGGAGTTGAGTTCCTTCCTTTTTTCCCAGCCTTCACAGGAGTTAAAGCTCAGGCCTGTTTCCCTAGGATTCATCTACCAGCCTGGAAGCTGCCTTCTTGAGGACAGAGCCCAGGTCTCACGATCTCTGCTAGCTCTGCTTAGTTGAGAGGCATAGTATTTTCAGAGAATAGCTGAACCAAAAGCTCTTTAAATGGAATGAAACTACAATCCACCCACTGCTGCCAGCTTTTTTCTTGGCAGCCAATGCTGTACGCACACAGGGCCAATAAGGCTGGAGGAGATCCAGCTGCCACGGCCTGAACCCCCTCCCACCCCCCAACACCTTCCCTAAGCTAGCTGGCTCAGATGCACATGAACTTGATCCTGTGACCTTGGATTCATTATCTCTGTATGCCAGCTCCCTGAGCTAGTCAATTTCAGACAGATGGATCTTCGAAGCCAGTCACTGGGATTTTTTAGCAACCATTGCCTAGATTTTAAACTCCCTCCCAGCTGGTTTTGATTATCCCTCTCTTGGCCTATCTAGGGTGTGAGGCAGGTCCTAACCACTCTTGAGAATGGTCTCCTCAGTTTCCAGAGGCTGGACTGCCAGGCTTTCCCCAAACCTGGAGGATAATCCAAAGATTTAAGTATCTCCTTTCTAGAAGGGCAACTTTTCAAATTCACGGGGAAGTCTTCTAAAACGTGGTAAGTAATCATCCCATTCCCGCTGATGGATGGAATGCTGGTGCCATTATCATAATGTAGTGCTGTATTTTTTTTTTTTTGGCTGAAAATTATATTGGTTTTTTTGACAAGGAGAGCAAAGTGGCAAATTGCAATAAACCACAAGAGAAACTGGTTATAATTCACTAGAGGCAGGCACCCCTTGAGAGAATAATAACAATAACAGGAATACAGACAGCCCCCTACTAAGTTTCTCATCAGGTGGTGGGACTCGGGGTGGATAATGTTCTGATTACACTGCTGGGTTAGTAGATCAAATCTGGACTCCATTGATGAGTGAGCATCAATCATGCTGGCATATCTGATGGAGCCAAATCACCTGTCAATTTGATGGTTGCTTTGAGAAATTTATCATCACTCCGAGAACAGTCATGCCTTCCAGCACCTCCGCCCCAAGGACCAAGGGCTATCAATGGGCTTTGAACCTCGAATTTGTCCCTTTTTTTTGGGTGCCAGAGTCCCCATTTTGAACTTTATGGCACCAGCCATTTTCTCTAGAAGATTCTGGCAATGGTACCATGAAAATCAGTCTCAGAGTTGCTTTGATAGCTATGTGTGTAAATTTGGGCCAAATAGTGTGCAATCATAGAATTAAGTTTATGGATGGACTTCTTTCAAATATAAATATGAATTTTACTTCATTTAACTCAAGTAGAAAAAGAAAACTGGATTCCAACTTCCCAGGCTTTGGGTATAGTCTGTAATGTAGAGTCTGTTCTGGGAAAGAAAGGAACTTTGGTGTGATGTGTGCATATCTATATTGTGTTGTATGTATGTATGTTTCTTTATACTATGTACATGTCTATGCATATATCAACGTGTGCATTTATATTGTATGTATGTGTGAATGTCATGTGTGTTCATATGTTTACTTGGAACCATTATTTGGTTTTAATGATGGGTTTATGTGTGTTGACATACTTTTATACTTTTTACACCTGTATCTCTGTGTGTATGCATGCATTCATGCACATATATATTAATACACACTCACAAAAACACAAAACATATGCATGTACACATAATTGTACAAATGCACCCAGTACACATACATAATCTTCTCATTAATGCATGCAGTATACATATACTCATGTACATATGCCCACACAGTATATACTTGATGCATATGTATACCATTATACATACATATATTTGTATACTTACACACAGTACACATTAATACATAAATAAGTATATATATATATACAGACAGACATTATACATATATATGAGTCATACATATGCATGAAACTATGCCTGTGATACACATAACACACCTCTTTTCCTACATACATTTAACCACCCATGCATTACTATATGCATGCATATACATTTACACAATATAAACACACACACATCAGCTCATGCACACACACACACATACACACACACACACACACACACACACACAATGCATGTATCACTCTTCCCTCCGCACAGGAATATTTTGACATGACTTTCTTTCTTATGATTCTTATACTCTGTTCCCCAGTGCACAACACTGTACTTTATCCCTCCAAACCCTCTGATAACTTTTCTTTCCTGTGGTAAGGCTATGCGTGAGATTCTGTTTGAAATGGGCTCCTATTTTCCCCAAATGGCTGGAGGAGACTTATTTCTCTCCCAGGGTCTTTGGACCCCCTCATTCCCACTGTCAGTTTACTGCACCCTTCATCAGGTCTGGACTGGCTATGAGTCTTTACTTCTTCAGTAGCTCACAGGAACGCATTCCTAAGCATAGTTGCTGCCCTGGAGGGACAGAGAAGTCAGCACACTCAACAGCCTGTTTTATATTTTCAGCTGCATTTGGTGCCAGCTCTCAGATGGTCTATTCACATTTCCAAGCTTGTCAGAGCATTTCAAATTCAATAAAAGGGGAAGAGCATGGTTTTTAAAATGTAAGGAAAAATTGAACCTGGGTGTGCCAACCCATCTTCTCAGGGGAACCAGTACTGACTGGCTTGTCTAATGGCTCTGGACTTGCCATCTCTATTAATTAGCTTCCTGCTTCAACCAGATTATCCTTCTCTCCTAGGCCTCAATTTCCTTATCTATAAAAATGATCAGGTTCAATTGCTAAGGATCCTCTATCAAGCTTCCAGTGATCTACAATTACCTGCATTAATGTCAAAAGTTGGGTTTTCAAAGAGCAGGTATGTATTTGCAACATCTCAATTGAAAACAGTGCTGTGGTCCTGAAGGAGGGAAAAGACAAAAGATTTTCTTTTGAGAGCTCCATACATGAGCACTGCCCCTACATCATCTTCCAACTCCTCCTCTGTTCCTCTCACTGTCTTTCAAATTCATGACCTCTTCACAGTTATGAGTGTGTGTGTGTGTGTGTGTGTGTGAGAGAGAGAGAGAGAGAGAGAGAGATCATGTGTATGCAAATACAAAAGATTTATTTTCATTGTATTTGTGTGGGGATTTTGTCTACATGTGTGACTATGCAACATGTACATGTCTGATGCCCATGGGAGCCTGAAGAAGGCACCAAATCTCCTGGAACTGGCGGTATAGCTAACTGTAAGTGACATAAGGGTTCTGGAAATTGAACCCAGGTCCTCATGAAGAGCAGCTAGCAGCTGATCTATCTCTCTAGCCCCAAATAGGCAAATACTTCGATGCAGGCTGATTGGGGTTTGAGTTTGAGTTCTGCTGCTTCTCAATGTAAAATCTTGGGTAAGCCACCTATATTTTCTGGGCTAGGGAAAATAGAAACACCTTCTCAGACTGAGCAAAGTGGAAATGCTGGCTGTGAGGTTCATTACAGCTCACTTCAATGTAGAAATTTTCCTACACATGGGGATAGTGGCATTGAGAGAGAGAGAGAGAGAGAGAGAGAGAGAGAGAGAGAGAGAGAGAGAGAGAGAGAGAATGTACATCTCTTGTCATCATCAAGAAATCTTAGT
The DNA here is from genome assembly GCF_004664715.2 of Peromyscus leucopus. Lineage (NCBI taxonomy): Eukaryota > Metazoa > Chordata > Mammalia > Rodentia > Cricetidae > Peromyscus > Peromyscus leucopus. The sequence goes on along the minus strand of NC_051080.1, from coordinate 25,297,134 downwards.
TGCTTTCTGATTTTCCTCCATAACTCACTTGACATTTTCCCATTATCTAAAAATTGAAAAGTGGCATCTTTTGTGCATGTTCCAAGTCTTCTGATATTGTATATTTGCTACATGCATAACAGCACTGGCTGTTCTTCCAGAAGACCAAGTTTCAATTTCCAGCACCAACATGGTGGCTCACAACTGTCAGTAACTCCAGGTTCAAGGAGTCCAATGCCCTATTCTGGCATTTGTGTGTACTCTGTGTGCAAGTGGTGCACACACATACATATAGGTGAAACGCTCATCCACATAAAGTAAAAATAAAGATAAATCTCGATCTTCTTCTGGTTTTTATTAAATGATTTATAATAAGCTGACCCTTCACCTCCACTACTTCAGCACTTGGCTCCTAATACTGAGGACATGATCTTATGTTGACACAATGTAACTGTAGAATTCTGGAACTGTAAGACCGATAAAATGGTGTTGTCTTCTCTGAGATCTGTATTCATACTTTGCTAATTATCACAATAGTGGAATTCAAAATGTGTTTTTCCAAGCTTGGTTCCAGTCCATGAGCTTGATTGCAACTATGGCCGAGTCTCCTCAGTCCCCTTTAGAGTGCTTCCTCCGGCTCCTTATTTGTTGCCTATGACGGAGCTAGAGTGTATTGTTCCAGAGGCAGGTACCAAGGCAGGAATTTGAGTGAGAATAGATATTTGAAATAAGATCCTAGGAAACATGATTAGGAGTGGGCAAATGGAACAGGAAAAGAGAGGGAGACAATATGTAAGCACGTTATCAAGCAATTAACTGGTGCAACAAGATTCAAATGCCAGCGACAATGTGGATTCAAGGAGCTCTGAGAGGAAACATAGAAAATGCTCCAGAATTACCCCCTGCCCTGAGGTCAAGAAATAGGGTGCTTCATTGTTGGATGGAGATTGGTCCAAGGCGCTAGCTTCCTGGTGCTCCTGGTAGATTGGAGCAGATTTTAGTGCTGGTAGGGTAAGTGCTAAGAGCAAAGGGGGATGCGAACTTCTGTAGCTGCTCAGGTTATTTTGAAGAGTCTAGGCTGGTTGTGGAATGTTCCTCTGTTATGGTTGGTATCACCGTTTTCTCCTGTCTAGATTGGCAAGTACTCGAAGCACATCATACCAGGAGGTGCACAGTACACCGTGACTGGTGACAATGATTACACTAAGGTTCTATCTACCAAGTTCTTCCCACTGTAATGTTAGTTTCCACTTTCTAAGAAATAATCTGTGAGAAGCACATTGAGACTGTGAATAAATCTACTTCTCCCCACTGAATTTCCACCCAGTGATATTAACACATGGGGCAGTTTATAACACAGTGACCTAAAAAGTTCTGGAGACACCTCCCATTGAGTGTCAGCTACTTTCTTTCTCTTGTGCTTCCTAAAGTACTTTTAAAAATGTATTTTATATGTATGGGTGTTTTGCCTGTGTGTGTGTATTTGTGCACTGCATGCATCATGTGTCTGTGTGTGCATATATATATATTGCAAATATGGCAACTCTCTCTCTCTCTCTCTCTCTCTCTCTCTCTCTCTCTCTCTCTCTCTCTCTCTGTGTGTGTGTGTGTGTGTGTGTGTGTGTGTATTACAACTGCAACTAGACTATAGCATATAATTTCACCATTAGTGATCTACTTCTAACAGCCAGGTCTCACCTATTAAAAGTCTACCGTCTCTCCAATCAGTACATCTACCAGCTAGGTACTAAGTGTTAAACTTCGGGTACCTATGAAGTGACATTTTGCATCCAAACCACTAACACTGTTCAGCAGCCTATCTTAGCTGCCAGCCACTGGCAAACATAAACTGTTACCACCAGAGTGAGGCGCAGTGAATGGTGCAGTAAAGGCACCTTAAGGATGTAGACATCAGACTGCAACCACTGAGTGTCTGCAGGTACAGCCTGGATAAGCACATCTTGAATTTCTGATCCACAAAATTCTGCTAACAATTAAATACCCCAGTGATCTGGAAAAATAGCCAGGAGCAATATAAGTGGAATAAAATCAATCGATGATTTTTGCTAGAATCAATTATTCTGTCAGTGACTGCTAAAGGGCCATTTTTAAATTCAATCCATCTTAATTTATTACATGGACATTGCAGATTGCTCTTGCTAGCCAGCCATATCCCTCTTACTGACAAATCCTCAAAATCATTTTAGAATTACTTCTTATCATACTATTTCCCCAAAGAACCATGGGAGAGAAACCATTTCTTATTAATCTTTAACAAATAGTCTAGTGGCTACTGTGTCAACTTCTTCTAAAGTAACGGCATTTTGTCCTTCATCTGGCTAAGCATCAGTTGTAGATCCCCATCAGAAAATACCAGGGACCCCAGAAAGCACCTCCCTCTTCCATTTCTGATCACACCATCTTTATGTTGTCACATCTAATTTATGTCATTTTCTCAATTGAGGGAGGTCTCTTTAAAACTGCACGTTCAAAAGGCAAGTATCATAAACAGACTGTTAACCAGCCACCAGTCCCCTTCTGCCCACATTTTGTCTGCTGACCTGAGATTCGGAGACTGTCCTCCCTGGTCTGAATGAATCATCTTCATAATGTGTACCTGGATGTCTTTTGACAGGGCTAGCACATGAAAGTGACTCCAAATTGTGCTGCGTCTCCATAAATTAGCTGGGAGGATGGATGGAGGAAATCAAAGAGGGTAGGACTCTCCAGATCTTTTAGGGACGTGCACAACAGTAATAAACCTGGGTCTTAAAATAGCTGGTGAGCTTGAATCACTAGAGAATCTCAAGGGGGAAATTTTCATTGTTTGGAAGAGGAGCTTGCATATTATCTGGAGCAAATGAATATCAGCTTCATCTCATGTAGCCCATAGGCCAAAGCCAGACTTCTGCAGAGGTATTTTGTACCTTACGTTCAGTAAGCAAATTTAAGGACCTACTATGTACTTGATTTTGAGATGGGATTTGAGAAGAGTAGTTAGAATGAGGAGATGTGGGGCTGAGGATGTGGCTCTTGCAGAGCGATAGGGTTCAATTCCCAGTGCCCACATGATGATTCACAACAACCCATAACTCCAGTTCCGGGGGATCCAATGCCCTCTTTTGCCCTGTCCAAACACCAAACATGTGTGCATGGAGCACATACATACACACAGACAAAACACCCACACATGACATAGAAAAAAAAAATCTAATTTTTCAAAATGAAATAGAAGATCTTTTCCTTGGCTTCAGTGAATAATCCATGCATAAGAGGATACAGGACACACACCAAAGTGTGACACTTCCTTGCATTCTTCTCTTTCCCTTCCTTTCCTGCCTCAAATGTTCACTTTCCAGCCCAAGCCCCAGCCTCAGCAACTAAGAATTTAAGTTCAAAAAGCTGGATAACCTTAAATGAATTATTCATTCTTCGAGTTTCTTGGAAAGTCATAAATGCACATTGTATCTGATGCTGATTTGAAGGCTGGAGTTCACATTTTGTATCTAGCATCTGACCACCCAATAAATAATCAAAAGTCCATGAAGGCTGGTTCTTCAGCCTCCTTATCCTCTTTCTGTCCTGCTGTTCCCTCTGTGGGAACAGGGGAGGCTATTGTCTACAAGTCAGCTACCACCCTCCCAAGGGACTAATAAAAGTATTGATCTCATGGGAGGCTGTGGGATTCAATGAATTCATGTGTATAAAATTGCCTTAACAGGACCTGGCCCTCAGGTCCTTGATCATAGCATTCCTTCCATTTTCATTCACATAAAAAAATGAGCACTATTATTGTTTATTTACGTGCTCCATTTATAGTATTCATTACTGCCATTATTGCAAAAACTAGGTTCTAAGGGGGCGAGGACCCATGAAGGAGTGGCCTGATCTAGTTTTCTTCAGCTGGGTTATAGGCCTGCTCATGGTGTTTCTCATTATACATGGGAAAGGAAGAGGTTCTTCAAGGCATCACGGTCAGGTTCTGCCTACAGCCCTACCATTCTACTCTGATACTCCCTCCTGACCCAGGGTGAGGACAGAGCCAGGGAAGGCAGCAACCATGTTGAAGGAAGGAAGAACAAAGGCTTCCTTCCCTTATCACAGGATTTGCTTGGGCATCACCTGCCCCAGGAGAGCCATGTCAGTCAGACTGGCAATCTTTTATTCCCAATATCTGTGTTAAAAAAACACAAATGAGAGGCAACAGCAAAATTAAATTTACTAACCCATTTCATTAACCCCAGTATGCAAAAATATTATCAGATCAGCTTATAATCAATATGAAAATGACTGAGTTGTTTTATGGTCTTGCTTTTGTATGGGTTTTTAAAATCTGTGTTTGTTCTATACTTACAGGAAATCTTCATGGCAGCCCATCACCTTTCAGATGCTTAGAATGTCGATGTGGCTACTGTTCTGGACAGTGTAGCTTTGGAGGTAGACAGGGTGGGAAGTTCAATCCACAGTTCTGATTGGTGGCTGGGAGTCCCCAGTAAGTGGCTTATCCTCTGAGCCCCAGTTTCTTCATTTGCACACTGAAAAAAAAAAAAAAAAAACTCATCCAAGCACCGAAAGGCATATAAATAGTAAAACACTGTGCACAGAACCTGGCACATGGCGGGTCCCTCTCCTCTGGCTTTCCTGTGTAGCTTTCTGAAGGGATTACAGTTACTCACGATTTCACAAGAGCATCCCAGGGTAGATAGTACACAGGACCTGATGCTTTTGCCTGGCTTTTCATCTTCTCTTCACATCTTTTTCCCTCACATTGATGCTGGCAGGAGAGCAAGGAAATAAAGAAGCAGGCATGCAAACAAACGGGAAAGAACATGCAGCGTGGGTGCATCTCTGATACGTCATTGGGTGCTGGTGAAAGGTGGAAGAACCGGGCCACCCGAATTTGGCCTGCAGGGCTGTATCTTGCCTTGGGTATTTCTTTTTTTCTGCTTCCTGTTCACAATAAGATAAATACCTTCCTTCATCACTCATACACACTGCCTGCCATGATGGTCTCTCTCACAAACTTGGGGTAATGAGCATCATGTGTCCCCAGGAAATGTGTACCTAGTGTTTGTGGTTGGGAGTTTCTTATCTGTCAAGGACAGTGCTTCACACATAGTTAAAATGTTCCAAGAATGAACACTGAATGATATTGATGATAACCAGGGTTGTTCTTAAGGATCAATATCATCAACCACTCTGTCCTATAGTTTCTAGAACTATGGCTATGAACTCTATCCTGGGCCACCATTTCATGCTTGGAATCATTAGGTCTGAACCACTCACACTTAGCTTGAAGATAAGTATTTCTTGCCTCACTATCCTTGATAAAACAACAGGTCTATGGGCAGAGTAGAATCTTGCCTCCAAGCATTTGCATAAATTAGAGACATGCAGAGTCTAAGCTCCATTCTAGGCCTCATGGGAGAAGGGCAGGAGAAAGGGAAGGGAAGACAAGAGCTGCTAAAACGTGCTTCTCTCCATCTCTAATTTTGTCAAGAGCCAGCCTCCATATATATCCCTGTTAGCACTTCTAAGTGTAAGCCTGTCTTCCAGATGGCAGTGGAAAGGCTTGTAAGGCATATTATTCCTGAAAAAAAAAAAACTCTCATTAAAAGTGAATGAAAGCATGAATTTTCAACACGCCTATTTCAAACTATACAAATTTTTAAGGAAATTAGATGTCTGTGACTTGAGGCACACCTGAAGCTCTTTAGAGCTCTGAAAGTAACTCAGCCACCCACACATTGACTTGCATTCTCTCCCTGTGTGAGCACTGTCTTGGGCATGATAGAGGTCACACATCACATGAGATGAGGTCTCTATACTCCAGGCACTTGTAACAGTATCCACATATATGGGCATTCTAAGGGATAATCTTATCATGACTAAAACATGTATCACATTGTGTTTTTTCTTTCTGGATAAGACTTTCAGGATTTGGTACTCCAAAGATCTAAGAAATTCCCCTGTCCTGCTTAGATGCTCAGTGGATTGGGTGTTAGGCCAGGCTAGTGCTTCAGGTGGCTGCTGAGGCAACAAAGCCCAAAGCTCATCCCATCACATTCACTCTCCACATTGTCTTCTTGCTCTGCACATCCAGTTAGAACAATGGCCTGATGAGTCAAACTCTGATGTCTCTTGTGCTACTTCCTTTATGCTTCCTTAGCTCCCTTCCTCACTTCATCATGTGTCATCTCAAAAGATCCCCCATCTCTCTTCCTTACCATACTCCAACCTTCTCTGTGCTCTGTTAGCAAACCGACTTTACAAAATGCACATCTGCTTTTGAGCAATTCCTATGCATAAACAGATGACCACGCATGAATACCAATGATGACTAACTCAGTGACTTAAGCCAATGCATATTTGGTATCTTTCAGTTTACATGGGCTAGGCATCTGGACACCGTTCAGCTGGAGACCCTCTGCATCAGATTCTCTCAAAGCTGTAATTGATTTGGCAAGAGAAGGGATTTTGATTGAAGAGAATTTGTGTAACACCTCATCTTGGAGAAGAGCTCAAAGAAATCAGAAATGATTTCTCAGTAATTCTCTATATCAAGCTCAACATTTCATATTCTTTCCTCTTTAGCCTGCTCCATACATGCTCCCCAGAGCTCTAGCATCGATGACCTATGGGATGTACTCCTAACATGCTGAGCTCTTGAGTTCAGCACAGCCTTACCCCTGCCTTTCTCACTAATTACGTTGTTCTCCCTGGCCTTCCTTCCCCCCCCTCCGCCCCCGGAATCAACTGTAACATTATCCTTTGATGCTTTTCTTTCCCTCTGTATAGCAGGGTGTCTGTACCCCCATGGACATATCAATTCTGGCCCCACAGACTCCTCCATCCTGATTGTCAGTGTATATGTCCTTTTCTACCAGAGTAGAGTCTATGTCTTTTTTGTGTCTCAGGTGTCAGTCATAATAAATTACACCTATATGTGTTTAGTTTGTGGTTCAGTAGAGTATGCCTTTAATCCCAGGACTTGGGAGGCAGAGGCAGGTGGATCTCTGAGTTCGAGGCCAGTTAGGTTTACAGAGTTAGTTCCAGGACAGCCAGAGATACAGAGAGAAACCCTGTTCTAAAAACACAACACAAAACAAACAAAGAAAAAAAATAGTAAAAGACTATTTTATGTGTCAAACAGTATTAGTGATATTGGTAGGGAAGTTAATAAAACTGAAATTCAGAGAAATTAGATTTTATCCCACAGCCACTTGGTTAATTAATGTCATAGACTAATGCTGCCCCTGACCTGCTGTTCCATTTAGAGACTCTTAGGAGTCAGTACTTGGGTTTGAGGGAAAAGGATAGACAGTAGTTCTCTAGATCTCTTTTCTGAGAGTTAAAAATAAAAGAGGACAAAAGAACTCTTAGACAACTCAAGGCCCACTGCTTGGTTGGCCAGTAAGCTGCCTGCATATTTGGAGGAAGGAGTGCATGACCTTAGGCCCTGAGAACCTTCCATCTGTACCATCTGGAGGGCTGATGGGGCAGGCACTACTCGTAAACATGGCCATCACTATTTCCTCTGAATGGTCCAATTATCCTATGGCTCCTCTGTTGAGGGGAGACATGCAATAAATAGGGATGAGGGGAAGGAACAGGCTCTTCACTAGTCAGCCGGCTGTGTGGTCCATGGGAACAGGGCAGCGATTCACGAAGCTTTCCAACCATGTGTTAATAAGGCTCTCTCGTCAATTTAAGAAATCTCAAAGTTAGGAACCTCATGAATGCTTAAGCTAAAGTCGCTTCATAGTGTTCGAGCAGAGAGGCCCCTTTCCCTCTGTTAAATAGCAGTGGTTTTTGTTCCACTTTATTTAAAAATGTATTTGTTCTATTTTTATCTCTATAAAGTGACGTAGTGGCTACATTACTCAAATGTATTATAAACAAACAAAGAAAAGCATATAACATAAACCTTAGTGAATCTAATGTTCTCTGTGAGCTGCTTCTACCCATGAGTCTTCATATTAGGATGCTTCCACCCTTCTTCCACTCTGGTTATTTCAGTATTGGTGCAATTCTGTGCTAGGCTCCCTAAAGATTTTGGGATTTTGAGGGTGGATTTGACAATAGACCCAGCAAAGCAATATAGTCACTCATATGTTATAGTAAATGGCAGGACTTTATAACATTGGCAAGGAAGCATGGCTCTTCTCTCCAGGATGGAAAAGGCTGGCAGGAGCGCTCCTGTGAGTGGCAAACACCGTCGTACAAATGGTTGGCATTTGTTGAAGTGTGGTGTATGCTGCGTGCCTTCCGCCCTAGCTTCCTTGCTTTGTTGTTATTAAGGTACCCCAACCAAAAGTAACATGGGGCATAAAGGACTGATTTTAGCTTTACAGATTACAGTTCATCACTGAGGGAAGTCAGGCTGGGGACTCAAGCAGGAACTTGAAGCAGAAACCTTGGAGGAACTATGATTGTTGGCTTGCTCACACGTTCAGGCTTAGATACTTAAAAAAAAAAAAATACAAACCTCATGATGCCATTGTTTTTCTCTGCTGAGTAGTATTCCATTGTGTATGTGACATCATGAGGTTTGCAGGCAGATGGATGGATCTAGAAAAAATCATCCTGAGTGAGGTAACCCAGACTCAGAAAGACAAACATGGTATGTACTCATGCATAGGAAGATACTAGATGTAAATCAAAGATGACTAGACTGCTACTCACAACTCCAGGGAGGCTACCTAGAAAACAGGACACCAAGAAAGACACAGGGATCACCCAATGACAGAGAAATGGATGAGATCTACATGAACAGCCTGCAAGTGAGTCGGGGTAATGAAGGGCAAGGGTCGAGGGAAAGAGCTTAGAGGAACAGGAGATGCCAGCTGGATCAAGAACAGAGAGGGAGAACAAGGAAGAAGAGACCATGATAAATGAAGACCACACGAGAATAGGAAGAAGCAAAGTACTAGAGAGGTCCCCAGAAATCCACAAAGATACCTCCACAATAGACTATTGGCAATGGTCGAGAGAAAGCCCGAAATAACCTACTCTGGTGATTGGATGGCCAAACACCCTAATTGTCATGCTAGAAACCTCATCCAATGACTGAAGGAACTGGATTCAGAGATCCATGACCAGGCCCCAGGTGGAGCTCTAGGAGTCCAATTGGCAAGAAAGTGGAGGGTTTGTATGAGCAAGAATTGTTGAGACCATGGTTGGAAAAAGCACAGGGACAATTAGCCAAACGAATGGAAACACATGAACTATAAACCAATAGCTGAGGAGCCCCCAACTGGATCAGGCCCTCTGGATAAGTGAGACAGTTGATTAGCTTGATCTGTTTGGGAGGTATCCAGGCAATGGGACTGGGACCTGTCCTCAGTGTATGAGCTGGATGTTTGGAACCTGAGGCTTATGCAGGGACACTTCGCTCAGTCTGGGAGGAGGGGACTGGACCTGCCTGGACTGAATCTACCAGGTTGAACTCAATCCCTAGGGGAGTCTTTGTCATGGAGGAGGTGGGAATGGGGGTGGGCTGGGGGAAGGCATGCGGGGGGTTGGGGGGAGAACAAGGGAATCTGTGGCTGATATGTAAAATTAAATTATAAAATTAAAAAAGGAAAATATTTATATAAAAAAAATACAGCCCAGGACCACCTGACCAGGGAAAGGTGCTACCCACAGTGGGAGAGCCATCTTTCATTACTTAACAAGCAACACACAGACAGACAGGCCCTGAAACTGCTCTGATCTGGACAGGCCCTAAACTGAGACTCCCTTCTTAGGCAAGCTAACAGTTAAGGCTAGCTAGAGCACCTCCCAGGCATTGTTTCAGTTAATCATCACAGTGACTTTCTAGAGCAGAATTAACATTCCTGGTGTTAATGTGGATGAGAGAGATGAGCTTTATCAGCGCTACCCTGTCTATTTGTTTTGTGTGTGACAAGAAGAGGAATCAGAAAAGGTGAGTCTGACCCCAATTCATACTTCTTATCTTACTACATCTGCCTTAACTGCGTATTTGCACCATATTCACACTGCTTATATATACTTACATAGCTGCCATATTTACAGCCCAGTCCCCCGTGCACTCACAGCATTTGGTATTAAAATATTGATCACTACCCTGTGTGGGTCATTGTCAAGGCCCCAAAGCCTCTTCTGTTTGGAGTTACCCTGCTTGGCACTTTGTTAGGAGTCAAACTCTAGCACAACATTTGCTATTTCCTGTATGCACCATGTGCAAGAGATCTGTGGAGAAAAAGAGAGATGCTTTGAGCATCAGAAAGTTGAAAGCTCTGCAAGGCTAGGGATTCTGACAAAATTTCTTCTTTTGAGGATTTGGAGAGTGAAACAAAGTCTTATGAGTTTGCCTGACTGGCGTGGGAATTGCAATCCTTCTGTCTCTGCTTCTCAAGTATTTGGGTTACAAGTATGTGCTACTATACCTAATTCTGTTGCAAATAAGTAAAGAAATGAATAATAACCTAGCTTGGGAAAATAAAGACCAACTTGTTCTTGGGGAATATATTCACAGTTAACAGCTGAGTAACTGTAGATCTCTCTGTGTGTACTCAAAGGCCTCAATGTTTTCTTTCAAATGGAAGCAATCTCAAATCAGCTTTAATATACTAATGTGTGCTAATGTGAGGATTGGGTTATATATTTATTAAAGAATGATAAAAACCATGAAGTCTACTTTTCCTCTGTTTCAGATGTCAGCAAGCTGCATGATAAATACAATTTTATTATATCATAACTATAGCACTAGCTACTCTCTGGCAGTTGTCTGTTGCCATTTTCTCTAGATGAACACTGAATTGAGAAATTGTAGCAGAGACAGAATGAATCTACAAACCCCCAAGTATTTACTATATGGTTCTTTATAAAATGCTGGCCAGTCTCAGTGGTATAAATTCAATTTTCATCAACCAGTTTCCAGAAGGCTGAAGTTTTCTACAAGTGATAACAAGACGAGAGCCACATCTTTTTAGGATTTGACTCTATTTGACTCTGGTCAGTTTGTTCAAGAGATCTGTAACTGGAGATCAAATACTTGATTCACCATTGGTGTTTTTCTGCAGCCCAGACCCTATTGGCTTTGTGGTCTAACAGCCAAGCAAGTGGGCTTTGGAGGCAGGTCAGGACCTCATTAGGTCCCTTATACATGCAACATGACTTGCAGTTGACCGCCACTTTGATCTTTGTTTTGTTTCCTGGAAGCAGAAAAAAAATGAACCTATGGCATTTTGCCATGGACGTTAGATACTTCTGACTGATGATTGTCATGGTTGTGATTATTCTACTTTCCCGGGTTAGATAAATATTTTGAGAGGTTATATGAAAACATTTGGCCCTTAGGAAAGGGTAGTGAGAAATACATGATTGGAGAGGAGAAAGGAGATAGAGATCTGATTCAGGTAGTGAAGTAGAAAGGATATTTTCCTTGAACAGTGGCACCTTGGAAAGGTTGACTTGGACACTGTGGGAGTCTTCAGTGAGTTCACTGGTCTGTAAAGGCTGTGAAGCTGAGAATGTCTGGGACTAACAGCTCCTATTTAGGTCAAGTGTAGACAGAGGAAAGGGAGGCTCTTTTGTGCATCCTATAGCTTTCATGAAGGATTTGCTTCTGTAGGCTGGAGCAGTTGTGCCATGAGACTGCAACGAAATTGTTATCTAAGGGGTCTGTTTTCTCCTCATTCATTAATTCACTCACTCATTCATTCATTCAACATGCATGAAGTATTTTCCATGGGCCAGACACTTTGTTAGCAACAACAAAATAAATAGCAATGAGAAATGCACGGTCTTTATCATCACAGAGCAAATTGTTCTGTAGGTGAGGCATGTGTAAAAGAGGAATTTCAAGTAATATATGTATGTCTATGTCAAGAGATGTGAATCTCACTGGATCTCACTCAGGAATCCAAAGAAGGCCTCGAGGAAGAAGATGTTAAGGGAAGTTTAGAGTCCCGGCAAGAGGTGGGAATGGGGAGAGAAGGCCTGGATATTCTGCATGGGCTAAAGGATACGCACTGGACAGGCCTTTGAGAAGTGGAGAAAACCCCCCACTAAGAAGAAAAACAAGCATGAAAGCCTGTAAGCATTCATTTCTGGTCTAGATTTGGAAAGAGAGATATGCTTTCAGTGTGAAAGACATCATTTCCCCAGGCTGAAATGTTCCAGTTTGTCCAATTTACATAACAAGGCATGTTATACAATGCATTGCAAAACATATATTAATTGAAAAGGTTAATGTCGAAAAGGATTAATCTCTTTTTCCTTAGCAACACAGACCTAATTAAATCTTCCAGAAGCAGATGGACAATTTTACCTTCCAAATCGAGATATTTATGTAAATATCACTGAACTAATTGATACTCAGCTGAATCAAAGGAAGGTAAACAACACACTTTCAGGGTGTCAACAGTTGTGGTTTGATTTACTGCATTAATGACTTCCTGCAATGAGCTATTATCCAGAGAAGATTCTAGGATCTAATTTATTTCCCTGATTGTTAGAATCACACTGAAAGTGAGTCCTGTTTACAGGAAGTTTCCATGTGGAGACAGAGCTTTGCACAATGTTGCCTTGTTCCAGTGCAAGCAAAGTCCCCAGAAAGGTGTTGTGGCTCTGCCTGGGCATCAATAACTTAGGGAAGATAAAGATTAAACCTTTAGACCCATGGCATTGAATGGTGTGTCCAATGAGTCAAGGCAGTGTGAAATTGAGAAAGGATCAAGACTGGAATTGTACAGTTCCAAGTGCCCTACTTGACTGGCTTCCCTAGGAACAATTTTGGTTGTCTCAGTTTGTGAAGACTAGGTATCTAGGCACAGCTTCACTGGAGACCCTTCTGCTTCAGGGCATTTAACCAAGTGACTGCAATGGAGGTGTCCAGGGCTGAGGTCTCATGGGACTGGAGAAAGATCAAATACCAAATTCACTGAGCTAGTCTTCCATGAATGGAAGTCACAGCACCTGCCTGGTTCATGTGCAAGAAGATAGATGAGAAATTTCGTTGTATCATTTTCTGCTCCAGGTCATAGCATCCTCAGTAAAATTGTCCTTATATTTCTCTGCTTTCTTCAAGTCTCCTGGGATTACCCCATTCTCCACTGGCTTCCTTGTAACTGGGTCCTTTTCACTTTTTGGTCTTTATTTGATCATCATAGAACCACAATCATTCTGGTCTCAAATACTCTCCATCAGGAGCACATTGTGGCTTCCTTGATCTACATCAGGGGTCTGATTCCTTCTTGAGCACTACTCCCATTAGATGCTAGATAACACAGAAAAGAACTCGTTCCTCTGCAAGATTTAACTAGCTGGGCTCAGAAGGTTGCATGTCAAACACTCCTGGTGGGAAAATCAAGGTTGGTCTCATGACTTTTTTAAAACAAAACTCAGTGGCAATATCTGGGGGCCTCTGCAAATTTGGAGACCCCAACCTACTCTCTTCTTGTGTCCTACACCCAGCTTCTCATTCCAACTCCTATTTCTTCCTTCGTTTCTTCTAGGGACCTGGTTGTCCAGGATGGCAATTGAGAGCACACATTTGCAAAGATGATACCTTAGGTCCAAATGTGTGAATTTCCTAGTGGGTAGAATAGGAATAGAGTAGAAAATGCAAGGCATGGGCTGAGGGGATGATTAGTTGGTGAAACACTTTGAGGTTCAGACCCCGAAACCTCAAACAAATGCTAGGCACTGGGGAGTACACTGGGCAGGTGGAGATCGGAGTGCCTGGTACTGGTGAAACAACCAGCCTAGCCTATAGAGTGAGCTCCAGGCTAGCCATAGACCCTGTCTCCAAGGGTTGGGTGGCCTTCCTGAGGAATGCCACACAAAGTTGTTCTCTGGCCTCCACATGTGTACATACGCATCCACGTGTACATCAGGGGCATACATGTTCATTGAAAAAGAGAAAATTCCAGTCATATGATAAGCAACCAGTCCATGTACGCCATTACTTCTGTGTCAAGAGAGGGTGCAAAATAACCTGGCCCTCACACGAATCCCTTGTGCTGCAGAGGAGCCGTCTGTATTCATCTTCTCACTTCTCTCTGCTCAGCTAGCTGCCCTTTGCTTCTTTACAACTGTCCCCGGCAAAGGCCAGATCTGCGTACCCATTCTTGACTCCACTACCCAGTAGAATCAGTGTACCCTTAAGGCAGTCAGGTGGCTTGTTAAGCAGACCCAAGTCGTCTAGCCTCAAACCGAGATGAAATTGCTGCATCCATGTGAATGTACTTTGCCTCATCTGTTCTTCTTTGCTAAGAGCACTTATCCATCAATTTTCCTGTCATCATTTTTATGCTTCTGACCAACTCCCAGGCTATGATTCTCCCCTTTCCCACCCCATAATTGGCCTTGTCCTCCTCTCAGTCACCTGAAAATGCTGTAATATCACAGACAAGTTCTATGTCCTTGTGCTGTCAGTGCCTGGAAGGAACTGAAGAGAATTCTGATAAGCTATATTCTTGGCTGATGTCTCTGTGACCTTGCTTATATTACCGAAGTCACCTAAGTTGGGTAGCCAGGAGAGGTAACCTGCAGACCGAAAGTCCGTCTGCATTCCTATATGGCAGATGGGGAGACCAAGTATCAGGGATGAAGGAGAGCAAGTGTCTTCCACAGTTAAGAGCTAGTAACTGAGCTGAGAACCAGCGAAGCACAAAGGTCACAGTAGTGGTCACAGAACCAAGTGCTACCCGTGCATCCTGTATAGAGGCACCAGACATATGGTGCATCTCAGGACTCTGCCCCTCAAAATTTGCTCTTCTGTTTGTTAAATCACTGGGAATGACCCCATCTTTGGAGGGCTGGCATAAGGACTCCGTGGGGCGGTGCATGTCATCTCATGAGGCATGGTTTTGTGTAGTCCCAGGCAACTGTACACCTAGCACGACTCTCACCCATCCCTTTTCGGTCTGCATACTTGCTGGCTACCCCTTGTTTCTGCTATTCCTCAGGCATGTTCACATTAGCTATGCCTCCTTGTGCCTTGTTAATGTCCTGTCCTCTGGCTAAGTTAGAACGGTTCTGTCTATATTATTCACAAACCCTTTACTCTACCACCATGATGTTAACGTGACATTTACTTTACTCAATTTCCTATCTGTCTCATCCATACATTATGGGTCCCTGGAGGGCACGGACTAGGTCATTTGTAAGCTGAGATGCTAAGAGTGAACTTGATATCTGACAGGCTGAATAGAAAGAAGGCCATTGCACTGATGTGGCTTCAAGCATAACTACATTCTCCCACGTGATCTTTGGAGAGTAATATGACCACCTTGCATTTTTACTTCCACACTTGTAAAACAGAACTTGCCTTGGCTCCCTTCAGCCAGCATGAGAAAATACCACAAACCAAGAGACTTAAACTATGATAAAACTATTCTCTCTGACTTCCAGAAGACAGGTGTCTTGTCTGAACTGCATCCTTCTTGGAGCTTGGCGAGACAATCTGTTCTATGTCTCTATTCATTTTTGCTGTTCCCTAGCTATTCTCAACATGTCTCATCTTGAGGCAGCATCCTGTTACCTGGCATTCCCTGTAATGTGCCTCTTATCCAAATATTCCTCTTCTTTTAAGAACATCAGTCACAGGATTAGGACCCATTCACAACCACCAAGACCTCATCTTCACTTTATGACCTCTGCAAAGATTTCTATTTCCAAATAAGTTTGGGTGTCAGGAACCAGATATGGGACATACTTTATGAAACACAATGATGTACCCCTAACAGTGAATAAAGAATAATCATTATGAGGTCTATTGCTTAATAATTATTTGCATATATTTTGCTACTTCTCTTTCCCAGTTCATTAAGAATTGTTCTGTTGTTTCACTTGCAGATGAGGAAACAGAGATTTAGGGAGGGTCAGGTACTTGTTAAAGATCACACAGACAGGAAGTGGAGAAGCGGGCTACAAATGTACAGGTTGATGTAATGCTCTTACATTTAAGACTTACATCATTCAGAATGTGACATCTCCTGGCCGTGTGGGTGAAATGAAACAATGCACATGGGATTTTTAAGTCTAATGCCCAGGAATTGAGAGGCAACTTAGACTTTAAGAACACTTGTTGCCCTGCAAGAGTACCCAGGTTCGAGTCCCCCGGCCGTTCACAACTCTGTAACTACAGTCCCAGGGGATTTTGATGCCCCCTTCTCACCTCTATAGGCATCAAGCACAAACATGGTGCACATACATATGTGCAGGGAAAAACACTCATTCACATAAAATAATAAACAAATCTAAAAAGACTGAAATAATACAGTCTGATGTCTGACTTGGCAGATGATTAGCACTATGAGTCTCCTTCTAGACTGTGATATGTTTCTGGGCCATTGCCTCAGAGTTCTCACCACCATGCCTTTTCCTTTCCTTCTTTCTTAAGCTCTAATTACACTCCTGATGTCCTTCTGTTGAATGCCTGATAGGCATCACAAACACAACACATCCATATCACACTTATTGATTTTGCTTTACAAGTCAGCCTTGCGCTCCCAAGCCTTTTTTTTCTTTTTTCCTTAATAAACGTTATTGACATCCACCAAGTCACTCATGCTATAGGCCTTGGAATTATCTTTGTTTTAGCTTTCAAAGAACCAATTCTCCTCCTTCACTAAATGTCCTGTCTAGCTTTCTTAATGGTAAGCCACTTCTCACTGTATTCCCCACAACAACCCTGCTCAGGCCTCCTTACTTCTCACTGACAAAAGTAATAATTCTAACTAGACTTCTTTCTCCAAGCCTGGGTCCTGAGAAGCCAGGGATTGACCAGATAGTCTTTTGCCTGTGTTTTTCTGACATTCATAAAATGTCAAGTTTTTTCTTAAAGTTTTCCTCTCATATATATGATAAGATCATGCCATAACTGCTGTCAGCTCCTAGAACCATCACCCCTGAAGACATTTCTCTACCCACCTGACCTCTTGTTTTTCCTTGAGTATAGCAAACTCCTTTCTGTCTTGGAGCCCATGTGAGAACCATTTTTCATGCTTAGATAGTTCTTCCTCCAAATCTGGTCATCAGAGGTTTAAGAAATACTGGTCTGAGACTCTGAGGGTAGAGCTTCAGTCTTAATGTTCTATTCCTGGGACATCATTGCAATCAGAATGGAAGAGGGTGGTTGGTGTCCTGGTTTGCTTCCAAAACTGTGATAAAAACACTGACCTGACCAAGTCCCACTTCAGGTAAAGAGCTGATTTCATCTTACAGTTTATAGCCCATTGTGAAGGGAAGTCAGGGCAGGAACTCAAGGCAAGAGCTTAAGCAGAGCATGGAGGACTGTTGCTTACTCGCTTGCTTGGGCTACTTTCTTAAACAACGTACGACTACCTGCCCAGGGGTGGCACCATCTAGTGGGCTAGATCCTCCCACGTCAATCATTAATCAAGAAAATGTCCCACAGGCTCACCTATAGGCCATCTGATAGAGGTATTTTATCAGTTGAGTTCCCCTCTTCTCGGGTTACTCAACTTGCATTGATTTGCCAAAAATAAACAAAGTCCAAGAAAAAACCAAAATCCCCAAACCAATAAAAAAAACACACACACACTTGAATTCTTCGTGAGCCATTCCTGGCTCACAGTGGGCTCATGTTAGCAAGTTTTAAAATGCAGGGATAACGTGTGAGATGTGGCATTGACAACCGGAGACTCAGCTAAGGAGATCACCATCCTTCTGAATTCTCCAGCCAGCTTTTGTGGCAGAGCCTCTGTCTTAGAGAAGACAAATAGCTTCTCATTTCTAGCCTTCTACTTAAGGGTGGCATCTCTAATCCTATGCCTGCCAGGCAGCATTTAGTGCAAGCAGGAATGGAAGAACAAGGGATGGGCTGCCCTTCATCCCATGCAGGAAGTTACCATTTGGTCTGGCTCACGCCTCCATTTCTGGCTACAGCTTGGGAATCCAACCCATAGTTAAACAGATGGACAATGGTACTGATGAAATAAAGATATTCATGTAAATATCATAGCACAAGTTGATGTTCAACTGAACTAAAAGCCGGCAAACAGGCCAGTACACGGTATTAACAGCTGGGAGGATAATTTACTGCATTAACGACTTCTCCCAGCAAGCGGCTGTCTGGAGGACAGAGAGCCAGGATCAAATTCATTTTCTTGATCAGCGAAGCTGAATACAGAGGTGACACCTGGTACATGGAGCCTGATGAATCACACAACTCGTAAATCACATGACTGTGATAGGAAAATCCCGGGGTGCTTACACTGGATGCAGCTCTCTTGGAAGGCAGCTTTTCAGCAAAATTTAAGTAGCTTTGTATTCATTTATCACAGCTTGAGGGCCTACCATGTGTCACCTTGCTAGTGCTGAGACTAGAGATACGATGCAGTGCAATTACTCTCATTTAAATATAATCTATTTAGAGGGGCAGAGTCATAACACAGCATTGTAGAGACATGTGCTAGGAATGCTCAGTGTGGGAGTAGGTCCAATTGCTTGTGCAGGGTTAAGACTTGTGTAGAACCCATAAAGAAGATGATATTTAACAAAAAATGAACCAGTCAGTCTAGGCAAGCAAAGAGCATGAGCAGTAGTATGAAATTTGGAGAACTTTGATTAGCAGGATAATAAACGGGCTTAGGGATGCAAAAAAAAAAAAAAATGTACTCAAAGGTGAGGTGAGGGTGGGAGCCAGAGATCTGCTCCAGGTCTTGAGAAGATATGTTTGTATACTTCCACTTGATTTCACATGGAGATGGATTTAGGAACTAGAAGCTGAAGGAGGGCTTCAGGTAGAGAATTCATTCAGAAGGCTAACAGGCTGCTGAGAGGGAGGACTAGGATGATTACTGTAAGACTGATATAGGGATGACCCATGCATAACCCGTCGAAGGAGAATTATGGATGTACAATAGGTGAATATAATTGGCACAAGTCATGTGACACAAATGGATAGAGCTGCGAATTGAATCAAGTGACATTTTCATGGCTTAATTGAAGCCCATCAGCCCCCAGATGGAAGGAGAGCCAAGGGGGCACATCTGTTTGCCGAGTGACACAGCCAATGATATCAAAGAGCACAGGTTTCTCCCCCTCCAATGTCAGGCAGCAAGGCTCTCAAGTTGTAGCTGGTGTGATGGCTGCCTCTCTAGGGTGCTGTGGAGCCCGACAGCCTGCTGCTGCTTTCTGCCTTCAGACCAGATGAACACCTTCTTGCCAGACTACAGCTCTTCAATACACATAGTCATCGTTTCAAACACTGGAGAACATTCAAAATTTAGGGTCCATCTTTTCTCCATCCATTCTGCAAACCCAGTTTCTCTCCCTTCTAAGTCTTAAGGTTCCTATTTATTATTACAGGGCCTTCTTATTCTCCACCCACTTACTCTCTATGCCCTTAATGATTAATTTTCTACGGCGGCTGTAACAGAATGCCATTAATGTGTGGCTTAAAATCATGGAAGTTATTTTGTCAGTTCTGGAGGTCAACATCTAAAACATATGGCTCTGGGGCCTTGCTTACTCAGAAGGCTCCACTTCCATAGTTTCTTGTGGTGCTGGCACTCCTTGGTAGTCTTTAGCCTGCCTGCAATGTGTAACATTCTGGTCTCTGCTACACTTGTCACATGGCTGTCTCTCTTTGTGTTCCTGCATCCAACATTCCCTCTTTTTCTAAGACACTGGCTTAGAGGCCATTGTAACTTATTATGACTAGTTTTAAACTTGACTATATCTGCAAAGATCTTGTTTCTAAGTGAGGCTGAGAGTGTACATACTGCAGATTATCTCTGAACTTGTCTTTTGAACTTATCTTTTGCAGAGATGGAGTTTGACCTACACCATTTTTGTTCCAATCTTCACTGACTCCTGACTAGACAAACTTTACTGGCTTGTCAAATACTCTGTATCTCTCCAGAATCACACTGCCTTCTGTAATTGTTATTTTCTCATAAATGTGATAAGACTCACCCTCCCCAAGACTCCAAGGAGGAAGGGCTTATTTTGGCTTGCAATTTAAGAAGAGATACACTACATCATGACAAGGAAGGTAGCTGGCCACACTGGACCAACAGTTGGAAAGTGGAGAACAGACTGAAAGTGGGCCTGGGCTATAAAACAGGCCCCCCTCTCAGTAACCAGCTTCTTCCAGGCAGGCTTTAGTCTGTAATGGTTCTACAGGCTCCAGAAATAATGTCCACATCTGGAGGCCAAGTGTTCAAACACACCAGACAGAGAGGACATTTCCCATTCCAACCACAACTTTCTATTTTTCCAGGAGAGAGAACATTCGAAAACATGAATTATCTTCTTCTCCCTTGATGCTTTTTATGTTTGCCCCATCCAGGAAAGCACCCTCAGAGTATATGATTATTCAGTCCCTACTAATCTTGCTACATTCTCTTCTCAAATTCTGTTATTTAGAAAAGACAAAACACAACTGCATTGATACCCAACTCTTTAAGTCTCTGAGCCTTTGTACCTCCTTTTTTTCTCCATTTGAAATGCTTGTTTTGCTTCATGTTCTCAGCAATCTCTAATAATTATATTCATCTCAGCCATGGTGTCTTATTACAGCAGTAGAAAACTAATCAAGACAGGCTGGAGGAATATGTTTTAGAAGATTTATTATTATTATTATTATTATTATTATTATTATTATTATTTTGAACCAGTCACCTTTTATTGCACATTAGTTCTCAGTCAGAATATAAAGATTCAGCCACAGCTACATTTGTCGTGGATGGGAACTAGGCAGCTGGTTTTGCTTAGGGGTGCAGTGCTCTTCATCCTGGTCCTCCTTAGTGGTACTTGCATCATACTCACGTTGAGTTCCTTGTAAGAAATGTCGTAGCTGAGAAGCAGGTAGGCTGCCAGCATCACATTAAGCCCCACAATGCTGCCTTCCCAGGTGTTGACGTACTTCTTGTAATCCTGGTTGTAAACTCTCTGAAAGGCTCCCACAGTACCCCTGGGGATGAAATCCCACACCAACATCCAGGTAACTTCCATGAGCTTCTTTTTCTTCAGGGGCACAATGATGCCATTTGCAGTCCTGGTGTCTGCAAAGCCTTAGATTTATTATATTAAATTACATGTATATGCCGGGTGATGGTGGAGCACTCCTTTAATCCCAGCACTCAGGAGGCAGAGGCAGGCGGATCTCTGTGAGTCCTAGGCCAGCCAGGGCTACAGAGTGAGTTCCAGGAAAGACACAAAGCTACACATAGAAACCCTGTTTCAGAAAAAAAAAAATTACATGTATGTCTGTGTATGGGTATGTGAACTTCAATGCAGGTGCTTAAGGAGACCAGAGGTGCAAATTCCCCCAGAGGTGGAATTATAGGTGCTTGTGAGGCACCTGATGTGGGTGTAGGAACTGAAATTAGGTCCTCTGGAAGAGCAGCATGTGTTTTAAATTACCGACCCATGTCTCCAGCCCCAAAGGACATACATATTGAATAGTCTTTTCCAATGTCTTTCCATTAACGTACTTTTAGGACTTCTAGTCTACACAACAGAGGTATTCTGCTTGTTTGGTAACCATATGATTGAAATGAGGGAGCAAAATCTTGCTGCAGGCATTGACTCACATTCTTACACTTGTTCACAGTGGGAGGAGATTTAGTTTTATAATTATTTCCATAAGGTGGTAGAGTGGCCTGATTCTCCTGGAGGCTTCATCATCCACACTTGGGGAATGCTACAATTCTTACAGAGATTAAAATCAACTGAAGAAGCCTGTAAGGTCTTTTTTAACCTAACTGTAGGGAAATTTATTTGTCTTCTCACTGAATAATTTAAAATTTATATGTCTTAAGCCTTGACTGAGCATTGCATTTTCTTCTTCAATACATAACTATACAACCCTTTCAGGTTATTACCTAATGGCTCACTTTCTAAAGAACTTTGTACTGTAATTAAAGTACTGCATGGGGAGAAGATGGAATGTGCATGGCCCCAGTCTTAATCTCTTGATAACCAGAAGTGGTGGGGTTGGGATTAATTTCTTTTCTTCTCCTTTTATTTTGAAAAAAAATATTTAAAAATATTTTTCATACAGTCTATTTTGATCATGTTTCTTCCCCTCCCATAACACCTCCTGGATTCTCTCCACCTCCCTACCTACTCAACTTTATGATCTTTTTTCTTTCCTTTAAAAAAAA
Source organism: Peromyscus leucopus (assembly GCF_004664715.2). Classification (NCBI taxonomy): domain Eukaryota; kingdom Metazoa; phylum Chordata; class Mammalia; order Rodentia; family Cricetidae; genus Peromyscus; species Peromyscus leucopus. Next base: position 25,275,043 of record NC_051080.1, on the reverse strand, counting down.
TCACAAAAATGAACATCAAAAATAATCAAAAGACCAATAAGGCAGAGAGGGGGGGGAGAGAGAGAGGAAGAAGAAGAAGAAGAAGAAGAAGAAGAAGAAGAAGAAGAAGAAGAAGAAGAAGAAGAAGAAGAAGAAGAAGAAGAAGAAGAAGAAGAGAGAGCGCTAGAACAAATAGTCTATACACACACTGTCTTAGGGTTTTTTATTGCTGTGAAGAGACACCATGACCATGGCAACTCTTTTAAAGGAAAACATTTAAAGAAACTCACTTACAGTTTCTGAGGTTCAGTCCAGTATCATGGTGGGGAGCCTGGCAACATGCAGGCGTATGTGGTGCTGGAGCTGAGAGTCCTACATCTTGAGTCAGAGACAACAGGAAGTTGACAGTCATACCGAGTGAAGCTTGGGAAAAGACCTCAAAGCCTGCCCCCACAGTGACACACTTCCCCCAACAAAGGCACACCTACTCCAACAAGGCCACATCTCCTAATAGTGCCACTACCTTTGAGGGCCATTTTCTTTCAAACCACCACAAACACACAAAACAAACAACCCCGCCCCCCAAAACAAGTAAATAAACAAAAACACAGAGTTCATTCTGTGTTGGCCAACTTTTCCTGGGCAGAGGGTCTGCCCTGGAGTGTTGTTGATATATATATACACGTCATTAAGGAAAACTGATTTTCCCTTTACCTGTGGGTGTAACAGGCTTTCTCAGACTGCCAGCCCCTGAATCAAGACACAGAGACTTATTATTAGTTATGAATGCTCAGCCTTATCTTATACTTGTCGAAGTTGCTCTTATAGCTTAAATTAACCTGTTTCTCTTCATCTATGTTTTGCCTCGGGGCTTTTTACCTTTCTTTCATTCTGTATGTCCTGCTCTATATCTGTCTGTCTGGCAGCTGCCTGGCTGGCCCTGGGCATCTCTCTCTCTTTTTTGTTTGTTCTGTTTCTTCTCTCTCATTCTCTAGAGTCTAGATTCCTCCTCCTACTTATTTTCTCTGCCTGCCAACCCATCCTAGCCCTCTACTGCCTAGCTATTGGCCTCTCAGCTTTTTATTACACAAATCAGGTGCCTTAGGAAGTAAAAGAAACACCTTTACATCATTAAACAAATGCAGCTTAAACAAATGTAACACATCTTTGCCTAGTTAAAGTAATGGTCCACAAAAAGTGAGTATCAACTGAAATTAGTGTCTTGGTTAGGGGTGGGACCCCTGTCTACAACCTCCTTTCTGGGTGCTAGGAATCCACCTATGCAGATCTTGTGTGTCCTACCATAGCTGTTGTGAGCTCATATGTGCATCAATCCTCTGGCTTTTACAATCTTTCCATCTCCTCTTCTGCATAGAGCCTTGAACCTGGAGAAGAGTGAGTTTCTTTGTCCAACAGTCCTAGCTGTCCTGGAACTCACTTTGTAGACCAGGCTGGTTTCAAACTCAGAGATCTGTCTGCCTCTGCCTCCCAAGTGCTTGGATTAAAGGTGTGTGCTACCACCTGGTGGGGGGAGAGGTTTCATGAGAACATTCCATTTAGGATTGAGTGCAATTTTGTATGAATTTCTTTACATTCAGAGAAAAAGATTTTTCCCTTAGGATGGCAGTAGTTCTTACATAATTTAATGTGTACAAGTACATGGTTCTGTACTTGACACAAAATAGGTAGTCAGCAAATGCAGGTTCTCTTGCAAAGATGGATGCACTTCTCTTAAAAAGTTTAAATTATTATTTTACTTTATTTTATGTGTATGGGTGTTTTGCTTACATATCTGATCACAAAGGCTACAAGAGGGTGCCACATCTCCTGGAACTGGAGGTATGGGTGATTGTGAGCTGCCATGTGGTGCTAAGAACTGAATTGGGTCCTCTGGAAGAGCAGCCAGTGCTCATAACAGCAGAGCCATTTCACAAGTCCCAAGGCATACTTTGTGTGTGTGTACATTTATTTGTGTGTGGGTGCATACATACATATGGAGGCCAATGATCAATGTTATATATGTTTCTAAATTGTTCTCCACATTCTTTCTTGAGACAGTCTCTCCCTGAACCTGGAGCTCTGGCCCATATGTTCCGAGGATCCTCCTGTCTTTGCCTCCCCAGAACTGGGATTATAGTAATGCTCTATCATGCTTGTCTTTTACATGGATTTGGGGGATATGAACTCAGGTCCTCAAGCTTGTGTGCCAAGTGTTTTGTTAACTGAGCACTCTCTTCAGCTCCCAGAAGCCTTCTTTATACATCCATTCCACATCCTTTTGGCTTGGGGAATCATAGTCATAGAAAGCATTTATCGGTGAAAAATGAGCTTCTGTTTTGATGGGCTAGCAGTTCTGATAACATTTAGAGGTGCAAGTTGACTGAACTTTTTGTTCCTTAAAGCAAGGTCATTGAAGATCTTAATAATTTTATTAAGATGTAGAGTCCCCATCCATGGTCTGAACCTCTGTATTTGTAACAGGCTGCAGATGTTGCCAGGCCTGGTAATCATGGTTAATATTGAGAAGATCTCTAATGAGGAGTCCTACCAGTATCATATGCTTACTAGTAGAGTAGATACCCCATTCTCTCTTCCTAGACAACCAGATACTACAACCCCTTTCTATTCAGGCCATCCTCGTGGCTAGTAGCTGTTGAATGAACTTGTAGCAGGAAGTGATGAATGTCTGCTTATAGATATCCTCTGATTTTTTTCCCTTATTCTCCTTTTTTTTGCTTGTCAGCAAGCTGCACATCAAATCTCTCAGCAGAAGTGCCTTGAAGACACAGTCATTGTAATCATAGGGAATCACTGTGATCACTGATCCACAACTTAGAATACAACTTATTACTTGGGATACCTAATTAGACAATGGCCACATGGGACCTGTTTGTAGGAACCTGATGCAGTTTTAGTTGGTTGTTACAACAGAAGGCCTAATTCCCTGACTATGACAATGGTATGCTAAGCTTTTCCCTTAGTCCTTGGAGTAAGATGCTTGGCAACAGAATTTCTGGGGCTCATTTTTCAGACACTTTTACATATTAATTCCATTGTTTTAGGTGATTATTAACATCTTGTGGGGTCTGTCACTTGAAAACAATTGAGAAACACTAAGAGGAACCAGCCTGAACTCAAGTCTTAGGAAACTCCAGCACTGTATTGTGGGCTTGTTGCTGTTCAGGATGTCACCCCATCCATCTTCATTACTTTCTTTTGCACCAGTTTTCTCAAGCATCCTGCCTTGGTAATGGGACTGTTTTATAAGCCTCATGTTCAAAAGCTTCAGTGAGCTGGAGAGTGTTAAGGTAGAGTAGATTGAGTGTGACTATTTGATGGGAACAGAAGAAGTCCCGAGGTAGACACAGCACACTGGAGGCAGAGGCTAAAGAACAACCCAAAGCATCATCGGCTAGATTTACAAATCAGAAATGGAACTCATTCTGAGAAATCAATTGGGTGTCATGGAATATTTATGGGTCCCTGCTCCTGGCAAGCATTTCATTCAGTTAACGTGCCCTCATTTACAACCCTGCTGCCTGGGCTTAGATGCTTGCTCCCTCTCCATCTTCTTATGATTACAAGCAAGGTTGCTGGCTACTCTTTGATGGAATTTTTCAATTCTCCTTGAATGTCCTGGAATAATGGATTTTTTTTCTTGATCACCAGACACTCTAGTGTCTAGCTGAGCTTTGGTGCTGTCCTTGTGACTAGAATCATTCAGGGACTGTGGTCTTCAAAAATGAAAACATATTTCATAAAAATTGTAGAATCATGCATTCATAGGATACGATGCTTAGTGTCTCTTCTTCATTTTATAGACCAAGTTCCAGAAGGAAAAGTCACATGCACAAGGGGTACTAGCCTTGCAACTGGGACTAGTCCTGCTCTGAATTGTAGAATGTGATCATAATAACTCAACCTCTCTAAGAAAATAATTATACCAATGACAGGTGGACACTCCGTGTGTCACTGTGTCTCTAAGTTCCATTTTGTCTCCTCAAAAAAGGACTCAGTAAATGCTGCTGAAATGAGAATTGCTCCTTCTTTTGGATATATTGCAGCATCCTTTGGGTAGATGTCATGAAATATTTAGAGAAATATAGAAAAATTGTGCTGTATAGCATTGAATAGAGAAGGAACACAGCTATTCTCTCAACTTTCTATGTCTAGTTATTTTTAATATCAGCTTTTCTGAAAGACTTAGTCCTGAATATTGGGAAAAGAGCCAATACATTTTGCTGAATGAATTTGGTCTCGGGGGTAGCAGCAAGTTTTTATGTATTCACACATCTCATATTTAAAGCTGAACCACATCTTCATGATTAACCTTGAGTCTCCAGCCATGAGCACAGGAACTGGCTCACAGTAGGTCCTCAACAAGAATAGCAAAGAAGATGATTGAAAGATGCCTTAAATTTCTCTAGAATCAGGAAATCAGAGTCATATGGCATTGGTGTATATCAAAACCCAGTAAACCTCATGGGTTCACAGGGAAGCCTCTCAGGAAGTCTCCTAAGTCAATATGTAGACTATCCTTCATTGGAGGTGAGGCAAGCCCAGATGTTACATGTTCTTTTTAGCTTCTCATGAACCACATGTGTGTTCTGAGGGGATAGGGTCTCTTAGATCACCCCAGTATACTAGGTATCTAAGAGGGAAAATTGACCCTCTTCATGCCATTGAGTTTTCCTCTCTGACTATTCATTATTTCTCCCGACTTTAATAACTATCTCAGCTGGAAATGAGAAAGAATAATGAACCATTAATTTACATTCAAGACACTAATTAAAAAGGCACAGTTTTGTTTTTGTGAGTTGTGCTGATGACTTAATTATAGCAAGACTGTGAAAACAACTTCTCATTTTGAGGCTTACAAGTAACTGCAACTTAAAAACATGTAGTGCTCACCATGGGCATGTGGGAGTGTAGGGGAGAAGCAGGTAGGAAGAACACAAGGTCCTTGGGGTGGAGGTCAGCTTCTAGTTCCAGGTCTCCTTGTCATTGATGGGATGATGTCAGACAAACAGCTTCATCTCTGGTCCTATGTCTTCCAAATGGGATACAGATACAGCCTGACTCTTATGTGCTGTGAGAACCATATTTATTCTATGCTGCACTGTCATGGAGTTGTCTCAACTTTCATATCTTATTGACTGTTAAACCTGGCCCACTTGGATTTATAGTATTAATAGTGACACCGTGGTCTTGCCAAGTAGCCTCAGTGTCTGTCATTTGGAAGAGAAGACAATTTTTTGTTGGAAGATAAGCTTGAACCAAAGCGAGTGGATATGCATTAAATGGGACTGACATTTATTGAGCATCTCCCTTAAGCTGGGAACATTCTAACCATCTCATTTAATCTTTCTCATTGTGGTAGACATGCCTGCCCTATTTTATCAATGAAGACTCTCAGGTTATGAATGTGTAAGTGGCTTAACTAAAGGAATGCACCCATCCCATGCAGTATTGAGGTTAGAATCACAGAAGGCTGACTCTTAAGAAGACCCCTTCCATCACAGCAGATTGTCAGTCAGACTTACACTTGACAGATAGAGCTTCCTAACAACTGTAATCACCCATAAATAACATGGCAATTCTCATTTTATAGTATACTCATTGTGCCTGGGTGGATCCATCAGCTCTCCTTCCTTAAACCTTTGAAAGAACAATGTGAAAATTTCCCTTTTCTTATCTGAGGTTGTCTCTACCTTCTACCAAACTTCAGGGAAGACATTTTTTGAAACATTCATTCATTAGTTTGCTAATATATTTAGTATTTGTTGTCCAGAAAGTTGAGAAGCTTTGTGTTTTCCAGACATGAACTAGGAGGAAGAACGCTATAGGCATGACTCCCAAGAAGCTCACAAGAGTAGGGCCTGTGAAAGGTCCCTGAATATTCTATTCAACTACTTTTCCTGTTGTGTTGTGACTAAGCATTCTGACCAGCATCTAAGAATTCATTTACCAAGTGTATTTCAGTGACTTTCAGGGTTCTGCTTTTAATCTTCGACTTCATGTAGGCACTATGGAAAAAAAGATGAAGGAACAGAAAAGAACTGATTAATACAAAATTATAGGGCTAGCAGATGTTTATTCTTATGGTAGAAGCCATTGTATTTTCAAAGGAAAGCTAGGAGAAGGAATAACACTCTCATCATAGGAACAGAAAAGTAATGGTGTGAATCAGGAGAAGATGATGAAGAGTCAGCTGAAGAAACAGATGAAGAAAGTGTGATAGGCAAGAAAGTTATACACAGAGATTCAGTAGGGAAGAATAGACTTTATGCATATTCCACATCTTAGAATAGTGTCTATCATTTGCATGTAATAAAATGTATGAACAAATGCATATGTACATATATTCATAAATATATGCTAATTTGTTTACATAGTACATGCATAATAAAGAGTCATAGTAATAATATCATAGCAACAAGCATATCATAATTCCTTTAGCACTCTGGGTATTGTTTTACACACATTTGTCTTTGGTTATGTTGTGTTGAACTCCATTCTCTCTCTATGCCATATTCTGGTTCGTTTTAAAGAACAATATTGGACAGAAGATATTTAGCACATGTCAAGTTCTAAGTTTAATACCCCATACTGAAAATCAAGTCAATATAACATAATATCATGTTCCAAGATCAGAGAGAAATAAGATCCAGGATGCCCTCTATTTGAAATAAATGGGCAAATCTCTGTGCAGACAGTACTTGTGCTGTTGCTGGTCTAAAGAGAAGAGTCTTCAAAGAATATGCCAAGATCTCATGTCCTAGATCTCACCATCCTATCTTTTACAGATAGATGGTAGAGGGTCCCCAGCAGTCAAATTTGTCATACAAGGGGAGTCGGTCTGGGGATGTTTTTCCATGAGGACAGAAACAAGAGCCTTTGTGTAGTACCCCATCTTGCTTCTATTATCTTCCTTTCCATGATTTCTCCTGTTCCTTTTTGCAGTGTATATTAGTTGTACAAAATAATAGATTTCATTGTGATATTTACTTAGATGTACATAATATACCTTGATCATATCTTACCCACGCCCCTGCATGCACACACATTTTCTTCTCTTCTTCTTCCTCTGGCTCCCTTCCTTATTCCTAATAGTCTCCTTTCAGCTTCCTCCTATTCTTATGATGAGACACAAAAAGTTACCAAATAAGCATGATTTCTAAATAAATAGGACTTCCCCTTGTATTAAAATGTGTACGGGTTAAAAATGATAGTAAAAAGGCAAATAAATATCAGTGAGCCTATATAACAGCTAAAAAACTAGTATAGGCCATACACTCCTCTCATTTTCCTGAGCATCCGTTTAATTATTCTAAGATAACTACAACTTCATTTTGAGAATAAACTACTAATTTGGAATTTGGTCTATAAGTTAAAAAGATATACTTGCATGACTATAATCAGGCAGTAGAGGGCAAGAAGATCGCTGAGTGTTCAAGACCACTGTATCCAAATAGAGAGTTCCAGGCAGCTAGTCAGGGCTATAGAGTAAGACTGTCTCATAAAAACAAAGAAAGACTGGTCAGAGAGACTCAAGCCTATAATCTTAGCATTTGGGAGGATAACACAAGATGATTATATGAGTTGGAGCCTAGCTTGGAGCTATATAGTGGGCTCTGGACGAACTTGGATTACAATGTTAGACCCCCATCTCAAAAATTCAAGCCAGGAACAGGAGAGATAGCTCAGTGTTCAGGAGCACTGGCTTCTCTTCCAGAGGACCCAGATTCAATTCCCAGCATGTATATGGTGGCTTACAACCGTTTGTAGCTCAAGCCTCAGAGGATCTGAGGCCTTCTTTTGACCTCCACAGGCACCAAGGATGCACATAATGCACAGGCATTCACGCAGGCAAAATACCCACCCACCCCCAAATAAGTTAAAATAAAAATTCAAACCAAGCTAAGAAGAGACAAACAGACAAAAAACAACAGCTAAAGCATATACTAGAGAACTCAAAAGCAAACTGTGCTGAAATGTACCCTAGTAGTTTGCTATTCTTGGACTCAACATCTGTGTGTTTACAAGATATGCTTTTTAAAACTATGATTATACTTCATTCATTTTATGGAGAAAACATTCATTTGGTGGAAAAAAGACATTATTTATTTCTTCACCTGTTGATCATATTTGAATTGCCTCCAGGCCACCATGTTAAATATTTGGATATTTTCCAGTTGTTGGTACTAGATATTTGGATTGTTTCCAGTATCTGCTGTTAGAAACAGTTCTCCCATGAACATTTTTATGTTTATCTACTAGTAAGTATACATAAGAATCACCTAGATCTCTTAGTAGTCCTTTGAGGGTATCCATTAAAAAATTCCTCATGAAAATGGCAGGTGTATTTGTGATCAAATTTTCAAGGTGTTCCAGGGACTTCTGTGTGCTCATAGATCTCAATTCTTTTGATGATACCAGGAGGCCACTTTCCCAGCCTTTGCATAGGATCATGTGGTTGGTGTGATGCCCATGTTGGCATTAGAGCTCACATCATACCTGGCTATATAGCATTCACTTAATCTCTCTAACCGAAAAGTTTTTTTCTCTGAGGGGGCAGAGTCAGTGGTGGCTAGAACCTGGATCCCTAAGTTACCAGTTAGAGGATGGGATGTTAGTTAGAGCACACCCCCCAAGACCTACAGGTTCTCCCAGGAGATATTGTATTAAGCCATGAGATTTACAAACTAATGCTATCATTATTAGCATAGTCTATCTATCATGTACTATAATGACAAATTGTTTTCTTAATTATGCTCTCACCTGCTGTTTATAAGAATTTTGCTAAATCACATCCTCAATAATACTTATCTTAAGGCTTCTTAATATTTACTCATCAACTAAGTAAAGTGTGTTATCTCATTCTGGTCCTGATCTGAACTGTCTTTATTACCACTGGAGGGTGTTGATTGGCACTTAACGTTTCTTCTTGTCTGAAATATCCATTTATGACTCTTATCTTTTATTCTCTACTTAGCTTCTCATGTATTTGCATGGACTCCCTCAAATGACAGACACTAATCCTTTGTGTTCACGTGTATGGTAGAGTCAGAGAAGTAGCCTCAAACATTGGGTGGCACTTCCTCCCTTGGCTTCTCTCTCCTCTTCATCCTTTCCTTCTCTTCTCCTTCTGCTCCCCCTTCTCCTTTTTCTCTCCATTCTCTCTGGTTTAGAAACAAAATAAAGAAATACACTTTTATTCTATATGTTGCCCATGTGATTTTGAACTTATCCCACTTGTTCTGGCAAATGAATAGTTTATCACCTTTCTCTGAGGGGGAAAAAAAGGCATCGACCCTAACCATGTGGAAGCCACCTGTTTAAAACCTAGAAACTGGCTGAATGCTGATACTGGTCAGATAGATGCTGATGTGAAAGACACGGGACTAGAGGCAGAGGCTCAGCTCTTGATACTTTAGAGGAAGAAAAAATACATTTTGGATTTAGGAAAGCTAGGCTACATGATCCAGTCTACTTTTTTTGTGCTTTACATTGGAGGCTGGGGATGAAATTACAGCTAAAGAAAATGTGCTCTCATTTGCCAAGTGGATTCTCTGTATATGCCTTCCTTGGGGACCTTGTAGGATGAACCTTTATGGGTACAGAGATGTCTTGACAGGATTGCAAGTACTTAGAAGTCTGGACAATTATCATTTAATAACACCTTTCATTTCAAGTTGTACCAACAGTCTTGAGTGATGCAACCACGAGTCCACCTCTGGGCTCTGGTGCTCAGTACAGAGGCTTCCAGATGGATGCTTTCTTTATTCTAGGCTGATCTGCTTCTCAGGCTGTATGACCAGCACCAAAACATCTACCTTGTTGGTTGATATTGTTTCTTGGAGTTTTTACCATTTATCGACACTCTCCTTGGAAATTTGGTCCTGATGCTACTTTTATTACAGATACAACTGAGATAATTTGAGGTAATTTTAGGAAAGTCCTGTGCAGATTCCATGTGTGGAAGAATAACTTCATATCGGGCTTCTGATTTGGAAATAATTAAAACTATTGTTATTTAAACCAAGCCTGTTTTGGTTTAGTGCTGGAGAAGCAATACACAAATTATACTAGTCAAATCAAAAGCCCAGGTGCATTTTATTTCACTTTATTTCTGAGGTGTATGATAGCAGTCAGTGTCAGTATCTGGTAGAAAAGCAGATCAAAATACGTTCATTTTCAGTTAAGGTGAGTGAGAGATGAAGTTATCAATAAAGATTTGTACAAATTCTTTTCTGAAATCTGTTTTATCATCTCGTGTTGTTACCTAAAATGTTGCCCACATCAACATAGAGGTTCACATTTCAAATGGGCAAGAACATCTCTGCAACAATTTGGCAGTCAGGGAGACATTCTCCCTCTGTACAGAGCAATAGGAAATGTAATGTAGATAATCTATATGGCTGATAAAACAGCTCCACCAGGGTTCTGTTTTCCAAGAACTTTGCCTCTATATTCTTAATAAGCAAATAACATGGGGTTTTGTTTGTTAGTTTGGGTTTTAGGACCCAGGGTCAAAATATCTATCTTTCTCTCTACATTTCTCACAAAGCAACCTCCACCAGAATTTAAGTAAGCAATGCCATTTTAGCTCCAAGGAACTTGCTTTTTATTTTTTAATTAAGGCTGTTGCATTTTACATGGCAAATCTCATGTCTGATTGTATCTTTTCTCTGCCTAGGGGATGTGAGTTAGCATCACTATCTCTGCCATCAATGATAATAATCACCATCTGTATCTATTATCGGCTGCTACTTAACAGATTACCTGCAAATCTACTGGCTTAAAGCCACAGTATGCATTAATTATATTTTATCATTTCTATGAGACTCCACTTTGGAAAAGACTTAGGGAGGCAGTCTGGCTGTGTGGCCCTTTTGAAAGTGGAATTATGGTGTAGTTTGCGGCTACAGTCATTTAAGACTTGCCTGAGGATGGAGGACCCATTTCCACAGAGATTGCAATGGCTGCAAGTTGTGATTGGTTGTTAGCAGGAGTTCTCACTCTCCCGCTTCAGGAGCCCAATCCTACCTTGTGAAGGGTTCTTAGGTGGAGAAAAGAGAAATTTAGAAATGATAAATAGAAAGAAAGACCTAGATGATGAGAAGAAAGACAGAAACACAGGATAGCTTCGGGAGGCCCTGGGTCAATACCTACCAGCCTCATCCTTTATTGAAAAGGGCTTTTTAGAACATGCCAAGCAAGATCAAAGCACATCGCACAGCCAAGTGTAAACCCTTCCAAACACCTGGTAACCACACCCATGGTCAAATGAAGCAAGCTCAGATTCTCGGACCCTGAGTAATTTCTCACTAGGAAGCCTTTGTGGGTTCCCATACCCTGCCACGTTCCTCTCCATGGAGTTTCTGCTAGCTTGTCCCCTCAAGCAAGTAGGGAGATCCAATATCTTGGAAGTCACACAACATCATTGTCTTTACAGCCACTTAGTTATGTGGATCAGCCCTGCTAGGTGTAGAGGAGTCTACACCAGGGTGTGGAATCCAGGTGATGAGGCTTACTGGTGGCATCTTGGAGGTTGTATGTCACACCATCATCCACTTTTGAGTGAATGAATGACTTCAGCAATGAGGGATATACAAACATTCAGGCAAAGAGCTCTCTAGACAGACTTTCTTAGAGGGGAAGATTGTCTATCTTTTTCACTCCTGACTTGTCATTCTTTAGTTTTTAGTTGGAAAGAGGCAACAATAATTTCTATCTAAACTTAATGCCAATTAACATGGTAATTACAAGACAGTAGCTAGTCTTACATGATAATTGATGATAATTGCTTCCTGTTTTAATTGGGGTATAAACAAATCTATGCCATAGGAACTTAAACCTCTCCTCAAAGGAAAGGGAAAAAAAACTCAAATGAGGAAATTTGTCAAAGTCACTTGTTCGCTGATAAGGAGTTAACAGATCCATCTTACATGTCTACAAATCGTGAAAGCATCTGCTGATGATGTTCAGCACTTCCTGGGAGCTGGCAAGGACTCCAGTGAAAATGAGAACACCAGGCTGGCTCCAAGTTGTTGCTGGGATATGTGCTGCAGCTCAGCTTCTCCCAGAAGTAGTGCCAGTGTGCTGAAGTATTGATGGAAGTATTAAAGCAACTCTACATAGTTTAAAGGGAGGTTTATTTTGTGGGGTAACTTACAAGTGAAGGGATAGGTTACAGGGGCCAGGAAAGGTATAGCACAGTCCAGTGGTATTCTCTAGAGAACTCTGCTTGGTCTACCTCCAGCGTCCAGGATACAGGAACCAAGAGAACTTGCCCATCTGGACCTCAGGTCTTAAGGGCTCCTATCTTAGCCCTGTCTCATAAGCATGACAGTTACTGGAAGCCTCAATGAGGATAGTATCTCCAGGTCAAAGCTGGAACAGCTACCCACTACACTGAAGTGTAGAAATGCTGCCAGCTCTGGAGTCCATTGGAGGCTCATCAGTCACTAACAGGTCTCTCCTCTACTGCTGCTTGTATTCTCCAAAAAGAAGAGCTCCAAACCAAATCAGGATGAGTGCCTAGTTTTCAGGAAAATTCTCTGTAAGTCTGTGTATTATAGCATTTTTGCTATACTATTTTTGCTTCACCTCAAATTTCAGAAGCTATGATTCACTGATTTCTATGGTGTTTCAGTGAAAGCCAACAATAGTCTTAATACTTGTTCATTTTTTGCATAGCCCCCTTAGCCAAGAAAAAGACTTCTAAAAAGCATGACACAGGGACATGGCAGGGACATTTGTCCTTTCTATTTCCTTCAGGACATGGGCCTCAAGAATCAATGGATATTTTGAGTTATGAAAAAATGAGGACCAGTGGTAAAATACCCCTGGAAGTTGGTATCATAGATCTAAGCCATTCCAGTCAGGAAGCAGAGCTGATAGCCATTGAGATGGATGTAGAGTAGAGGGATGCTTCCAGGAGATGGTGGAGGTGATGCTGCATCAGTATCTTCCCTGTTCTTCTTTCCTTAAGTAGGGTTACCAGACACTAAAAAAGGAAAGGGACCTATATCATATCTGGTAACTAAAGATGTCACCACTATAAAATGTGTGACTTTACAAAGTAAGTCTCTCAAGTGCTATCCTCTAACACAAGAGTAATTAGGTGTAAATGTCCTTTATTGGTGAGTGGTGCATACATGATTTGATATCACTCTGTCTGGAGGCCAATCCCAGTTATGTTTGATTTCTTAGACCATGAACTCTTAACAGGATTGCCCGGGTGTATTTGGTTGGTGGTCATGAACTCTATTCAGTCGAAACAATAACTTGTCTAGGTTGAATTTAGGAAGGACCCTTCACCCACCCAAATTTCCTCTCTACTTTCCTTCTTTCAGCTTTTTCCTTTGGTTACTTTAATTCTTTTGTTCCATGGATATTAGTTTTCCTGGAGAAAGGGCCTTTTGAATTGGTCATTGACTTGTATATTAAATTTCAAGTGCTTAGGACCAGGACAGTGAGTCCAGGGTTAGGATGATCTCACATGTTCTGCCAGTTTAGACTCTTGAATCAAGGAAGCACAAAGGAGACTGTTGGCTCTGTTTCTAAGTCATTAAATGTCTGATGAATCCAGATGGGATCCTTGAAGGAACCTCGGTGATAAAACAAGAGTTGGAAGTGCTAACTTTTACTTATAGGTTTCTTTGAAACTTTCTTTGGATTCCACTAATTGCTAGTTGCAATAACAAGTACACCCTGTGCTTTTCTTATGAAATTCATTTCTGTGCTGTCATTTAGGGTGATGGAATGATGGGGACTTGTGTGGTATGGATTCATGGACTTTAGTGGTATCCTTGGTGCTAGTATTCAGGAGGCAGAGGGTATAGTGGGGAAAACAGGAGAAAATGGAAGATCATGACCAGGCTTTTGATTGTATGAGTCTGATTTGGATGGGAGTTGGAGCACATCACTTCTGCCCCCATGTCATTGGCAAGAATTCCAAACCTCACCAGTGCTCAAATGGACAGCACATTCTTTAGGCTTTACCTTTGGAGTTCAATTGCTATCTAAAAATACTAAAATGGGGCTATTTTTAAAATTCAACTTTAGGATTAAAGGTGTGCCCCAGCACCGCCGCCCGGCTTTTTTTTTTTTTTTTTTTTTTTTTTTGTGGATCTCTGTGAGTTCGAGGCCAACCTGGGCTACTAAGTGAGCTCCAGGAAAAAGGCACAAAGCTACGCAAAGAAACCCTGTCTCAAAAAACCAAAAAAAAAAAATTTTTTTTTCAACTTTAGGATATTTATATGTGGTAGATTTTAAGTGGTCAAAATAACCCTCTATTGTTCTTAAATCTTACTGCAGAATTTCTAATGACTTGTATTAGATAATTCATCTAAACACACTGGTGATGGGGGAATGTTTAGAAATATATTTTCAACTTAATTTATGCTTTTGGAGTCCTATAATGAAATGATTGTTCAAATTACTTCAGACCCTTTGAGGGAAATGATCTGAATGCCTAGCACTGGAGATGAAGTCTCCCATGGAGGCTACAGTCCCAGTTCTGGTTGGAGGTAGATTAAAGCAAAGCCAAAGTCAGTGCATTAAGAGAAAAAGCCAGAGAGGAGGCAAAGGTACATTTTGGTTTTGCTCCATCTCTTTGCTTTAGAAGATGTTTTACTATAGTAGGTCTTTAGGGTCCTTATTCCCAGTATGTTGAGTTTGAGGGCCTTGGTTTCTTCTCAGTTTGGGATTCACCAAAACAAAAGCATTATAATCTGGACTTTGTTAAGGAATTCAAACAGTAGACCATCTGCATTTTGACAGGAAGGCAGCTTCAATTTTGGAAGCATTACCAGCCTATCTTAGGATGTATTCAGTTCAATTATGCCATTCTGCATAATCTCCCCTGTAGATGGCTCTGGTATTATTTCTTTCTGTCTGACACCATCTGGCCAAATACTACCTGATTAGAATGAAGGTGCTATATTCTAATCCACCAAACTAAAATTATGGATTAGAATGGGATCCTGGCTATTTTGTGTACTATTTATATAGTACTGGGGAAAGTTTTTAACTCCAAGCCTTAGTTTTCTGTCCACTAGACATGGGTAATGATTAACCTTTTCCAGTATTGTCATGAGTATCTGATATGATAATGACCATGTAATAATTCATAGAACAAATGGCATGTGATAAACTCTCAATAATTACAACTTTGATTACTTCAATTCATCTTTCCAGGAATGCCTGTATTGTGTGTATCTTGTATTCAGGTCCTAGAAAACAATCAGTTTACTTTTACTTTTGCTGATTAGTGGAAATGCATTTGTTAACTTAGTTTCACCAGTGTTACTCAGCCTGAGTAATGCATAACTTATAAATAAAATCTGTTTCTCACACACTAGGAATTGAGTTATACAAGATCAAGGTGTTGGGAGATGAAGTGTCTGGTGAAGGTCTGTTAGTAACAGATGACGCCATTTAGGTGTGGTTGATTGGGTGAAACAACAGAAGAATAAACAGGGAATTAATATAAGGCCTTCACAAGATGAATGAGCAGAGCATAAGAAGATTGAATGTCCTAATCCATTCATGAGGCAGAGCCCTTTTGACTTAATTACTTCCTAAAAGTCTTACATCTTAATATCACCACAATGGGGATTATACTTCAACACAAATTTTAAAGGGCTCGAGACCATAGCACATGAAACTACCAGTGCCTAAATGTTATATGGCACTATACCTGGCAAGATGTGGACAGACATCTGCTTATCCCAGACAGGGAACTAACAACAAAACAAAGTAAAAACACCATCAAATTCCAATTCAACAAACTGAAGAGTTTTATTGAGGTTACTTACAGGACTGTGGGTGAGCAGTTATTTATAGCAGCAGGTACAACTCCAGGACATTTGCATCACCAAAAGCCTACCCCAGCATGAGTGACAGTTCATAAAAGCTGGAAGCCTGGACTTCTCTGCATGACTTGAAGGAAGCTTGACAGGTTGTAGTGTATCTCTTTCAGGCAGCTCAGCTTGTATGAGAGTGTCTCTCAGCAGTCCTTACAGCTTATGCATGCTTGGAGCATGAGAAGCCTCCTGAATCTGTTCAGTTTCAGGGACTTCCTGAAGCCATTGAGTTGTTTACTTTCTGAGCCTAGTGAGCTTCTTTGAAGAAGAGAATGTTTCACCTCCCCTTAAGTCATGTTGTTGTTTCACCTTCCCTTTTAATATCCTGTGCCTTATTGAGCTTCCCTCCAAGATGGAAGGTTCTAATCTTGTAGGAAATTGCTGCAAAACATGTTATCTGCATCAACTGGAAAGGACAAATTCAGTGACAAAGTGATGAGGGATGAGATTAAGATACATTTAGGATGAGCAATTTTTCAACTACATCTAACCCAATGCAACGAAAGCAAATATTCTCATAGCCACTGTCACCATACACCAACTATTTCATTTTTACTACCTCATTTCTGTTTTTCCTATTTATAGATTTTTCTGTCATGATCAAATATGATTTCTCAGAGAAACAATTTCATCTTACAGTCTTTGAGCAAAAATACTAGAAAACAATCCTAAAAGAGATGATAGAATCCTAGTTAGTGTCATTTTAGCTGTGATTGGAGAACCTTTCACATTTTCCTAACCCTAATATAACCCAGAGGTTCTCAGTCAACATACTTGAGGAATAGAATTATCCCCCACCAATGTCTGGTAATTATTATGGGTACTGGTACCTTTGTAAGGAGAGGTATACAAAAACATATCTTCATGTGGAGACTCAGCAGGGAAGAGTAGTTGGCGCTGAGTTGAACCAAAACAGCCTGAATGACTCAAAGTTATTTCCTTATGCCAAGCTGAGAATTTTGTGTGTCTTGTGGTGTATGCAAGTGATACATGCCATTTTCTCATGTTTGTGCATAGTGTGTTCCTCTATTGCTCTTTACCTTGTTGATTGAAGAGAGGACTATTACAGAACGGGAAACTAGTTGTTCCAGATAGGCTAGCTGTCTAGTGAGCTCTTGGGAGCCAACTGCCTCTGCCTAGCATTGCTGAGGTTCCAGGCATATACGGCCATGCAAAGCTTTCCCAAAGTGGTTTGGGAACTGAAACTCAGAAATCCATGCTTGGACAATGGGTGCTCTTACCCAAGAAACATCTCTTAGCACCATAGCTGAGAACTGCAACTTTTCATTTGTTCAAATCTGGATCCCCAGAGCCTAGCATGGACATGAAATTTATATTTCTTGAGTGAATAATGCTTTCCAAATGCTGAAGACAAATGAAGGCAAGAATGAAGTCTGAGTAGTGGAGATAAGTTGAATGAAAAGCCACATATTGATTGTTGACATGGAAAGGCCATTGCACAAGCCACCTTTGGGCTTTTCCTTGGCACTCTCCAACTGTTATATGTATATCTGTATATGTGTATACATATATCAGTATATCTATATCTATATATAGTGGAATTTGAGCATTTTATCTATTACTTACCCATTTTTATTTATTACATCTATAAAATTTTACTTTCTTAGCAATATCTATATAAAAGAGCCGATCTCAAGAAGTAATTTAACTCAGAGGTTTATATCAAATAGTCTTTTAATATTAGATTGAATTAGGTAGTGTGGTAAAAGATTATGAGTAAGGTGTAGATTCTTCCTTCTAAACATTCACAATGTTCATGTGGAGGGCAAGCATAGGCGTATAAACACATGTTGGGCTCCAGTGTGTCTGGCAGCCACCATGGAAGGTATGGAAAATAATAAGAAAAATTAAATCTAGTCTCCCTGTCATGGAGTTAAGATGGTCAGTCATACAATACATCCCCAGAAGGTAGACTAAGGGTGAATACTGGACACCTGCATCAGAATTTCAAAGACAAAGGAAGTAGAAGCTGAAGAAAATGTGATTGAAGTGAGAATAAAAGAATGTGTTGTAATAGATAAAGAAGAGGTGTCAAAATATTAGTGAGATGGTTGTAAAGGACCAAAGTCCTTATGGTGGAAGAGAGCCTGGCTCCATCAAACAGCTAGAGAAAAGGAATTGAGAATATTTTGAATGGGATGAACTTACAGATTAAGAAAAGAGATGATTGCTGTAGGCTTAGGTTGCTAAGGATTTTGATCTTTATCTTCAGGATGATGAGAAGCACTGAAAATGGAGGAAAAAGCACATGAGGCAAAATTATATTTGTGGTTTATTAAACTCGCTGTAGCTGTGAGATGGAAACTGGATTGGATGGCTGAGAGTAAGGAGGCTAGTAGAACATTTGAGCTGTTTTAAAGGTGATCTTTGAAAGTTACCATTATTTGTAGATTGCCTGATTACATGGCAAGCACAAGAAAATCCCTAGAAAACAGGACAAACTGAAAAATTTTAATTAAGAATGAACTAATATACAGAAATCAATATTTTTCACACACACAATATATCCAGTTAGCTGGTTGAACATAAGAAACAATTCCATTTACCACAGTGATAAAAAGATAAGTGGCAGGAAACACAGATAGAATTTGAAATGACTGTATAAATAAAGTTAAAAGTAGTTGGATAGTAATACAAATCAGGACACATTAACTAGAAACACCTGTTTGGGCTTGAGTCTTGAGTAGGAAAATTCAACCTCTCTCTCTCCTTCTTTCTGTCTCTGTCTCTCTGTCTGTCTGTCTCTCTCTCTCTCTCACACACATACACATACAGACACAGTCAGACAGACTACAAACACACACACACATACACACACAGAGACAGACAGGCAGACACAGACACACACACAGACACACACCCACACACACAACCCTCCTTTGGAAAACTATGCATTTAATATTATCAGATGACATGCTGTTTTCCATTGGTTGCAGACTTGCTAACTCTGATAGTTTGGATATTCCTCAGTGGTAGGGCACTTGCATGGCATGTATGGGGTCATGGACCACTTCCTGATAACTAAAAACAAAACAAAATAAAAGACTTGGTTCTAGCCCACATGCAGAAAAATGTACAAGTACGGACAACAAGGAAAATTGTGAAATAAACACTAAGAATCAATTTTCTTTATCAGATAGTAAGCCCCATAATTAAAAGCTTCCAATTGTTATCATGGTATTATGCCATCATATAAATTAGCATATAATTCTAAACAATGAAATAAAACCTGCAGAAATATATTTGAACGAATTCAGATATTTGGGGTCCAATAAAGTTAAACTCTGAATGGTAAGCAGTCTTTTCTATTTTATTTTATTGCAGCATTTCTAGCATCTAAATCCATGTGTGGCACATAGTAGTGCTGAAATAGTTATTGAATAAACCAGTAAATGAAGAATTGGGTTATTTATTTAATGCTAGTGGAACAGCTGTATAACTATAAATTTAAGTGGATTCAAATATTGTATTTCACAACAGCATTGGTTAAAATAGATTAGAGGTGTAACATAAAACTTTAAAGTTGAATAGAAAACTATTATAGTGTTTTCGTGAGTCTAGAAGGGCACTCTAACTATGACCCAACAGATCATGTGGCACTACATAGATGTTATTGGCTTCATACATAGTGGCCATTTAGTTTTTCCTCTTTCTTATCTCCCTTTCCCCTCCTCCCTGCTTTTTTTTTTTTTTTTTTTTTTTTTTTTTTTTGCTTTTCCTCCATCCCTGTCTCTCTCCTCTATCCAATCCCTTCCTTTTCTTGTATTAAACATGGAGCAAGAGTTTAGGAATACTTGGAAAATAACGAGAATGCAAGTTTCTTTTCAATGTGTGTGTGTGTGTGTGTGTGTGTGTGTGTGTGTGTGTGTGTAGGGTGCATGCATGTATACATATGTGTGCAAGTGCATGCAAGTATGTGTGTTGAGGTCAAAGGATAATGTTGAATTTATTCTTCAATTGCTCTTCATCTTATCTACTGAAGCAAAGCTCTTCAGCTGAACTCGGAGCTTACTATTTTCAGCTGGTAGAGGAGCTTACTCTGGGGAGCCTCTATCCCTATGTCTAGAGCTCTAAGATTATACCCTCGTCAGTGCAACAGACTGGTGGTTTCTGAATGTCAGAATTCCAGGTCTCTGGCTTGCATGACAAGTGCTTTTATTGGCTGATGCATCTCCCAGCCCTTCAGTTCTCTTATATTTTGAAAAATCTTTTCTCAGATTTTGTGTTGCTATGCCTACATTATTAGTAATTTTTGGTGGCCATCTATAACTTTTCCAAGAATCCCAATATTATGCTGAGCAGTATCATTTCATTAGAATTGGTATTTCACAAGGACAAAGATCTCATCTAGCATTTATTGGCACCTCAGTGCCTAAAACTGAGTTTATGGTATCGTTGGAAGTCACAATTATAATTCAACTAATTTATGATTTGGGCGGGGTGGTGGTGGAAAGAACATAATAAATCCAGGCAATGTTTACTGAAGAGAAATTGCAATCTTTTCATGAAGGAAGCCAGCTTTTGCTATGGGTTTCAAGTGTCCAGGAATGGGGAAACAGAACAGATGGCAGAAACTAGGAATGTGAGGGGATTAGGTTATCAGTGCCCTTATCCAAGCTTTGCTGCTAGCTGGCTGTTTGGGCCTGTGCTGGGAGATGTAACATCTTTGTTGTTTATACCCTTTTATGTAAGGTACTTACTTTCACAAGGAGCAAAATGATTTGCCGAATCAGCATTTCTGATGAACTTCTTTTTATTCCCGGTTGATGCCTAATGGTTATGCCTTTCACATGTCAATGGTAGAAGAAAGAGCCAGAACCATGGGTAGTGGTTTATGTCTGTAATATTAACAGTTGGGTGGCTGAGACAAGATTGCTGTGTTTCAGTTAAATTCAGGCTATATCACGAGTTCCTGGTCAGTCTGAGCCATAGAGTGAGAAGTGGTCTCAAGCCAAACTGAACTGAACCACACATAACCTAACATAACGTAATGTAACATAACATACATAACATAACATAACATAACATAGCACAAACATAATGTAACATAGCATAAACATAACATATAGCACAAACACAAACATAACATTATAACATAACATAACATAACATAACATAACATAACATAACATAACATAACATAACATAAACCTCAGAGTTATGTGCCACAGAAGATTAGCAACTAACTTTGGAATTTAGAAGAAAGGACAAAATATAGAGATAACCAGAAAAAAATTTGAATAGGAAGACCCAAGAGTACCAAAAAGCACGCTGATGCTGGAAAGGAAGTGTGGAAAGATGAGGGAATGGATGCATACTCTTAGTGCTTTGCTAACTAATGAGTAGCATCAATTTCCTTTACTTAAGTTATGCTGGTCCTAGTGACATGCATGGCCAACAGAGGTTCCTGGGATTCTGAGGTGAAATCCAAAGAAGCCAGGCAACTTATAGTCAGGCCTTGTGGAAGCATTCACTCTGGTTAAAAAAAAAAAAAGAAGTATGGTATCAGAAGTCTGACCATGGAGAACAGACTATGAAGAAGCCCAGGAACCATGGTGAAATGTGTAGAAAGACAGGTGCCCTGGCTTCTCCAAAATAGTCCACAATCCCCACTCATGGTCCTAGTTTTGTGACAAAATAAAAAAGACCAAACCTTGTAGCTAGAGTTTTCCTGCCTGGCCCACAGTCAGGACAAATCTTTGTCACCCACCAGTCCCACAGCCACTCATACCCAACCAAGTAAACACCGAGACTTATATTGCTTACAAACTGTATGGCTGTGGCAGGCTTTTTGCTAACTATTCTTATAGCTTAAATTAATCCATTTCCACAAATCTATACCTTGCCATGTGACTCATGGCTTTCTGGCATCTTTACATGCTGCTTGTCCTGGCGGTGGCTGGCAGTGACCCCTTCTGCCTTCCTGTTCTTTCTTTTCTCCTCTCTGTTAGTCCCGCCTATACTTCCTGCCTAGCCACGGGTCAATCAGTGTTTTATTTACTAACCAATCAGAGCAACACATTTGCCATACAGACCATCCCACAGCACAGCCAAGTGCAGACCATCTCAGACACCTGCACTCAGGCCTGTGGTCCTAATCATCCTCTATGCGGACCTGCTGGGTAAAGCCATGAGGAACCCAAGAATGGGCTCTCACAGGACATACAGAACATCCCACAGCAAAACCTTCCAGAAACAATGCAGAAAAGAATCAAAAGGCCTAGCTGGAAGAGACAATTGAGGACCTGGACTCGAGACCCAGCAGAATCCCTGCAGCCACCTGCCCGTTTGAGTCCTTCCAGCCCAGGCTCTGTTGTCACAGAAGAAAGGTGAGCCGTTTCTATGTCTACCTGAACTCCCAACCTACCAAGTTGTGAACATATAGGCACGGGGATTGCTTTACTGAACTTGGAGGGGGCTCATTATGTGTAACTGAGTATTTGTTCAAGAGAGTCTTGGAGCACTTTCTTGAAGACATTTCCTGAGTGCCTACTGCTGTTTGGTGTTTTGACAATGATCTATCTTTAAAATTTCCATATTTGAAGGCAATCTTATGTTCAACTGATATGTAAGGAAACCGACGCTCAGTGAGTTGAAGAAATTTGCCCATGACTGCATGCACAGCTCATCAGATCTGGGAGTCAAGCTCAGATCCTGCTAGAAGAAAGTGGGGAGCTTGGCAAGTTGCTTGCTTAAAAAGGTTGAGTTTCCAGTTGAGGTGAAAAGGAACATGGCCTTGGATGCCAGCGACTGCAGAATTCCCCTGTGACTCTGTGGGGAGCAGATGAATTCTGATTGGGCTGCTGATACCAAACGGGAGTCAACAGCAGATTGCTCGCAGATGCCACTACAGAGAGTTCTCTGGTGAGATTTGTTTTTGGCTGAGCAAGGCGCAGGAAATAAAGTGGAAAATGAGTTTCACAGAGAATGTTTGTAGTGATTATCTCTGCAGAAAAACTTCTACTGAGTTCAAAATCCACTAATCCAAATCTGGTTCTTCGTCTCTGTTTAGAGAAGCTATGATGAGGGTGTGCCTGGAGGACTTCTCAGTTAGGGGCTTGATAAACAGTTGGTGTTTCTCCTCCATGGTACCATTTCAGATGCCCAAGGTGTGAAATTTCCCCACAGTTGTCAATAAAATCAATGACTATTCCTCAATTTGTAGAGGGAGCCATTAGGGGGTTAGGGAGAAACCTGGTATTAGGGAAATCCCCAGGAATCCACAAGGATGACACCAGTTAAGACTCCTAGCAATAGTGAAGAGGGTGCCTGAACTTACCTTCCCCTATAATCAGATAAGTGACTACCCAAACTGTCATCATTCCATGTAACTGGTAGCCTACATCCAGTAACTGATAGAAACAGATGCAGTGATCCACAACCAAGCACTGAGCTGAGCTCCTAGACTCCAGTTGAAGAGAGGGAGGAGGGATCATTGGAGCAAGTGAGGTCAAGATCATGATGGGGAAAACCACAGAGACAGCTGACCCAAACTGGTGGGAGCTCATGGACTCTGGTCTTTCAGCTGGGGAGCATGCATGGGACCAAACTAGGCCCTCTGAATGTTAGTGACAGTTATGTGGCTAGATCTATTTGGGGAACCCCTGGCAGTGGAACCAGGACTCATTCTGGGTGCATGAAATGGCTTTTTGGAACACATTCCCTATGGTGGGATACCTTTCTCAGTCTTGACACAGAGGAGAAGGGCTTGGTCCTGCATTAATTTGGTGTGCCAGACTTTGTTGACTCCCCAAGGGAGGCCTTACCCTCTCTTGGAATGAATGAGGGCTGGGATAGGGGAAGGGAGGAGGAGGTGGGAGAAGGGGAGAGAGAGGGAACAGGGATTGGTATGTAAAATGAAAAAAAAATTGAAGGTAAAGGTGCACAATATGCCTTGGGAAACAAAGCAGAAAGAAGACCCAAGGTATCCTCCAGGATTCCTCTAACTTAGTAACTCCAGTTAGTCACATGAGCTTCCCACTGGGCTGTATGTATGAGACCTTGGAAGGCTGAAGCTTGGTGTCGTACATCTTTTTCATTTTCAGTGTTCTATTTGATGTCATCACATAGAAGTGCACTAGGATTTGTTCAGTGTAGCTGACTAGTGCATTGTCCTTTATTACCTTGGCTCATGGGTTGCTGACTGTGAATTAAATTTCTGTAAGAATTATTTGAATTTTCATATTCATATTGAGTAAGCTTCATTAGTTTGTAGTTTTGATTCATGTGGACTTTATAGTATTCTCTTATCATCCTCTAGTTGTCTGTAGGCTCAGTGGTGATGTTCTCATTTTATGCCTGATGTTGGCGAAGTGTGTCTTCTCCCTGCCTTGTCAACCTTCATAGAGGTTTTGTTCATCTTATTGATCTTTTTTTTAAAGAGCTGCCTGTTTAGTTTCATTGGATGTCTCATTTTTTCCCTGCTCTCATTTTTACTTAGTTTTGTTTTTATTGTATTATTTTCTTACTTCTGAATATTTTGAGTTTATTTTTTTTCTCTTTTTCTTTTCTAGATTAGAGGCTACACACATCTCTTGTTCTTGAATGTCAGTGCTTGGTGTCATATACTTCCCCCCCAGCACTGTTTTAAGACACATACATTTTAGACATTGTGTCCATATCTCCATTCAACTTAACACATTGTTATTTGTTCCCTTGAGACTTCCTTTTGACAAGTGAATAATTCAGAAGTTTGTTGCTTAGATTTAAAGAGTTCGGATGGGTGTGATAGCTCATGCATGTGACCCCAACACTTTGGAAGAAGCAAGATGATGGTTGCAAGTTGGAGGCCAGCATATGGAGTTCCAGGCTAACCTGAGCTAAGTAATGAGATCTTGCCTTTAAATTTTTTTTGAGTGTTTGACTTGTTGTTTTTCATTTTATGCTGTTTTGTTGAGAATTCTTCATTATCCTTTTCCATTTGATTTTGGGTTTGATTTTGTGGCTCAAATTGTAGTTGAAGGGGGATTGTCCCCCAAAAGTTCACATGTCAGAGGTTTAGACCCCAGTATGACAATGTTAAAAAGTGGTACAGCCTTTAAAATATGAGGTCTACTGGGAAGTAATTGTCTCCTTTGGTCATTGAGGGCACTACCCTTAGAAGGAACTTGGGACTCTGACTTATTCTTGTGTAAGCAAGTTGTTAGAATGGCTTGACCCCTCAGTCACTCTCTGGCTTCCTGTCCTACCATGTCACTAATCCTGCCATGATGTCATCCACCATGATGTGACACAGCAAAGAAACCCCTATAGTCTTAGGTTGCCTGGACTTTGTACGTCCAAATTCATTAGATATAGAAAGCACCAGCCTCAAGCATGTTTTACAGTAATGGAATGTAGACTAATACACTCTAAGTATGTCATGTTTCTTGGCACACATTATGTAAGTACATGAGAAGACCATGTATTCTATTCCTATTTGTTAGAACACTTTATAAATATTGTATCTGTGGGTACTTTTCAATATTGTTGGCGGATTTTTTTTTTAGGCTTTTATAAATTGTTATAAGAAGGATGTTACTATCTCTAATTATAATCTTAGATTTGTCAAAAATGTGTCCTTTCATTTTTAGTAGGCTTCGTCTTCTATATTTTTGAACTTTTTGTGGTATATACACATTTAGGGTTACTGTGTCTTCATCTCATAAAGGCCCCTTTTTTGTCTCTGGGAATTTCTTTTAACCTGGTCTATATCATGTAATATTAATATAGACATTTAAAAATATTTTAAATGATGTACTTGTTTCTGTTGTTTCATTTTCAACCTATGAGTGTCATTATATTCACAGTGATTTCCTGCAAGCACCATGTAGTGGGGTCATATACCCCCTCCTCTCCTCTCTCTGTCTGTCATGTCCAGGAGACAGCGGTTCACAGCATTCCTCTGTCTCAAACAGTTTTTTTTTTGCCTCTTCTTCCATGATGCTTCCTGAGCTTTAGTGGGCTGGGTATGTGTGTAGTAAAGACCTATTTAGGATTCAGCACTCACAGTCATGTATTCTTAGTACATTGACCAATTATGAGTCTCAGCACTGACTACTGCCCACTCTCAAAAGAAGCTTCTCTGACCATTAATATTTAGAAGGCAGTTTGACAAGCATGCCATTTCACCAAATAAAAAATAGTAAGTTCTACCTTAGAGCCTATAACCTCCCTACTCATGGGGTTTGACCAGGTTTACAATACCACTCAAAACATCTCTCCTGTGAATCAGGCCACAAATCCAACTGGTAAGGAGTTGGTTACCCTATCACAGTCAATCTGCATTGCACTAATGGACCAGGTTTGTCTACAGTGCTTTGAGTCTCTCTATTTCCTAATCTACTAGTAAAGACACTTAACCTCTCTTTATTCTGACCTTCCTCACTTGTAATTGTTTTAGTCTTTCTTCCACATATGCTATGGAGTGTTCTAGCTTTAGTTGAATTAAGTGGAATTTAGAAAAGTAGAGAACAGAAAGGAAGTTCACTGGCATTACTAATTGTTTTATCTTTTTGTGGGCTGCTTCCTTTTTTTCCTGATCTACCCAAACCCTTCTCTTCTTCTGTCATTACTTCTCAGCTTAGAGACGTTTCTTTAGTCATTTTCATTTTTCAGATCCAGAAATTCTGCTCACTTCCCCTTCCATGCTTGTTTGCCTTTGTGACATCCAACTTGTGTCTGAAGCTTTCATTTCATTTTTTCCCCCAAATGTGCTCTTACTTAATAATCAAACTCTGCTATGGTTGATTTACTCTTCTATGAGGTAACCTTAATATTATTATCCCCTTGGTAAAGCATCTATTGATTAGATGTCTCTACCTTGTGTGAGCCCTTGCTCCTTGTTTTTCATATGGTAAATCATTTTGAAATGAAAACTGAGACATTTCAGATATTTTAGATATTATCAGGTCATCTTTTTTTTTTTTTGAGCTGAGGATCGAACCCAGGGCTTTGCGCTTGCTAGGCAAGCGCTCTACCACTGAGCTAAATCCCCAACCCCTATGGGGGTTGGGGGTCTTATAAGGATGTTGTCTGTTCCTGTTCAGGCATCTTACAAAACTAGTCTGGTGGAGGACTTAGGGACCAACCTCATTAAAACCCGGTAGAGTTGAACTACAGCTCCACTCATCTCCCCTGACACTGTTGGGGGAAGGGGGAGCTCTCCTTTTAAACTTGTATTCTGTTTATTTATTTACTGACTTTGTGTGAAGGTCAGAGGGCGGTTTGTAGGAGTCACTTTCATTGGTGGATCTTATGGATCAAACTAAGGTTCTCAGATGAGGCAGCATGAACAAGCCTCTTTACTTGCTGAACCATTTTGCTGTCCCTGATGAGGAAAGCTCTTTGTTACTGAGAGGGTGGATGGTAGAATTCTGGTTCCGAGCTGGCCTCAAACTGGGGATCCTCCTGCCTCTGCCTCTTTCAGCATCATAGTTGGGAAACCCACAGAGACAGATGACCTGAACTGGCTGGAGCACATGGACACTACACCAACAGCTGGGGAGCCTGCATGGGACTAAACAAGGACCTTTGCATGTGGGCCACAGTGTCGTTGCCTGTTCTGTTTGTGGGGCCCCTGGCAGTGGGACCAGGTTCTATCCCTAGTGCATGAGCTGGCTTTTTGAAGCCCATTCCTTGTGGTGGGATGCCTTGCTCAGCCTTGATGGGGGGCTGGTCTGGTCTTGCCTAAACTGAAGTGCCAAGCAATGTTGACTCCCCATGGGAGGCCTTACCCTTTCTGAGGAGTGCATGGGGGTGGGTTGTGGGAGGTGTGTAGGGAGCGGGAGGAGGGGAGGGAGGGGGAGCTGTGGTTGGTATGTAAAATAAATTAAAAAATAAATTTAATTAAAAAAAAAAAGAATTCTAGGTCCAGCTTCATTTCTGTTCCTATTTGGCCTCCCCTGACTCTGTGAGTAGAGAGACTACTCATGAGCAGTGTTATTCACAGGGCCTTCCCTATACTACCATAGTAGGGCTATTGTCTTCTTATTACCTGGTAGTAGTGAAAGTCCAACTTCCTCATGTGGTCTCTGATAATCAGAAGAGGCTCTTTATTTCTGAACAGTGGTGAAAGCTGGCTCCTCACTGAGCCATTCTGTCCGCAGTTCACCAAAGGCTTTAGGGAGGCTCACTGTAGCCCGGCAAGTATGGATTTTGTTCTCTACTTAAGCTTTGTTGGTAGGATAAATTATTTGGATCTTTTCACTACAAAGAATATGGTTTTTTTTTTGTATTTTTGTTTTGTTTTTCTGTATTTGTTCACCTTTCTGTGTATTGTTTTATCTAGTATCATCTGAAAAATAATATGTAAGAAAGAAAAATAAAAGCTATCAACTACCAAACAAACAAAATAAAAAACACATCATGGTGGTGTTATTACAGCCCGAGTTTCATATCTTGTCTGTTTTTTCCTCCATCTTTCAGAATCATCATCTCTTCCTTTTCTTCCTCCCCCTCCCCCTTCCTCTCCTCCCAGACTCCCTGTCATATCCGGGGAATTTGGTTGCATTCAGGAATCCAGGAAGGACTAGAATAAAGTCCATCTACCCCATCTTCCCAGAAGAATTTTTGCTCTTGGTTGGCTATTTGAAATGGCTCCCTATTAAAACTTCAATCTGAAATTTTAGACTTCTGTGTTGAGTGAGCTGAACAAGGTGACACTATGATTTGTGATTCACACTTCCATTCCATCGCCACTTCACAGCCATGTGGGGAGTATAGGTGTGTGTGTGAATTCAAGGTGGGAGATGGAACTGTCTCCGAAAATGAGGCAAGCATTCCCTGTTTGCTCCTCATCCCACTTCAGCCTCTCTGGGTGGGGAGGAAGCAGAGGTTCCATTTTGCCACTGACCGTATATTAGCAGTGGGGAAACAATTCTAGTCATTTTCTGTCTTGATACTGTTGATTTTCTTTTTGCCGTGAACCTGAGATGTCAACCTTTGAGGAATATGTGATGTGTATTAGGTAGGTGACACTCAACTTCAGCTGCTAAATCAGAAGAGACAGAGTCCACTATTTAAAAAAAAATGCTTCCCTATTGGCAATAGGGTTTCCATAGTTAGCAATAAAAATACACAGAAACCAGGCAATGGGGAATTCCAGCTAAAACACATTTTTTAAAAGCATAAGTCTATCCCATTCAATATTTTGAACACAATTAAACTATTTATGTTGATCTTAAATAAAAGGCAATTTGCTATTTTATTTTCCTCTGTTTACTTCTCTCTCTTTTATAGCATGGAAAGGAAGTTGGAATGTATCAGGCTGTTATAGGGCAGTTACTTATATCTTCTAGTAAGCCCTGTGAGAGTCTAGGCCTAATTGTTTGCAGTACTCTTTAGAATATGGGGTAATTAGGGCTTTCTTGTTCTCTACTCTGAGTCTTAGTTCTTAGGAAACAAGAAAACTCATATTCAGCATGCCATTACAGAAAGCAGGATTAGATACCCTGTAATCAAATGCTAAACTAAATGCAATCATCTTCCAAAATATATAATTCAGGTAATGAGTGTTGTGGACACTGGGAAGCAGAAACATCAGGGAGGCTTGTGTATGGCTGGCTCCTGGTGCTGTTTTCTGTGTCTGTGTTTACTCATTAGAAGATGAAATGATTGAACTAGGAGACATCTGGGTGATACATGATATTAACTGCATTATTTCCTGCTGCTTTGGCATTCTGGTTAAGGACCTACAGCTGTGGGTAATAATGAAAAATAGCTAACATTTATAATTATGGATGAGAAACCACTGTTGGAGCTTTTCATATGTTTATTCACTCACTTATTCTATACAATACTCCCTGAGGTAGAGACTCTTATTGCCATGTCCATTTTATGTATCAACAAAGATACCAAGAGGCAGAAAGGTAAAGAAAATTGGTCATGATAACTATGGATGACAGATGCCTTCACACACAGTAAGCTTTATCATGCAGTGCAACCCAGCCTGGCAGGAAAAAAAAAGAAAGGAGAACCTTTGAAGGACGGCTTTGAAGGCAATTCTGAGAAATGAAAGGCTTGTCAATTGCTTCCTCTCAGAGAGAGGAGGGAGGCGTAATGCCACACAAGCCAGACATAAGGGACTAGAAGAGAGGTTGAGTTGATGCATGGTAAACATGGGGGCTTCTTCTGTGATGTGAGACAAGGATGCTTAGAACCCTACCTACCAAGTCCTCCAACAAAAAAGAGACAGCGTTGGAGAGTCTGCCTTAATGAGGCATTTAATAGTAAGAGAGAGGGACACAAATAAAGAAGCCTATTAAACTCCGTTTTGCATCTTTGATCTTCCATTATTGCTGAATGCTGGAACATTTCATGGGAATAGAGTAGAGAGAGACAGAGAAGAGGCAACCCACATGTCCATCCCTGCTGCAACCCTGCTTCATCCACTGCAGGGCAGTCACAAAACGATGCTAATATTAAGGGTTGCTTCAGTGGGACTGGATTTCCTGACTCTTGAAAATGGAGCTGTTGTTATGGCAATGATAAAGTAATATGGATAAGAAACAAAATGAACCTCATTATTCTACCTTATCAAATGTGTATCATTTGGTGAGCGAGGTCAGGTCACCCAGTATATCTGGATCTCAATTTCTTCATTTCTTCAAACGCTTACATTTTATGATTTCTACATTTCCTACACAATTTGAACCTAATAAGAGTGAAGCCCATTCAGTGTTGAACCCAGACCTCTGCCTTCAGATCACCTCTGAGGGACATTTTTTCCCTTTAAGATTTAAATATAAGTTTTTAAGTCCATGTGGCTTTTCCCTTCCCCAGATTTCTGAGAGCCGTGGAGTTGGTGTGTAGAAGGGATTGCAATGACTGCCCTGTCCTGTCACTTGCTACTTGTCTGGGATGTGTGGGAGCCACTGCCTTCCAGATCATGCTCCTTAGGTCTCTAATACTGCTGTACTCCATGTCTCTCTGCCCCTTTGCTCCATTTTTCTTCTCCCAAATCGCTTTCACTTTCTTCCATGTCTTAATTCTCCAGACTCTAGAGTCTTTTTCTCCACTATTCCTCATTTAAAACATAAGTTTTACTCTTCCTAGTCCACTAAGTCTCTTCCTTGCAATTCCCCTCAGATAGACTCAGTGCAGAGGCTGCATTTTTGTCTACCAGCAGGACACATCAAAGTGTTATAAGAAACAATGGCACTTTCTACTATGAAGAATTTCACCATTCCATTAGACGGGAGAAGCATATATTTATTCTATTTTTTCTTCTCTAGCTTAGTGTACGAGGCTGAGAAGAGTGATGATGGTGATGGTGGTGGTGGCCATGATATTCCTGTTGCTGTGAAATCTGCAGAGTGAAGCGTTCAACATGGCCAACATTCCATAAGTTGACTCCAGCGGAAGACGTTTTATTTATAAACAGGCACAGATGGCATCGTTTTTCTGAAGAATTGGGTTCTTTTGAACATGTTTGATCATGAGAAAGACGGCTATATACTTCTCATTAATCTAGATCCACTCTTTAAAGCATTAATATTTTTAAAAGCTTTTATGTATTAGTGGTGTATGTAAGTTATGTAAGTGTGTATGTCTATCATGTTTGTATGTGGCTATGCGTGTGTCGCAGCACATGTGTAGAGGACAGGGGACAGCTCTGTGGAGCTGGCTCCCTCTTTCCATACCTGTACCTTCTTAATGAGCTGAGCGCAGTGGACCCTAACACCCATGCTCAGGTGACAGCGACAAGTGCGATGCCTGGTACCAAGAACAAGGAGCAGAAATCCTGGATGTGTATCGAGAGCTGACTGCACATACTTAAGCCTGTCCTTTTGTTGTTCTGTTACCAGGTTTTCTCCCTTTACCCCAGGACAGCATTAGTGGTTTTGGTCATGTGGTCTGTAAATGATAGGTCCAACTTGGGAGTTCCTGTTTTCAAAATGCAAAAAAGGAAATCATCCTTATATATGATGTGATGATAAATAGTAGGTTTGAAGATTTAAGGCATGTTTCTGTGGGACAGTATGTCATTTGCAAAAGTATACATGGAGGAGAGGACATTTGCTAAGGCCTTGGCGAAGGAGGACGTAATATATTAACTATCTTAGACAGGGGCAGTTGTTACAGGAATTTTGGGGAACCCATTTGCTGCAGAGTATTTGTAAAACATTCTTCTATTGTCTCTTTGTGTACCATGGGACAGAATCAAAATGCTTTTATAAGTTTAACAAATACACTGGACAGAGAAGTATATTGTGACCTAAGTGCCAACCTGGTGCCAAGTGAATTACATACATTTTCTTAATATGCACAATTATTAATGGCATTTTAAAGGTAAGAAAACTTACAGAAATGGCAGCTATGTGGTTTGCAGAAGTAAAATATCCATTAACAATTGCAATAGCAAATAGTTATTGAGCATGTAATATGTTCCAGGCACTTTACATCTTTATTACCTCAGCACTCATCACCAGGATTACAGAAGGGAGGCCCCATTATTGTTGGAGTGTGAGGGGATAATGAGCAATAGAAAGCAGCAAGGCAGATGGAAGTAAAAGGATCAGCTAAGATACCAGGAGAAACTGAAGTGGTGCGCAGGGCTTAAGTGCGTGGAGGCGCTATGGTTTTTAGTATTCTAACACACAAGTCAGACCCTGGAAAAGTGTACTCAATGGATATTCAGGTCTGCTATGGTTTTTAGTATTCTAACACACAAGTCAGACCCTGGAAAAGTGTACTCAATGGATATTCAGGTCTTCTATGGTTTTTAGTATTCTAACCCACAAGTCAGACCCTGGAAAAGTATACTCAATGGATATTCAGGTCTGCTATGGTTTTTAGTATTCTAACCCACAAGTCAGACCCTGGAAAAGTGTACTCAATGGATATTCAGGTCTGCTGACACATATAGGATGATGCCTTTCCATTCATCCAGGTATGGTAAAAAGCAACAGTGGATGGATATTTTTATGTTGTCATTTACCACCCAGGTAGCTCACCCTAGTTCCAGTGGGGAAAAAGGATAGGACAAGGGGACTGGGAAATTTAGGTACCATCCTCTTTACTGGTCTCAAAAGGCATCGCCAGAACTCTCAATGGAGGGAAGGAGGGCTGAGGGAACCTACCAAGGCCACATAACTGTTCTGTGGCAGACCCAGTGAGGTTGACCCTAGAGTTAATGCCCTAACCACACCAGGCTGCAGTGTTCACAACCCAGGTCTATCTGATTGGGGTTCTTCCTCCATTGTGAAGAGCTAAGATGACCAGATGAAAGTATGTTGACGGCTGAGCCTTTCAAGAGGATCCTAGAGCAATCCTGACCAGGGAACAAGAAACAACTGCACCACACTGCTTAACTATGTGTTACTCTGTTTGTGCTGGATTCAAGTCCAGCTGCTGGCTATCATATAAAAAGTTCACTTCAGACATCACTGCTCATGTCTTCACTGACTCTCTGTCTCCCTACTTGGAGCATTTCCAAACTTCATGTGTTGTTCACAGTCCACCCGAGTCCTACTGAGGGACCATATCCAGATAACAGAAAGCCAAGTTATAGTTCAAGCTTAATGTAGCAGCTGTCTCCATGTCTCGACACTGTAATAGTGATGACAGTGTAGTAAGGTAGTAACTAGATAGACACTTTTCAGGTACCTTAGAATCAGTAGCTCTATGGTCCTATGGGTAGACGCAATGGTGCCATGGCCCTATGGGAGTAATCTTTCTCTGAAGTGGGATTTTTTAAGGTGTTAGTTAATGTCTTTCTCTTCCTCAGTCTGTTACATGGAGAAACATTCTCCTTCCTATCAAGAGACCTTGCTTATCTGTGATCTAAGGGAAGGAAAGGGTGGTTCTGGATGAAGAAAGACAATGTAGTAACTGATGTGTCTCTGCATGAGAGTCTGCATGATTTTTCAGAAGTTATGGAGGATATTATGGGGAAAGGCCAGAAAACACAGGGGCCCTCTGTGAAATATCAGTTCTTTCTACCTGCTTCTCCTCCTCTGTATAGTCCAAGCAAGAAGAATTATGTCAGAGATAACCCTGCTTGCTGGTGACATTGCAGAGATGACTTTTCCCAGGTGTGTTTGGGGGAGGTGACAATATACCAGTGAACAGGGGCCTCTACATTGTGTGGTGTATGTAGGCATAGGGGCTTATGAGCATTTTAACGGATCATCCATTTAGTAGGTGTGGATCAGGTGGTAGCGATAGGAACTACAACTGTCCATTTGACCTTGGAGCTCTAGGAAAGCTCAACAGGTGTCCAAGCCTAAAAGGTTTGAGTGCTGGGAATAAGAAACAAGGTCAGTTTAGTAACAGACCAGTGTGGACAGATATTCATAGAGGGGACTTCCCACCATCACACAGGACATGGGATAGCTATTTCAATCTTCACCTCTATGTGTCATGTAAAGCCCTCAGGATCCACTGTGTGTGTGTGTGTGTGTGTGTGTGTGTGTGTGTGTGTGTGTGTGTGTATTTAAAATGAAAAGTGTAAGATCTGAACTGTGAAACAGTAGAAGAGAACACAGCAGAAAAGTGTCACAGAAAGACCCCATAGTACAGAAAACAAATGACCTTTGTTCATTTGAACCAGCCAAATGAAGTTCCATGAAGCGACAATGCATTGGCACAGAAGAGAAGGCAATCAGTGGATGAGTGGTGAAGAGACAACCTTTACCAAATAAGGAGCAAAGTGCAGAGTGTTGGCAAAAGAACATTGATCTAGAGTATATAAAGAACATAAAAACATCAACAGCAAAATTTCCAGTTTATACACCCAGGAAGTATAGCTCTCACTCCTCACCAAGGAAGCTTCTTTTGCAGCAGAGACCATTACAGAAATCTAAAACTGATCAAAAGTCAGGGAACAACTGAATGTGGGAGCCCAGCCCCAGTGGGCATATCCACAACACAACCTTACACCTAAGGTTCGGGGAACATTATAAAGGGGAGAGGCAGAAAGATTCTAGAGCCAGTGGGCCTGGGGAGTTTTCTGTGGGGTAGTGTCTTCTATATATGACAGGTAAGCTATACCCATGAAATCTCAATAGTGTGGTTGTCTAAACAAGAACTGAATAGTACCAACACTAGTTAATATTTCAATATGAATGGGAAAAATGTCACAGGGCACCACTGCTAGATGAAGAGCTACAAGGAATTAATGGTTGCTAAGAACATGATTCAGTCTTCTCCAAGGATGAGCTCCTGATGGGCTATATGGTCACTTCTAAACGTGTGTGTGTGTGTGTGTGTGTGTGTGTGTGTGTGTATGTGTATGTGTGTTTACATCCCAAGTATCTGTAAGAAATGACCATATGCCGAAGAGATATGCCCATGCTTATGTTTGTTGTTGTAGTGTTTCAATAGCTAAGATGTGGAATAAACCCACCAAGGGATGAGTAGACAAATGTGACATAGAATGTCATTAAACTATATAAAATGTTGTCTATTATTTGTGGCAAAACATAAACTGGGGAACATAATGATAAATGAAATAAGTCAAAGCTACAAAGGCAAAGTCTACATGTCCTTGTTCATATGTGATAATAAAAAAAGTCAACCAGGGAAGCTCACTGCTCATGCGGGCCTGGGAATTAGGTAGGTGGTCTTCACTCTCCTTCCTATCTCCATTTGCAGTTCCCTAGTTCCATCCCCAGCCCGATGGCAGACCATCTGAAGGAGTTTGTCTTTCTTCTCTGCTTCCATTCCCTGGGGACTCCACAAATCCTCCCAGGACACAGTCTTCCTTCTTTCTCATCCCATCCCTTTGTGTCAGCTGCCAATACCCGATGCCCTCTCTGCCTGGAAATGTACTAGCCATGCCAGCCTGGGAATCAGGTGGGAGATCTCCTCTCTCCTTTCTGTCTAAACTCCAACTCCCTAATCATATCCCCAGCCCTGTAGCAGTCTATCTGCAGGGACCTGTCTTCACTCTCTGCCTCCATTCCCTGAGGACTCCACAAACCCTGTTGTGACACAACTTTCCTCCCTCCTTAGGACCATCTCAGCTACTTCCTTCCAGCCCATCCTCATTCCTTCCTGTAAACTCCTAGAAACACATTCTACCAAGAAACCCCCATGGCCACCCCTGGCAGGGACTCAGAAGCCCTCCCTACCAGGTAACCCACAGCCATCACATTCTCTTAAGATCCAGAGAGGGTAACAGGGACCAAGGAATGGAATTCCCACCCAACAAAGACAAGATGAGATATAAAAACCTAGATAAATGCCATCATCCCCAAACCAGGTGCCTAGACACCAGTGCAAAAACATAATATTCAAGACAATATGTTTCCTCCAGAACTCAACAAACCCACTAGAGCAGGCCCTGAGAAATGCAATATCACTGAAGCATGAGTCAAGGACTTCAAAATAGCTATTCTGAACGTGTTCAATATCTTAAGACAATATGAATAAATCTCTTAATGAAATCTATAAAACAGACGCAAACAGTGGAAGGAAATGAAGAAAATATTTCAAGACATGAAAGTAGAAATAGAATCACTAAAGAAAACCCAAACTGAGGTGAAAATGCAAATGAAAAATTTAGGAAGTCAAACAAAACTTCTGAGGCAAGCCTCACCAACAGAATACAAGAAATGCAAGAGAGAATCTCAGCTATTGAAGACATTATAGAAGAAATGGATACCTCAGTCAAATAAAATGTTAAATCTAAAACAATCCAGGCACAAGACATCCAGGAGATCTGGGAAAATATGAAAAGACAAATATATGAATAAAAGGAAAAGAAGAAGGAGAAAAAAATCCTGGATAAAGGCCCAGAAAATATTTTCAATAAAAATCATAGAAGAAAATTACCCTAACCCAGAGAAGGAGATGCCTATCAAGGTCTAAAAAGCATACAGTACACCAAATAGACTGGACCAGAAAAGAAAGTCCCTTCAGTACGTATAAATGTACAGACCAAAGAAAGAATACTGAAAGCTGCAAGGGAGAGCAGACCAAGTAGTATACAAAGGCTGACCCATTGGAATAATACCTTACTTCTCAATGGGTACTCTAAAAGTCATAAGGGCATAATCAGATGTTCTAGAAACTTAATAGACCACAGATGCCATCCCAGACTAAATATCGAGCAAAACTTCTAATCACAATAGATGGAAAAAGAAAAATATTCCATGATAAAACCAAATTTAGGTAATATCTATCTACAAATCCATAAGAAGATACTAGAAGTAAAATGTTCAACTTGAGGAGGTTAACTATACCCAAGAAAACACAGGGAATATCAAGTCAGCAAATCAAAAGAATAGCAAAACAAACAAACAAACAAACAAAAAAACCCATACCACCACAACAAAATAATGGGAATCAGCAAAAACTGCTCATTGATAACTCTCAAAATCAATGATCTCAATTCCTTAGCAAAAAAGACAAGGTCTAATAGGTTGGAATTGAAAACAATGTCCAGCCTTCTACTTTGTCTAAGAGATACACCTTAACATCAAGGATAGACATCACCTCAGGGTAAAAGGATGGAAAAAAAGATATTCTAAGAAAATGGATCAAAGAAGTAAGCCAGTGTAGCCATTTTAATATCTGAAAAAATATACTTCAAACCAAACTAATCAGAAGAGTTAGAAAAGGATGCTACACACTCATCGAAGGAAAAACTTGCCAAGATAATATTGCAATTCTTAACATCTGTGCATAAAACATAAGGACACACCCAAGTTCATAAAGAAACACTACCACATTTTAAATCATATATCGGTCCTCATACATTTTTAGTGAGTGACTTCAGTTTTGAAGAAAGTCCCATAAGGTGCTGAGAAGAAAGGATATTCTTTTGGTTTGGGTGAATATAAACAACCAAGCAAACAAAAACAATGCGAAGAATCAATTTAAAAAAAGGTATTTTTTGAGAAAATCAGTAAGATTGACAAACCCTTAGCCAAATTAACTAAAAGGCTGAGAGAGAAGATAGAATTTACACAGTTAGAAATCAGAAGAGGGACATAACAATAGATACTGAGAAAATCCAGAGAAATGTAAGAACATACTTACAAAAAGCAAAACCCTGTACTCCACCACATTGGAAAATTCTCACATAAATGTATAATTTTCTTGATATATACCTCCTAACAAAGTTAAATCAAGATCAGATAAGCAATTTAAACAAACCTATAATCTCTAGTGAAATAGAAGCAATAATTAAGTCTCCCAAGTCAAAAAAAATCCCAGACCAAATGGTTTTAGTGCATAATTCTACCAGAATTTCAATGAAGAATTAATGCCAATATTCCACAAATTATTCCACAACAGAAAGAACTTTGTTCAGTTATTTTCATGAGGCCACAGTTATCCTGATACCTAAACTACATAAATAACCAACAAAGAGAATTAACAAAACAATTTCCCTTATGGCAATAGATGCAAAATTTCTCAATAAAATACTTGCAAATCATATTCAATAACACATCAGAAAAGTCATCCAGCATGATCAAGAAGACTTCATACCAGAGATTCAGGGATGGTTCAACATATGTAAATAAATAAGTATTATTCACCATATAAAAAGACTGAATGACAAAACCACATGATCATCTCATTAGATAAAGAAAAGGCTTTGACAAAATCCAACACCCTTTCATGATAAAAGCCCTAGACAGATTAGGGATACAAGAGCATACCTCAATATAATAAAGGAAGTTTACAAAAAGCCTCTAACCATCATCAAACTAAATAGAGAGATACTCAAAGAAATTACACTAAATCAGGAACAAGATGAGGTTGTCCATTCTCTCTATACCTATTCAATATAGTCTTGAAGTCTTAGCTAAAGCAATAAGACAACTGAAGGAAACCAAGGGAAATGATTAGGAAGGGAAAAAGTCAAAATATCCTTATTTGCAAATAATAAGATTCTATACATAAGTGACCCTCAAATCTTCACCAGAAATCTCTTACAGCTGATAAATTTTCAGCAGAGTAGCAGAGTACAAAATTTTAACACAAAAAAAACCTGGACTGAATCTGCCAGGTTGAACTCAATCCCCAGGGGAGTGTTTGCCCTGGAGGAGATGGGAATGGGGGGTGGGCTGTGGGGAAGGAGGGGGGCATGGGAGAAGGGAGGACAAGGGAATCTGTGGCTGATATGTAAAATTAAATTAAATTATACAATAAAAAATTATAAAAAAAATCAGTAGTCTTCCTATACACAAATGATGAACAGACTGAGAAAGAAATCAGGGAAATAATACCTTTCACAATAGCCTCAAAAATGTCTTGGGGTAACTCTAAGTAAGTGGAAGACTTGTATAATAAAAACTTTAGGACTTGGAAGAATGAAATTAAATATGATATTAGAAGATGGAAAGGTCAAGGATCAGTTGAATACAGTAAAAATGGCCATCCTACCAAAAGCAGATTCAATGCAATTCCCATCAAAATCACATAGGATCAGTTTCATATGGAAACACAGAAAAACCAGGATAGCTTAAACAATACTGAATAATAGAATAATTGCTGGAGGTATAACCATCCCTGACCTCAAGTTGTACTGCAGAGCTATAGTAATAAAAACATCATTGTTTGGGCCCCCAAACAGACATGCTGATTAGTATAATCAAATTATAGATGCTAACATAAGTCCACACACCTATGGACACTTGAGTTTGATAAAGAAGCCAGAAATACACACTGGAAAACAGACAGTAAGTACTTTCAACAAAAGGTCCTGGTCAAACTGGATGGCTATATGTAGAAGAATGCAAACCAGACCCATACTTACCACTCTGCCAAAAGCTCAACTCCAAATGTATCAAAGACTTCAACACACGGTGAGATAACTGAATGTGATAGAAGAGAAAGTGGATAATTTTTTCTAATTTATTGGCACATGAAAAGACTTTCTGAACAGAACACTGATAGCACTAAGAACAATAATTAATAGCTGGGACCTACCTCATGAAACTGAAAACTTTTGTATAGCAAAGGAAACCATCAGTTGAACAAAATGGCAGCCTCCAGAATGGGAAAAGATTTTTACCAATTACACATTCCATAAAGTGCTAATATCTAAAACATATAAAGAACTAAAAAAAAAAAAAAAAAAAAAAAAAAAAAAAAAACCTGATCATTCAGAATAATTTTAAATGGGGTACAGATCTAAACAGAAAATTCTCAAAAGAGAAAACAAATGACTAAGAAACACTTGAAGAATTGTTCAACATCTTTAGTCATCAGGGAATGCAAATCAAAACTTTGAGATTTGATCTTCTACCTGTCAGAGTGGCCAAGATCTGCTGTGGGATGTTCTGTATGGCAAATGTGTTGCTCTGATTGGTTAGTAAATAAAACACTGATTGGCTAGTAGTCAGGCAGGAGGAAGTATAGGCAGGACAAGGAGGAGAAGAATTCTGGGAAGTGGAAGGCTGAGTCAGAGACACTGCCAGCTGCCACCATGACAAGCCGCATGTGAAGATGCCGGTAAGCCACGAGCCACGTGGGAAGGTATAGATTTATAGAAATGGGTTGATTTAAGATATAAGAATAGTTAGTAAAAAGCCTGCCACGGCCATACAGTTTGTAAGCAATATAAGTCTCTGTGTTTACTTGGTTGGGTCTGAGCAGCTGTGGGACTGGCGGGTGAGAGAGATTTGTCCTGACTGTGGGCCAGGCAGGAAAACTCTAGCTACAAAGATCAATAAACAAAGGGTACCTCATGCTGGCAAGGATGTGGAATAGACAAACACTCATCCATTATTGGTGGGAGTGAAAACTTGTATAGTCACTATGAAAATAGGTGTGGCAGTTCCTCAAGAAGCTGGGAGTTGGTCTACCTCAAGATTCAGCTATACCATTCTTGGGCATATGCCTAAAGCATGCCACATTCTTCTACAGAGACACTTGTTCAACCATGGTCATTATTGTTCTATCCATAAAAGCCAGGCATTGGAAACAGCCTAGATAACTGTCAACAGAAAAATGGCTAAAGAAAATCCATTTCATTTACACAGTGGATTATTACTCAGCTATTAAAAATGGAATTTGCACAAATGGATGGAGCTAGGAAAAAAATCATCATGAGTAAAGACCTCAAAAGAGAAATATGGTATGTATTCACTTATATGTGGTTGTTAACTGTTAAGTCTTCAATAAGCAAGGTACAATTTTAAATACCCATAGATGTTAGGTGTAGAATGCTGGTGCTCTGTTGTTTTGAAGAGACACCACAACCCATGCAACTCATGTGAAGAAAAGCAATTAATTGGGGGCTCGCTTGCAGTTTCAGAGGCTTAATCCATGGTAGAAAGCAGGCAGATTTAGTGCTGGAGAAGTGCCTGAGAGCTTTACTTCCTGATCCTCAGGCAGAAGGCAGAGTGAGGGAAAAAGAGAGGGGGGAGAGACAGAGACAGAGATAGACAGACTGGGCCTGCTCTAGGCTTTTGAAACTACAAGTCCCACCCCATGTGACACACCGATTTCAACAAGGCCATGCTTCCTAATCTTTCCCTGAAAGCTCATCAAATGGGGACTAAACATGCAAACATATGAGCCTAATGTGGCCAATCTCATTTAAACCACCACAGTAAGGGACTAAGTGGCAAGAATGGATCTTCCTAGGAAGAGGAAATAAAACAGATAGCTATGGATGGACAGGGATGGGGTTACTAGAATCAGTGGGAAGGAGAAGAAAGGGGGAGTAAAGGGAGAGAATATGAGGAGGGACAGCTAAAGCTAAGGGCCTTTTGAGGGGTCATATGGAAACCTAATAAAGCAGAAGATTCTTAAAATACATACATACATGAAAGAAATCTAAATGGAACCATGAAAGAACCAGGGAGAAAAAGCCCAACTTGACATCTCCCAACTTGAAATCTCCAGAATGGGTTATGTTGAGTTGAGTTGTTGGCCAAAGGAACCCCTTGAACAACCTCAGATAACCCAGGCTATTTCCAAGGCTATTGGATATTCTCCACAAACTGGTGGTAAGGTCCTATGGCTGAAGGCAACCCCTATACAACTCATTGGACATGGAGAAGTCTAGCTGGTACTACCTAGAGCCTTCACTCTACTGACTAGTGTTCATGTTACTGGAAGATACTCTGCATGCTACTAAAGGAGAAAGGTAAACACCAAGTTAGCTATAAACCCTTGCATCTACAATGGTGATCAACCTGCAAGATATGCTGGTATAATAGTGCCACAAAGCTTATAGAAGAAATCAACCAATATCTGATTTGAATTAAACCCCACACCATGAGATGGAACCAATACCTCACACTGCTTGGTGACCAAGAACCTGAGACTAGATTGCCCAAGGACATAGGGGAAAACCAAACACTACTATTCTGCTAAAGGAATGTAGCCATTAAATGACTCCTAATGACATTCTACTACATTCATAGATCAGTGTCTTGCCCAGCCATCATTAGAGGAGCTTCCTCCTGCAGCATATAGGAACAAATACAGAGGCCTACAATTTGACAATGTGCTGAGTGAGCGACCTTGAAACACTTGCTCCTAATGGGATGTCTCCATCAAATTTCCCCACTTCAGGGCTCAGGGAAACTGTGGAAGAGGAGGTGGAAAGATTG
Source organism: Peromyscus leucopus (assembly GCF_004664715.2). Lineage (NCBI taxonomy): Eukaryota > Metazoa > Chordata > Mammalia > Rodentia > Cricetidae > Peromyscus > Peromyscus leucopus. The sequence goes on along the minus strand of NC_051080.1, from coordinate 25,232,667 downwards.
TAAGACTCAGGTGTGGGGATAGAGGACACCAAGAAAACAAGGCCTTCTGAACACAGCAGGACCAACGCACGTTGGAGGTTCTGTGTCTCATAATGCTTTGTTGGGCTTTTTTTTTTTTTTTTTTTTTTTTTTTTTTTTTAAAAAAAAAAAAACCTTACAGGTCCTTTATGTATATATTAGATTTCCAGGTTTTGTGTTTTTGTGAGTTTCTGTTTGTGTGAATGTGTGATTCTCTGTCTATATGTGCTTCTTGTTCTTTTTCTTTGGCTCTTTTTCTTCTGTTTCATCCAGTTTGTTTATTATTATTATTATTGTTATTTGCCTGTTTGTTTTCTAATGAGAGAGAGAAAGAAAGATAGGGTATGGATTTGGGTAGGAGGGTGATGGGGAGGGTCTGAGAAGAGTTGGCTGATGGGAAACTGCAATCAGAATATTGTACGGAAAAAAGTCTATTTTCAATTTTTTTTTATAAAAAACAAGGAAAAAAAGAAAAGAAAAAAACCAACCAGGGTGTGTAATAATGGTTAATAGAGGCTAAGGTCAGTGGGAAAGAGAGTAGGATAGTGTTAGGTAGCAGGAAGTTAGAAGTATAAGTTCTAGCATCTTATGGAACTATGGAGACTGCATTTCATAATAATCTATATTTTATGAATAGCTAGAAGAGAGGAGCTTGAAAGCAACTAACAAAACCATAAAGTGGTTTATTAATCAGAATTATCTGTTTCGTGGTATAATTTGTCAGAATGTATTTTCTTGTCCTCAGGTAAATTAACAGACAAAATATTATATCTGCTTACTAAATTGATAAGTAAGTTAGATATAAGAATTTTTCTTGGCAATTAAAGTCACTAAAAATGAATTAAAATTGTTAAATCTCTTTTTACAAAAAGTAATACTAAAGAGATGGGGTGGTCAAGTTTCCTGATTCATGCATTCTATATATGCCTTTAAACACCACACCCACAAATAGGAGCAATTTTTACATTACCCCAAAGTTTAAACTTATAATGTGGTTATGGAAGCGTTATTTGGATTTGATCATTATATGCAGTCAACATGTATCAAATGATCACACTGTATCCATAAATTGGTATAGTTAAAATAATGATTACTAAAAAGAAAACAATGGAATTTCTCATAAAATTTTAGACAATAGACAACATCCATGAAGTATAGCTGTGGACCTGAAATGGAGAATGACTTTGTGCTACACATTTCTTTCTGAGAGATGCTTGCTTCATTGTGTCCACCACCAACTACTGTTGCTGGGGCAGGCACAGTGCTCAGGTAGAATGTGTTAATTAAGCAGTTAATTGTGGTGCCATCTGATTAGCACACATATTTATGTGATTGAAAATATGTCTGAATCTTATTTCCACAGCATTATCACATTGTCTCCAGAGTCTTTTCTTTTATTGTGATGGAATATATATGTACATACATGCACATGCAGGCACCCGAGTACACACAATACTATCATTTTAACCATCTTAAATGCAAGAAATAAATCAAGCCCCAGAGAAGCCATATGGGAAAAGCCTCCATTGATTGAGATGAATTTTCTCACAATTCAAGGGGTGAGAGTGAAATAATTGGGTTAAGTTAAAAGCAAAACCACAACATGAAAAACAAATAATCTATAATAAAAGCAATTTTCTGGAGGTGTGGGACTGACCTGGAAGGGGTCCAGAGAACTTTCTGGCAGTGATTAGTTTGTTGTATACCTTGAGATGGATACATACTGCATGGTTGTCGGTACTGATCAAAACTCACCAAACTGCATAGTAAAAAGCATTTCATTGAGTAGGATTAGATTCCAACTTAAAACTCCAACGGTTTTTAAAGACTTTCTGGTATTTAATTAGTGACAATTGAGATTTCAGTAATTCCTTAAGGTTGCTGGTGTTGGGCCCTTTTGTCTAATCATAGAGCCATGAACTCTGAGTGAAAGCAGGGGTTCTAGGGATTGGATCCCAGGGCTGATGCCTATAGAAGTGACCTTGGCTGAGTCCTTAAGGGATCAGTGCTTCAGTATCCTTATCAGCTAGCTATGGAGAGGATCAGCTTTGGTCTCAGAGGGTTGTTGATTATTTATTTAGTTGTGGCATTTGAATATATGAGTGCATATACATGAACACCATTGCCTGAGTGTGATGGTCCTAGCACAGCCTTTCACTTTCTTCGAAGCTGGGTGTCTTGTTTGCTGTTGTGCATGCTGGGCTAGTTGCCCTGTGAGCTCCTGGGGTGCTCCCGTCTCTGCCTCCCATCTTCCCATAGGAGCACTGGGATTATAGGTGCTTGTGCTGTGAATCTAGTTTTTATGTGGCTCTAAGGACTTGAACTCAGGTCCTCATGAATGCGAGCCAGGTACTTTGCCTACATAGCCACCATCTCAACTTCTGGCTGTTTTCATTACATAGAAAGTTCTGAGACTATCACTGATACCAGTCAGAACAGTTAGATGCTAGGATGGTTTCCTTGACAATGATCTGGAGTATTTGGGATTGTAGGGGATAAGGCAATGCCCTTAACTGGTGTTTCAGTCACAGGTCATGGGCAGTCCAAGGGCAGCACCCAAGACCGCCTGGCTGCTCAGCTCAATGGGCACTCCAAATATGGACGCTTTGAAGACTTTACCAGGCAGTTGGATGGGAGAGCTTTCTCCCCGACAAATCTGCAGTGACACTACGTAACTTCTTGGAAGATAAGCAGGGCTTCAAGCAGCACATAACCTTTAAAAGCTGAATAAAGTCCACAGACGTTATGAAAGGTTCTCAGCAAAGATAGAAAGGAAATGTTGCCATAGTTTGAGGGTTTTTAAAGTTAGATCAATAATTCTGATAAGCTTTTGGTGGCTTTTTCTTTCTTTCTCTAGAGAGATAAACTTATGAAAATGGCAGCTGTGCATTCCCCCTCGGGGAATAAAAGCAAGTTGCATTCAAGTGATGTTAAATTAATGTTCCTTCACTGCTTTTATTGAGAGCCTATTATTATCTAGATACAGCTCTGGGAGCAGAAGAAGATGTATAGAGAATAGTAGTTCTCTGTGGAATTTCAACTATGGGAGGAGACACGTGTGCACAAATCATTGCAACACCTGAGAATAGCAAGCAGACTGCTCTGGAGATGCAGAGCAAAGCCTGCTGGGAGGGCTGTCTGGGCAAAGAACTCTGAACACGGAGTTGCGAGAAGCTTGATAGAGCGGCTGTCATGTGGGTGCAGAGAGAAGTGTTGCTCCAGTGGTGAGGATATGACAGATACAGGGCCCAGGAGTGAATCCACACTGCCCATCATTTGAACCTTTTCGCTTGCATGTTCAAGATAGGGCAAAGAGCAAGAATAGAAGTGAAAATGACATTCTTTATTTTAAGCAATGTGGAATCACCTTAACACAGAGATGCCCCTGACAGGCTAAAGGGAGCATGCCACTCAGGGTCAAAGCAATGACACCATTTCTTACTGTGCCTACTCAGCAATCCTTATTGCTTCTGAATGTTAGCTTGTTTGTGAAAACAGATTGTTAGACTTAAGTTGACTCTTAGTCTCAATTATCATGTGATTACATGAAATCAGGGTAAGGGAGGAATGAATACAGCTGTCCTGTCCTTAGGGACCAGAGCTTTTCATGATCTACTCACTGTATTTAGATAGGACTTGTAAGAATGAAGGTGTGAGCATGCCTGACTTCAATGATCACACCTCCTATTAATATAAACTAGTAACCACGTCTAGTGGGAGTTAGATTGATAACTCCTTCATTTTGCATAGAAGGAGCAGAGAGAATGTCCACATGACTTCAGTGAATGACAGGGAAAAAGTGATTTCAACCAGGGGAGGAATGTGTGCTACGTTCTGGATCCCTGAGAGGGGAAGTGGTGTCAGGAGAAACAGGATGTCCTGTGATCAGCAGGGCAAGGGATCCCCAGGCTGTGATGGGTGATGTGCCTGAGTGTGCTGATTTAGATGGAGAGTTAGAATCTCTCTGCTTATCAAAGGTTTTTTTAGACTTTATGGCTTCTTCAAATACCTCTCTCTCTCTCTCTTTATCTCTTTCTTTCATTCATATTTTATAAATATTAATCTATTTTTTTTCTTTTCTGTTGCTATGATATCGTGACCATAAAGCAACTTGGGGAGGAAAGGGTTTATTTGGCTTGCAGGTTATAATTCATCATTGAAGGAAGCTGAGGCAGAAATCTGGAACAGAAACCATGGGGAAATGCTGCTGCTTATTGATTTGCTCTATCTTGCTTAGCTACCTTTCTTACATAGTCCAGGCCTAACTGCCTAGGGATAGCAACATTCACAGTGGGCTTGGCCCATCTACATCAATTAACAATCAAGAAAATGGATCCACAGACATGTTCACAGGCCAATCTGACAGAGGCAATTCCTGAATTGAGGTTCCTGCTTCCCTGTGACAGTAGGTTGTATCCAGTTGACAATGAAGATTTAGAAGCATGCATACTATGAGAGTTTCATTCTACAAATAAGAATGCTGAGGATCAGAGAGATCAAGAGATTTGTCCAATGAACACAACATGTAAACAAATGGCTACTAGACACTATCAGTTTGCCCTTGGCTATATTCCCTCAGAATTGAGACACTGTGGTTTATTCAATCTTAGGAAAAAATGCAAAGTGCAAAAATGTATGCATATGAACACACATACACATACACATGCATACACCACACACACACACACACACACACACACACACACACACACACACACCCCTTCACTTTTGTCTAAGAATAACAGAGCTTTAGTGGTAATCATTCAACTTCTTGGTTTCTTCTCTGGTTATACCTATTTTTATTTAGAACAACTGCTATGAATAAGAATTCTTATACTAATCTGGATTGGGTTAGGTATAACTCTATTCTGTACTTGCACTTCCTGCCTGGTCTCATGTATATAGTGAGCACAGTTCTTTCTTACCATATGCTTATCCTAGGAAGTCTCTCCTATCTCTTTCCTTTGTAGGTGCTACTTGATAACCACAGTGTTGAGCTCTGGTGAAAGTCATTTACCAGCTAATTATTGTACTTACCAGCAGTGACTGGGCAGCATAGAAAAACAGTGCTTGGTAATATGAGGAATGTGTGTGTGAATTCCTTCTACAGAGAATATGGAGACTGAACTGAATGCTTGGATTAACTGACTCTTGTTTATTGTAGGGTATGGAGCTGTAATTATCTTATTCTTTTTCCAACATCTATTCTACCAGCATGCTTTAAAATGTGAAGAAATTGTAAATTATGGTGGTAGAACCACTCAGTGGAGGTAGAAATGGCTGCCCGATCCTTCTTCAATTTTTGAATTGTTTGGACACAGTAGCAACTGTGAAAACGATGGACTTGGTGTTTGTCAAACCACCAGCGCACTGCAAGACTCCCAAGCAGATCTTATGTGTGGCATGCCATGGTCTGAGTGGCAGCTGAAAAATAGTCACCAGCATGCCTGGCATTAAGGGGCATCACTGAGACTCTGTGATTGAAATGGAAGGTTTGCTGTCTGCTCCTCTTCCTGTTGCAGAGTCTGCTGACCAACACATTGAGTGTGTCCATTTCTCCCTTGTGCTAGAATAAGGTTTTCTAAGCAAATATGGAAATGTATTATATGCTTTCCTCTTGCCAGCTTGCTTTCCATGTTTATTAAAAAATTTAAATACAAACTATATTTTCTGCTCTAACTTATATGAGCGCAGAAGCAAATATGACCCAGTCCCTGACCTCAGACATATCATAGTCTTGTTAAGCAGCAAAAGACTACATTCCCCCAATTTCCCCTGTATTGCTGTGGCTGCCCACACACAGATGCGTTGTCACAAGCAGCGGAGCTCATTGTGGTGACTTTCACTGCTATTTTTGTTCTCCTACAGCCACCTTCTACTTCTTTTGTGTCTAGATCCAATCACATTAATGGCAAGGATGCCTTTGGGGTGGATAAGAGCAGTCAATTGCAGAAGATCATACCTTAGTTGGCACAACTGTTTTAAGAATAGCTACATAATCCAACATGTGCAAGGTAGGCACCCTTTTCTGAGAACTTTTGCTGGAGCAAACAATAAAGAATTATTAATCTCCTTCATTTAATAGTTTAGAAAGATATGAGTCCACCTAATAGCAAATTTGCAGTCACAAGGCAAGGTTTTTAAAGATGCCCTGTAGAAAAAAATAGTGATGAGTGAAAATCCAGAAAGGTATCCCACAACATCAAATTTCACATTCCCACCCTAGCTGTCCCATGACGTCAAATATGTTCCTTCCCTTATATACCTAGATTTTTTCTTTCTTTATTTTTTATTAAGAATTTTTTATTCATTTTACATACCAACCAAAGATCCTCTTCTCTTCCCTTCTCCTGCTCCCCCCAGCCTCCCCCACCAACTCACCCCACATTCCCTCCTCTGACAAGGTAAGGCCTTCCACGGGGAGTTAGCAGAGCCTGGTACATTCAGTTAAGGCAGGTCCAAGCCCCTCCACCTGCATCAAGACTGTGCAAGGCTCCCACCACAAGTAGTGGGCTCCAAAAAGCCAGCTCATGTACCAGGGATGGATCTTGATCCCACTGCCAGGGGCCTCCTTAAGCAGATCACCCTACACAACTGTCTCACTTATGCAGAGAATTTAGTCCAGTCCCACGGAGGCTCCACAGCTGTTGGTCTAAAGTTCACATGTTCCCACTAGTTTGGTTTGGTTGTCTCTGTAGGTTTCCCCATCATGATCTTGATGCCCCTTGTTCATAGAATCCTTCTGCTCTCCTTTTGACTGGGCCACTGGGACTTGATGTCAACATGTAGAAAATTGCAAATAGATCCATATCTCTTGCCATGCACAAACCTCAAGTCCAGCTGGATTTTTCTAATCAATATGCTCAAAATTTTTGTGTGCTTACATTAGATGGAGATGAGTCTTATTTGTACTAATTTTTTTTTGAAAAAGGACCTTGCTATGCAGTGCAGGCTGGGCTGGACCTCACCACGCAGCCAGCCTAGCCTTCACCTTGTCTTATTCCTTCCCAGCCTCCTGAGCTGTAGGATTACAGCTATGCACTGCCAAGTCCCATGCCAGGCTCAGATTCAATTTTTAGTCATTTCAAATAGAAAGAATCCTGATAAATAGTGAAAACTGGTGCCAAAAGTGGGGAGGAAAGTTTGGGAACTGAAGTGTGAAGGTGGAATGTGAAGGTGGCTTTGTGACGAAGCAATAGGGATTTTTTTTTTTTTTTTTGAGACAGAGTCTCACTATGTAAGTCTGGCTGTCCTAGAACTCACTATATAAACCAGACTGGCCTTCAATTCACAGAGATCCATCTGCCTCACAGAGATCCATCTGCCTCTGCCTCCTGAGTTCTGGGAAATAGGAAACTCTTTATTTCCCCCCCTACACAAAACTACCATCATCTTCTATAATTTGGGATAATTTTTTTTAATTGTAAGATAGCACAGTATCTTGTTGCAACTTTCTAAGGGTCCCTTGAGACTTCAATTTTATATCCCACAAACTCCAGAACATTAGTTTTCTTGAATATGTGGGATTGTAAGCTCTGTAATTTAGTCTTTAGTACACTTCTACAAAGGGACAATTTGGTTCATCTGAAAACTAAGAGAAGATGGGTGCTCCTTTTTATCCAAAGCTCCATGTAGGTAACTTCAGCGGTGTCAACCTGTAAAGGTCAGGCAGTGGTGTTGATGCTCAATGGAATTGGGAAGCTAAGTTTTCTAAGCTCACAATAAAGTTAGTATGAGCAAAGACAGCATGGTGAAAAATCTGGAGCAAGGTGAGCATTTCCTATGGCCTGGGCAGCTGGGATACAACGTGGAGAAGGCACAGGATTGTCCTTGGGTTGCCACCCTGTCCTATCCTTCACTCTGCTTTGAGGCAGGATTCAAGGCAGAAGCCATTAATCTGGGGCCAAAGAGGATGGTCAGAATGCCAGGCTATTGATAAACCATCAAAAGGACAGGATCTTGATTCAAAGATAATGATCAGACATGGTGTATGGCCTCGGTCTGGCAGTCTGCAGAAAATGAAACTGTCAGATAGCCAACTTGGACTTTAAAGGATATTTATGGCTAAGGAACACTAAACATCGTAAAAAGTGGTCTGGATTTTGCATTGCTGAAGACAATCCCGTGGCTCATTTCAAAACAGGGGGCTTAGTCACAACACAGGATTTCTCTTCACTGTGTTGTTCCTCTCAGAAATTGCCTAGGGTGACAGCCAAGGGAGTTCAGCTAACTGTTAGTCCCTGGCAATCATGGTAGTTCTGCAATAATGCAGACATAGGCTTGTTTGTTTGTTTGTTTTTAGTATAGGACAACAGAGAGATGCATAGTTCTATTCATCACCATTGAAGTACTGTATATGTGGCTAGGACCAATGCACCATTTGCCTCTTCCTCATAGGACATTTATAATGACTAATATTTTCAGAGCTATGTATTACAGGAATGTATAACATTACAACTAAAATTTGAAACATCTTCCTGGCCCTCTGTAAGATCAGAGATAGAGGAGAAACAGTGAGAGAGTGAGAGAGTGAGAGAGCGAGAGAGCGAGAGCGAGAGCGAGAGCGAGAGCGCGAGCGAGAGAGAGAGAGAGAGAGAGAGAGAGAGAGAGAGAGAGAGAGAGAGAGAGGAAAACAACACATGGTATTAAATAACCCTACATTTGAAGATAACAATTAATACCTGAGGCCAGAGAGATGGCTCAGCAGTTAAGAACACAATGTTTTCAATTCTCAGAATCTGCATGGAAGCTAACAAGCATCTGCAACTCCAGTCCCAGGGAATGAAACATTGTTTTCTGGTCTCTGTGGGCACCAGGCACACACATGGTGCACAAACATACATGAAGGCAAAACACCCTTATATAAATAAAATAAACATTTTAAAAGAAATATGTGGATATGGTGTGGTTTTGTAGCAGTAATTTTGTCTGTCTACAATGAATCTGCATTTTATTCCATGGGAGTATTCAGAATTACATGCATAAATAAAGCTCTATATAAAATTAAAAACTGGGGCTGGACGGTGGTGGCACATGCCTTTAATCCCAGCATTCAGGAGGCAGAGGCAGGTGGATCTCTGTGAGTTAGAGACCAGCCTGGTCTATAGTGTGAGTTCCAGAACAGGCTCCAAAGCTATAGAGAAACCCTGTCTCAAAAAAGAAAAACTGGTTTGCATACAATATGCAAGTTTGTTTGTTTGTTTTTCTTTCTTCTTATGTTTAGAAAGCTCCCCTTTGACTACCAAATATCTAGGTAAATCTAAATCTGGGACCCTTAAATTGTTCTGTTCCATGAAGTTATTTCAAGGTGAGTCTGTATCTTTACCTTTATTTATTCATTTGTGTGTGTGTGTGTGTGTGTGTGTGTGTGTGTGTGTGTGTGTGTGTGTTCACTGTAGAGGTTAGAGGACAACTCACAGGAGTTAGCTGCTCCCTTACATCATGTGAGTTCCAAGGATTAATGTCATGTCTTTGGACGTGACAGCATGTGCCTATACTCCTTTACTTATCCCACTGGCTCTGTATTTTAGGTTTTTCAGTTATAACCACTGAGAAGAGATCTAAGGAACCAAGAGACTTGGGGCTCCAAGAATTAAACCTCTAAACAAGGCCCTCTAAACCAACTGATCAAAGCTCATGGGAACTCACAGAGACTAAAGCAGCAAGCACAGGCCCTGCACGGATCTGCACTAGATCCTCTGCATATATTATAGCTTTCAGCTTAGTACTTTTGGGGGGGACTACTGAATGTATGAACGAGTGGGTCTCTAATTCTCATGCCTTCTCATGGGGCTCTTATCCTCTTTTTGGTTTTCCTTGTCCAACTTGTGATGGGTTTGTTTTACCTTATTATATTTAAAAAATAAATTAATTAAAAAAAGAATGAATCTCTGAGCTGCTCTGTAGCCAGTTTGCTCCTTTAAAGGGAAGACATAACCAAGCGAAAAGAGACACATGCTGTCAATACAGAGCTCTCACATGTTCCATAGGAATCCGGGTCCCCAGGAAGAACTCTCATCATTACTGGAATATTTGGCTTACTCTGTTATTGCCTGAACCAAGTCAGTGTCTTCCCAGGTAATTCTCTTTTGTATTAAGATGACTAAAAAGCAGATTCCCCTTCACTTCAACATAAAGGAGTCCTGAAAGATAACCCCTTATTGTTTCCATGGTGACATTAAACATTGGTATGATGTAATAGAGTTTTTTTTTTTTCAACTGTTAGAAAAATTCAAACTTGCTTAACAATTGACTGGACACTGTTAATTAAGAAGGAATAGGGATAAAAGGAAGAATTTATATGTTACTATTAACAACCTTCCAATCAAACATTCATTCACTTCAAAAATAAGAGAATTCAGTCAAATACTAGGTGTTTCACTCAATAAAGACCATTTAACTAAATCAATGTGCAAGGCTCTGGGACTTCCTTAGATCAGGTCCAGTCTGGACTACTACTATATTAGCATTTCTTTGAAGAGTTTACTTAATCTCTTGGTTTTCCTTTTCTTTGCAACTAGCATGATACTATGAATGATGTGAGAGTTAATGAAACTATAAGTGAGGTAGTGTACATATTACAACAACCAATGATGTCCTCCTTGAGATGCCCAGTCACTTAGATCTTAGCCACATACTTTCATGTATATGATAGTGCACACTGAATTGGAAGCATCGGTTTTCACAGTGTTTTGATAATTATTCATCTTGTATCAATCAATAACAGATCCTATTCAACCCCTTTGTGCAATGTTCAGTCCTGGGAGGTGAAAGACATTCTAAAATGATTCCCAAAAGGCACTGAAAAAATGTACAGAGAAAAAAAAATAACTTATATACTCAAGTTCCCTATACATCTCTCCCCTTTTTCATTTTACAGGAACCAGTGAAACATAATTATGAAAAACTCAATTAAGATAAGCTTGTCTTAAATAATAAACACACATCCGATTTATACCATTTCTGAGAATTAGTTTGGTAAGAAAAAAATCTTATAATATTATTAGATTTCCCATTCAACCCTCAGCCAGAGAACAAGGACTGCTGGCAATAATTGCCTTTTTTTATGATTCACTGCAATTTAGGTAAGCCTCACTGTAATTACAGTCTTGCAGAGCAAGTACCTTACGCTGAGACTTGAACAAAGCCAAAATATCATTTTGTCCTTTCTGCCTCTTTCCATGAAAGCTTTTGGGATGTTCATTCTGACACTTATCTACCGAGTCCATTTATAGAAATTATCGTCTTCCCCTGAAAAGCTAAGTAGGTGAGAGTTTTGGTAAGAGAGCCACAAAAGTGTCCTTGGAGCTGGCTTCGGAAGCTCATTCAACTGTTAGCTCACCCCTGCTTTGCTCTGGTTATCTGCTTCATCGATCTCACTTCTCCAACCCACTTTTTCCATTCTGCTGTGCACACAGCAAGTAAATGAAGTTTTATCCCAGGCATGGGGCAGCTCCAGCTCTCAGGTAGGTAGCACACTTAACTACACAGTCTATAAAATGCAGTGCCCTAGTTCTATATCCCATGGAGAGAGGATAGAATTGGCTTAGTGTATGCTGGGACCACACCTCTCTCAAAGTTCTGGCCAGGGAAGGAAGCTCATGTAGCACAAATAGTCCTCACACCCGGAATGAGTAGGAAAAAAGAGCTTTTGAAACAAAAAGCTCTGGATTAAAGAGATTTCCCCAAGATATCCATGTCAAAAGTGGTCCTAGTTAAAGAGAATTCACAGAATATAGGTAGTTATTGCTGTCTCACCACAACATAGTCCTAAAACAACCATGAAAACAAAACAACATAGAAAACATGGCTTCACCACAGCAACAGCAACCTTTGAAAGGGATCAACGAGAGAAGAGCACAGTTTTTGGAGCACACTTTAAAAAGTTACTCTATTGTTTATTTTACATCTGGGCCTCAGTTTTCCCTCCCTCTTTTCCTCCCATTCCCTCCCCCTACCTCTCTTTTGCTCACCCCCAACCCCTACAACAACCAGGGAGCCTGCAATGGACCAACCTAGGCTCTCTGCATATATGTGACAGATATATAGCGTGATCTACTTGTGAGACTCCTAGCAGTAAGAGCAGGGACTTTCTCCAGTGCTTTGGCTGGCTTTGGGGAACCTATTCCTCATAATGAGTTGCCTTGCCCAGCCTTAATATGAGAGGCGAGGAGTTTAGCTCTATAGCAATTTGATATACTATGCTTTGTCGACACCCATGGGAGGCCTGCCCCTTTCTGAACAGAAAAAAGAGTCACTCTTCTTAATGACAAATTGTGCTTCCAGTGCGATGTGAGGCTGCATAGATTAGCCAACAAGACTGGGAAACCATTACAACTAGAGGGACGTTTAATATCTATGTTAGCCGAATTTTATTCATAATAACATGCTTTGGTAAAGGAAAAGTTTTTGTGTTCCATGGAAAAAAATCAAATAAAATGACATAATTTAAGATATGTCATCAATTTCATCTTTACATGATTTTTGTTACATTTTTGAAGATTGGGAACATGTGAGAAGACCTACTCTGTTGGTGATGGGCCCTTTTCATAGACCAAAAAGTTGTACATTAGCAATGTAATACAGCTCAGCCTCTATATAGTAGCTGCTATAGATAATGTTAAGTAAATAAGTATGCATCTATTTGGGAAGTTTTCTGGAGTACTTTTGCTAGGTGGGGTCAACAGTCAACAAAGCATAGGGATGACTGTGTTGTGTCAAGTCCAACCAGAGGAAGGGTTAGCTTCCACCAAGCACTGGAGGAAACCTAAGGGAGGGGAGAACTCCTAAGAGATGGAAACACTTGAAAGACTGAAAAAAAGGGTGGATCTCAGCCCAACGGCAGGATCAAGTTGGCAAAATTTCCATTTGTCTAGATGGGAAAGTGTGGAGGTACAAGGTGGCTTTGTGCCCAAGGGACTAATTCTCTTCCACATGAGCATGAACGTAAGGAGACAGTTGTTACAACACTGCCTTTATATGTTGGATGTAAATATACCAAAATACATGTGTGAGACCTCATAGGACCTATTTACTATCTCATATGCCTGGAAAATTCATGGAGGCAGGTGCCAGTGGTTTCAGTGAACATCTGCCTTTCCTACAAACATAAGCATTTTTCACATTTATCTGGACGGTATAAAAAATATGTCCTGTTCTTTTGACATTCCTTCCTGTTGGTGACCCTACAATAATGCACAATGCATGTTTAGGGGGTCAGGTTTGAGTCCCCCCACTACTCCTGTGGGGGGAAGGGTAGAAAAAGGAAAAGAAGGTGAAAAATATTTGTCAAGGTTGGAGCATCTCTTCCTACAAAACCACTTCACAATCATTACTACCACTACCACCATCACCTCTACAGCCACACACACACCACCACCATCACTACAACCACACCTGTATCACCACCATTACCATATACACTACCACAACTATCACCTCTACTACCACATACACACAATTATCACCACCAACTGCCATCATCACTTCTACTATCCAACACACTACCACCACCATCATCAACACTTCTATCACTTCTACTACTATACACATCATTACCATCATCATCATCATCATCACCATCATATCACTATCATCACTACCACTATCCTGAGCGGCTAGCCAGTGACTGATGCTGAGGCATTGAAGTTGAATTCGAGATTCAACAGAACCAGGGGCTGCAGGCAATAGAGCTCAAGAGCCTTTTACTGGGCTTTTCTGAAGCTCCTATTCCAAGATAGTTCAGGGTTCACAGTGGGACCACAGAAGCAACGGTAAACATACAGAGTATTTCTCATTACTTTCACCAGATGTTCTCAGCATACAGAAGGTCCTATAGCCAAATAGGGGCTGTTTGCATAATGCCCCTGAGTGGGCTAAACTGCACTCCTGAGGACTGGCGTGGGGTATCTTGCTGTAGCAGGAGAAGCTTTCCTCCCAGGAGGTAACAGAGTGCTGTGGGAACCAAGTTCGTACAGGAGGATAGTGTGGGAAAGTTTATTATATGCAAGCTACAACTACCACCACAGTTACTTATACCATCAAACTCACCACTATCACCACCACCATCATCATCATCACCACCATCACCACCACCACCATCATTATTATCATCACCATCACCACTACCACCACCACAACCAACACAACCACCATCACCACCACCATAACCACCACCATCACCACACACATGCACAAAAGTTAGCAGTAATGTGGCATTTCATGTCTTTGACATTGGTAAATCATGCAACAATATTTTCAGTTAGTTTTTGGTCACTTATATATTGTTGGCAGTAATTAAAAACAAAGTAATCCCTGGATCTTGAATGTAATTCACATCTAAAGCAAAGGCAAACCTTATATCCTTAGGTAAAAATTTTCTCCTTAATCCATTAGTGTGTCGGGAGTACTGTATGGTTTCTGATTAGAAAGAGTAGTTCAATAATTCCTGTGCTTTTTCTAAATTCTTCATGAGAAACACTGATGAATTATTGAGTTTCTTGGCCCAGCTTCCTCCTACTATCCATGCTTGAAGTAGGTCCAAGTATTTTAACTACATTATCCTAATCAGAAATCACTAATCCCCTAGCTTCAACTAGCAGCATGACTCATGGGTATATGAAGGAATTACCCAGTCTCTGGAAGGCTGCTCAGAAAACTCTGCCTTGATTTTTGTGGAGCCCTCACTCACCTAACCACAAGCACTCTGACTTGCTAAGAAGATTAATGTAGAAGGCACAGGCCCTCATCAAGCAACTACAAAGTTCAGTTTACAGCATGCTCAGAAAAAAATATAGTAACTAATATACTCCCAATACTGTTTTCAAATTGCTTTGATGGTGTAGTTCTTAATGTAATACACAGAATATACTTGTGAGCGAATATTATTATTATTCCCACCTGAAGTGGAGGGATTGAGAGGAGAAGTCAGTCTCTCTCCTTCCTTCTTATATGTGTACATGTGTGTGCATATGGGTACAGATGTGCTTTTCCATGCCAAGAATCTCAAATAGCAGACAGAAAGATGGCGAGGTAGCTAAGAGTGTTTGCTATGCAAGCTTAGGGACTGAGCTTGAATCCCCAGACAGCACCCACTCAAAAAGCCAGACACAGTTTAGTCTGCATCTGTCAGCCCAGCACTAGTTGGAACAGAAACAAGAGGACAGCTGGAGTTTTCTGAACACCAGCCTAGCTCTAGGTTCCTCCATGTCTCAAAGGAAAAAGGCAAAGAATGATAGAGCAGGACATATAATATCCTCCTTTAGCCTATGTACTCATGGACATGCACACATAGCACACACACACACACACACACACACACACACACACACACACATACACATACACATACACACACACATCTAAAATTATCCTACACAACAAGAAATTGGCAGTGCTGTTCCTGTCCTGGAGCTTTCAAAACTTTCTACTCTGTCTGAAATCATGTGTGAAGCTGCAGAAAGAATTTTTCTAAAAGCAGCCCCTGAGTTTACCACACTGTTCTGTAAAGAATGACGATTGTTTCTGAAGTAGATAAAATGGAAATCACCTGAAAGTGTGACATAGTGAAATAGCTGGGCCTAATTTATGTATGTTGTCCATATCAGCTTTTCAAGTAAGTTGAGCAGCATTAATGTGACCACAAACACTAGTAGTTCCATCAACAAAGATCTTGCCCATGGCTAAATCCATGTGGGTAGGATACAGCTGTGTCCCACACCCTTTCATTCCAGGCCCTATGTCTACAGAGCAGATTCTGTCTCCAGTATAGTGAACTGTGGCAAAAATCAAACAGAAGTCTTAGAACCACACATGGTTCTTGCTGGTTTGGATTGTCATGGCACATGCAATTTCTATGTATCTTCCAACAGAAAAAAAAATAAGAGTGAAAATATTGAACTATCTGATTTGGGCAAATGAGTCCACTTATGCTGGAAGAGACCTGAGGATGGTCTTTGTAGGCAGAGACAGCTTAGACTGTCCCAGTTTGTACTTTAAACAAATACAGCAAATCTTGTATATGCATACTGAGTAAGATCATGCAACTTTTGACAATGAGACCTTAAGCCTACAGTGGATGCCTTGAATACACACCCACAATGAGTATCTTTCTAGCATAACTGCCCAATTCCATCCATAAAATTGAAATCGCCACAAGAACAAACTTCCGTTTTTGCTCACTAATGTACTGTAGCAACTTTACATGGTCAGATCATTCATAGACTCTCACAAAAAAAGTTATTGAACTCATGCATAAATGAATTTTCCTCTGTGCTTGTAGATAAGTCCCAGTCCTGTATTGTTAAATTAACTTGTTTATCATTGCTAAGATTGGTCTTAAATGGCCTCCCAAAGCAGATGTGCCAATGAAGTCTTGAGCTGATGGTGCTGTGTGACTTCAGGAGTAGGGTTTTATAGGAGGAAATATCATTGGGATATGGTCCTGGAAGAATATATTGGGGGGGCCAGTCCCTTCCTCTTTATTCTTTGTCTCTTGGCCACTGTGAAGTGAGCAGTTTTCCTCTACCCCATACTTCTGCCAGTCTATACTACTTCATCCCAGGTTGAAAACTAACCAGATCAAATGGCCATTGGTTGAAATCCCGGAAACAATAATCTTTTATTGATGATGGTAAGCTACCATGTTGTACAGGGAACCAAACCCTGGCCCTCTGCAAGAGGAAGAAGGACTTTTAATGGTTGGGTCATCTTTCTAGCCCCATCTTAGGAGTTTTGAAACAGTAATGAAAAGCTGAGTAACAACCCTATCTAGAACTATTTCATAATTGGTAATTTTGTCCATCATCAGAGTAGACCAATTGCATAGAAAGCCCTCAAGAAAAAGTTTGTTGAATGAATTTGAGTGAATAATTATTTTTATAATTAAATGGCACAGCCACATCTGAATGGAATGGCAGAAGTCATAAAGCCAGCACAGCTGCTTGACAAAATATCCAGCAGAGCTGAGCCACATGATGGCTGCCATGCCACCTTTGGTTTTCATCTCCACCTGTTACATACTTGGGGCACTTTTAATATTTGTACAATCTGAGGATGTTGGATTGATGGAAAATTCCTCATGAATCATTTATGCCTTCTCCCAGGAATGCTGCTTCTAAGCTTACCCAGGAAAGTCCTGAACACACTACCCCCTCCAACTCCACTTTGAGGGAGATATCCTTATCTACTTGAAGGTCTTCCTTATGCCTTGGAGGTTGTGACACATAAAGAAGAAGACAGAGGTCTCTTCATGAAGCTATGAGACATCCTTGAAACATCTGTCCCTGTACTTACACTGGAACATGATATTCAAAACAAAGTAAATTCAAAAAGGTCAACAAGATCTGGTGGGCTATTTGGAGCTAGCCACAGTTCAGATTACAAGCCTCTTCCCACTGTACACTCAGACAATTACATGGCATACAACTCTGCCCCACATAGAGACATATTGATAAGCAAAGTACAGAGTGGAAAGATGATAAAAGTATAAGAAGTCAGGATCTCCCTCTCTTAGAAGTTAGCTCATGCAGAGCCACTATAATTTTATAAGACCAAGGAACAACAAAATGCCAGGATTAGACATATAGACAAATTCTATAAAGATATAAATGTGAACATTAATTGTATTATGCCAGAATTTGAATAATAACTGCAGCAGCTTTAGCCTGAGGATTTTTCCTGGGCACTCTGACCACAAAGAGTTAATAATACACTGCTTGGGACATGGCAAAATGCCCAGGGTGGTTAAAGATTTTGTTTTGGTCTAATGTCCTCGAAGCAACCAAAACAACCAGCCTGAGCACAGGCTGTCATATGCCTCTAGATTTTCAAAAATTGGGTTATGGGGTTTATGAGTAAGAATGATAACTCTGTTTATTAATGATGTCAAAACTTGAGGGGAAATGATTGGAAATGATAACTCTGTTTTGTCATAGTTTATTAATGATGACTAAAAGATGAGCAAAAGAAAGTGAAACACATGTCCACAAACAAAAATGATATGATCTATGTTTTGGAACATCATGAATGTATCCCTGCTAAATAAATTCTGTATAAATAAAGAAACACTCTGGCTGCTAGTCAGTCAGGCTGCAAGATTCTCCCGACCACCATGGCCTAGCTCACTTCTTTCCCCGCCGATTCCTCATACCCTCTGCAGGACCCATCCACCGCAGGGGAATGGCTTCCGGTAATTAAAGTTATATTTGAATTTATGTTTATCATAATCCAATACACATATTAAATTACTTTCTTCTGTTTAATTTGGCTTTGCAGTTGACATATGTTGTTGTGATTCTTTTTTCCTATTTTTAATAAAGTAATGTTACCATTCATTTTTATTTCCACTGCTTTAAAATGTACACACTATAGTTTCTTTTTGCCATACTTTAAAATTTTCTTCAAATTAGTTAAGGAAATACACATTTATTCACATCTTTATTATAAAGATCAGTTCCTCCTTTCATGCTGTTTTGATTGAGCATTTCAGCTCTGCTTTCCATTTTCTCACTCCTGTTAATTGTTCTTGCTATTGTTTCTGTAGCCAGAGTTGGCACAGGTTTGCTTACACCTAAGCTTCCTTCCATCAGTGTTCTGCAGGGTGTCTCACACCTTCTCCCCGGGGTCAGTTTTCTTTTCTGTTAGCCATTCCTCCAGAGTTCTCTCAGTATGGGTTCCTTGGTGACAAGGTTTTGCTTATTTAAAGTATCTGCACTTCACCTTCACCCTGGGATCATCGGATTCCTGGCAAAGAAACTTTGCCGAGTCCTTATTTTCTCTTCACCTTTGAAGGAATTTGCTCTCTGGCCTCCACAGAGAGAACAGGGAGCGGCCGAACCACCATCCCATGTTAGCAATCTGACATTTCTCTTGGGTTGCCTTTGAAGCTTTTATCTTTGTCTTTGATGTATATCAGTTTAACTACAAAGCCTGAAGTTTGGATTTCCTTTCCGTAAGTTGTCTCCCTAAATCTGATTTGGAGATTTCATCACCAATTCTTTTTGAAGAACACTTCTCCCTACTCACCTTTTGTTTTCTGAAGCAATTAGATGGGGCTATATGTTCTCATCCCAGCCTCTCTTTCTCCTATTACCTTCCTCACATTTCATATCTCTTCTTCTCTCTGCCCTTGGTCTTAGTGATTTTTCTCTTGTCAAGTACATTCATTCCTCTAGGTGTTTCATCTAATTTCTTTTATGTGACCTATACTATTTTTTTAGCTTCAATGATCGTATTTCCTTCTGCAGAGATCACATGTGTTAAGAGATGTCTGACATGTTGTTGGTAGTATGTTATAGTTTTCTCATGCTTCTCATATTTCATTTCATTTATTATATTATATATAAAAGAATGCCAAGTATGCAAGGCTAGAGGATCTGCCTAGAAGATGTCTTCTACTGACTCATAGGCATGATGTCTTAGGGTTTCTATTGTGATGACCAAAAGCATCTTGGGGAGAAAAAAGTTTATTTTGATTACACTTCCATATCACAATTCATTATTAAAGGCAATCAGGACAGGAACTCAAACAGGGCCAGAACCTGGAGGCAGGAGCTGATGTAGAGGCCATGGAAGGGTGCTGCTTACTAGCTTGCTCCTCATTGCTTGCTCAACTTGCTTTCTAATAGAACTCAGAACCATTTGCTCCAAAGATGTCCTTACTCACAGTGGGCTGGGACCTGTCTAATGAATCACTAATTAAGAAAATGCTCTATGGGCTTGTCTACCGATAGCCCAATCTTATGGAGGCATTTTCTCAAATCGAGGCTCCCTCCTCACAGATGACTCTAGCTTGTATCAAGTTGACATAAAACTAGTTGTTAGAATTCCCAGCCACTCCCCCAGCTACATGACTGTGCATGTGCTGTCCAGTAGCCAGGCAAGATGCTTAGTCATCCAGGGCCTTACGTCCTATGTAATCTGTGCACTGCATAATCACGTAATTTGTGCACGGTGTGATCACATAATCTGTGCATGCGTGGCATAGCTACATAAGCCCATATGCGCATGTGCAGGGCAATCTATTAAAGCAGGTTCCACTTACCCCTCCCCTCTCTTCCTGCAGGATCTTTCCATAGGCCTAAGCACCCCCCTTCTATTTCCTTCCCTTAATAAACTCTTATAGTGGGTTTTGTTGTACCTTGTGGTTTTTCTCACACGGTAAACAGCACAGCTTAATGTATAGTATTGTGCTGCTTACTAAATAACACTAGCCAGCACAGGTGGTGACACACTTCCTTGCATGTTCTGTGGTTTGGGATTGTGAGATCATCTACTGAGAGACTATTGTCCAGACTCCTTGGCAGTTTGTGGTGGAGGCAGCTACCTCCACACAGGCTTGCGCTTGTTTCTGTGGACTCACAAATCTGCTGTCAGTCTAGTCTCCTTAATTTTCTAGTTTTTGTTTGATGTTCCAGACATCAACACTAGATAAATGAAGAGCAAACTTAAGTCAAAAACAAGAGGCAGCCATGCATTTAGGAGCCTGTCTCCACTCTCATAGGGTCATAGTATTTTCTCTGAAAGTCCACATAGCATTTTTATTTAAGAGGTTTCCATTCTAACTCTGGGGCCCCTGGGGAAAGTCTCTGACTGTTCTATCAGCCATGCAAAGCAGGCTCCCTTTGTACTTTCAAGTTCCTTGCAATAGAAGGATGATTTTTCTTTTGGTGTTGCCCTCCATACCCCTTCAGTGCTCTAATCCAAGGCACTGTGCCTGTGTTTTTGTTTTTCTGATTGCCTTGAACTCCAGATCAGCCTTCTCCAGGGATCCATTGTCTTCAATGTTGTTTCTCTCGCTTAAGCTTTTGCCCATGTTCCATTCACATGACCAGCAAGAACTCAGGTGCTTTGGGTAATTAATGTATGTGTAGTAAGTATGAGCTTTTTTGTTTGTTTGTTTGTTTTGGTTTTTTGGAGACAGGGTTTCCCTGTATAGCTTTGGTGCCTATCCTGGATTTTGCTCTGTAGACCAGGCTGGCCTTGAACTCCCAGATCCTCCTGGCTCTGCCTCCCGAGTGCTAGGATTAAAGGCGTGGGCCACCGCTGCCCAGCATGGTGAGAGCTCTTACGTTCACTTTTCTCTTTTTTGTGTATTTTATTTTCTGGAAGGAGAAGGAGAAAAGCAATTGTCTGTTATCCTTTTCTTTTGCTTCATCCTTTAGCAGTGAAGTGGCCTGGACCGCATGGTGACCATTGCTGCTTGACAAAGTTCCAGCATTTCAACTTTGCAGACCACACCTCTCTCGCACCTTTTGACTTCGTTTTTAATGATTCTCAATATTAATGCCTTTCCCTTTGAGAAATTTTGTGTAGGCTTTGGTAAAGGATAAAAAATGTGTACAATAGTTGTTACATCATGCGACGTAGTATTATTCGTTAAGCGGCGCTGTTTACTGTTCGTGAAAAGCCATGAGGTACAACAAAGTCCACTATAAGAGTTTATTAGGGGAAGGAGTCAGAAGGGCTGTGCTTAGGCCTATGGGAAATGATTGTGCAGGAAGAGAGAGAAGGGATAAGATGGAACCCGCTTTTTATAGGTTTCACCTGCACATGTGCATATGGGCTTACATAGCTATGCTGTACATGCGCACAAATTACGTGATCATGCAGCACAGGGATTAAGTAGAATGTAAGGCCCTGGAATGACTAAGCCTCTGGCTTGGCTGCTGGACAGCGCATGTGTGGGCATGTAGCTGGGGGAGTGGCCAGGAATTCTATCAATAGTAGCCTCTCTAAACAAAATAATTCTTTGGAGAAAAAACCCTGCCACCATGGAACCAGGAATTGCATTGTGCCCTCCTGATTACACCAAGAACAGGAATGTTAGATATTTACTAGACACAGCTGATCCCAAGGATGAAATGCTTACAATTCAGATCCAGAGACTGAGGCCATTAAGAGTAAGAGTTCAATTAATAAATACAGATAAATAAGAATGGTACGGTATAATGGAAAAAGAGTAAGACATCAGGACCTTATCTCTTGGGAGTGTTATGAGGGGAAGAGGCCCATATAGTAAGACTAAGAAGCTGTAGTATAGTGTCTGTTCCTCAAAAGTCCTCTCCCCAAGGTCAGGCATTTAGATAAGGGTCTCCATTCCCTGGGGGGCTTGAGGAAAGTTCCTGCTTGATAAAGCAGTCATTCTTCTTATCTCTAGCAAGAGGAACTTATGGCTCTTTCTTTAACATAGGACTGGTGCCTATTGTCAAGGTCAATGCTCGATTCCTCAACCCCTGATATCAAGCCACACCTAAGCTCCCCAATCTCAAGTCACACCCCAGCTCACATACCCCCTTTTCTCCTATTTAATCCTATGTGTAACTAACTATACAGCATAGTGTAGTCTCTTTTCAATTAAACGCTGCTGGCAGCCATCTTGATTCACCCTCAGATCGTGTCCACCCACTCCTCCCCCCCATCAACTCCATACACATCCTCTTTTGGACCTGAAACACCCCCACCCCTCACCCCCCACCTCCCATTTAAGCAGGTCTCTGGCACTAAAGAATAGGCAAAAATACTTCAATCTTACTCTTTTCTTCCTCCTGTTCCTTGGCTGTCTAGAAGTGACAGAGAGCAGCGCAGAAATTCATACAGCAAATGGATAAATCAAGCTGGCCCTAGAAGGCAGAATCGGCCTCCTCGGCTATTCAAGTGCTTGAGTCTGCCGTCAAGTGTCTGTGTTCCGTCTTCCCCAGGTTATAGAATTATAGATATACAAGAGAGCCCAGTGGCTCCAGAGGGAGCAGCACATCTCAAGCAGAGACAGACAATCTAGTTAGTTCCCTTCCACTTTGATGTTTATTTGTAGGCCATCTCTTGTGAGACAGGCAGCGTGCTAAATGCTATGGCTACAAAGGTACATAGGGCATCCCTTGAACAGGTCTCTCCACTAGTGGAGACAGAAAGCAGACACACAGGTTCACACAAATCCATCACAGAAAGAAGATGGAGTCTGCAATGTTCAAAGAGTTTCCAGAAAGAGTGAGACCTGAAATAAATCCTCATAAAGTACCAAGAGTCACTCTAGCTCGCTCACATGTATTTATTTGTTATTAATTATACGCAGAAGGTAATGGGCTAGGCCTTTGGGATACACCAGCCAATGACATAGGGACGAGCCACATAGCAGGTGTGTGACTGACAAATAGAGTGTCTGAGGAGCTATCTCATCTATTTTTTTTTTTTTACTAATTACTCATCTTTCTCTGTGCCTCTGTTTCCTTTCAAGGTGTTAATAGTCTCCTTTCACTAATCCCAGCCTTTTCCAAGTGGGCATGGCAATGCCATCCCAGGTGGGAGGCAGACATGTACCACTCCTTGTGCTGGGCTTTGGAGAGGTTAAATGGGATCTTTTCAGTAATTATTCACTGAACTCACTTTTGCATTGTTTTCTATGAAGCTTTGCCTGGTTTACACCACAAATGTGAACCTCCTCATTGGCTTATTGGAACCTTTGCTACTCTGGTTCTGTAGAAGTGAGAGGATTTCAGGAATCAGAGGTTCAGAAATGCCACATCTTATTATGGCTACTGGTGGTTGTAGATGGGCTTTGCTGTTGGCATTGGGGTGGGGTCCACATAAAAGAGGGAGCTGCTATGTCCTCCATTAAAACAACCCTAAATGACCCTGGTCAGAGGAAACCTATTCTATACTATATAGGACCATGATTGACTGACTGAGTGAATGAATACATGAATGAATGGGTGAATGAACAGAAAGCCAGCAGAATGCATTTCTAGTTTTTTTTTTTTTTAGATCCATGGCTTTGATTGGATTTTCGTCAAAAATTATTCAGAAATGAAGATCACAAACTAAAATGTAAACTATGAAGCATGTGAAAGACTGGAGGAGAGGTGGAAAGTATGGAGGGCCCAAAACAGCTTGACCACACAGCTGCCATGACAGGCTTAGAGGCCCAGACACAGTTCCTGTGACAGACTTACTGGCAGGCAACACCCAGACCCAGAAAAAGCCATAAGCTGACCCCCATCTAGGGAAGACCTACATCTAAGTGGAAATACCTGACATCCCAAACATTCCAACAATTAGATAAGGTTAGATAAAATGGCTAGATGTCCCTGAGTCTAGCACACACCTATTTTCTGTTTTATATATACCCCTAGACAAATGTCAGCCAGTCAGGGTCCTGAAACCTGGAAATCCCCCTCAACCCAACCTCTATTATGATAAAAACTCTACCCTGCCTGAGCTCAGTGCTCTCTGCTCTCACCACGGCATCAGACAGACAGAGAGACCAAGCACGGAGCTTGAAAATAAGGCTCTTTGCTTTTACATATGGGATTTGGTCTCCATGGTGGACTTTTGGGGGTCCCCGTGATCTGGGCACAACAGGAGGTGGCTGAGTGGGTAAAATGCTTGCTGTGCAAACAGGAGGATCTGAATCTGGGTCCCCAGAACCTACCTAGAAGCTATAATGATATGGCGCACAGGAGGCCTTGGCGGGTTGGTGCCCCAGTGGGTGAGGGTGAGAGAGACACGTCATCATGCAGACACAGCACAGTGGGGGGCATGGCATGTTGGAATGTTACTCACACCCCAGGCAGCGCATCCATGTGGAGAGAGTTTATTATAAGAAAGAGTGAGAGAGGGCAGAGAAGAAAAGAGGGAGAGGGGAAGAAAGAGAAAGGGAGGGAAAGAAGGAAAGTAGAGGCATGCACACCTCATGGCAAGAAAGGGAGGAAGGAGGGAGAGGAAGAAGAAGGGAGGGGTTTTTCCTTAAAAGAGGGTTTACATCAGGACACAGGGTGGGTGCCCAAGGGGATTGCCTAGAATGCCAACAGAAGCCAAGTGTGGCCTTGTGTGCCAGCAATCCCGGCACTGGCAGGGAATAGACCAAGTGATCAAGGTAGATCCAGGGCTCATTGACTAGCCAGTGATCGCCAGGTTAATGAGAGACTCTCTCTCCAAAAGAAAAGTCAGGTGGAGAATAATAGAGGGAGACATGTGATATTGATCTCCTGCCTCTTTATTCATATGCAGGGGTGAGTGCACCTTCACACACATATACCAATTGCACATACCCCCCTCTCCCATAACTACAGGAAACAATCTCTCGTCTCCATGACTTGGCAAAGGGATTTTGAACTTAACATAAAAAGCATGGTTTGTACAAGGTTTTACTTATAAATCTCACCTTATCTGAATTAAAAACTTTTACTTTGCAAAGTTCTATTAGCTGAAGGAAAAGACATGCTACAGATTGGGAGTAAATATTTCTAAATTTCCAAACCGTGTATGCAACAAAGAGTGGCAATTAAGAATCTGAAAAACTAGAACCATAAAACCAACCAAACAACAAATCTCTTACAATTTAACATTTTATATTCAATTAAATCAAAGCATAAATTGGACAATAGGCATGGACAGCTATTTCATTGGAGAGGGTGTACAGATGGTAAACAGGGACTTTAAAAGACAGATAACATCGTTTGCCATGGAGGAGACACAGGATAAAACACAGTAATGCACTGCAGCATGCCCACCAGGATGGCCAAAATCTAAACTAGCAGAAACATCAAAGGCAGAGGCAGCTGTTGGCAATGCCAGAAAGCATCGCAAAAGACCGTTTGGTAATTTCTCTTTAAAAAGGACAGATTCACCTACAATCCAGAATGTGTAGTGCTGAATATTTTCTAGAGAAAAATAGGTTTATGCATATGTTCACACTCACGCTCACACACACACACACACACACAAACAAAAAACCATGGCACATGAAAGTTTTGTTAGCTTTATTCAGTGTTCTCAAACTGGAAACAACCACATGCCCTTTGGTATGTGAAGGGTTAAACAAGCCATTGCCCATCTAGACTGTGGAATGCCAGGTACTCGGTAATGGAAAGCTAAGAGCCTAAGAAAGGACATAGCAACCTTGATGACTCTCCAGAGAAACATGCTGTATAAAAAGCCAATCCAACTGCCTCTGCCTCTTCAGCACATGCTACCATGTTACTCGCTCTGAGACTCAGTGAATGTTGCAGAAGAAGGATTAGATAGCTGGAGGGTGGCGAGATGGGCAGAAAAACATAGCAAAAATAGCCGCTGCTCTCAGGAACTCCTGCAGTTGTGATTATTGGCATAATATACCTGCACACTATTAAGCCCCTCAACATTTCGTCACAGATGGGGGAGGGGCTCACAAAGTCCTGCCTCTCCCTGAGTGACTCTGGGCAATTAGTGGTTGTTGGAAGAGGGGTGTCTGTCACTCATTTTCTTCAATAGCATAGCCACTGACAAATTGTCCTTGCTCCAGTAAATTAACTGTCACCCACACTTGGGCAAAAAACTCTAATTAAACGCAGTGGGCCACACACAGAAGACTTGAAAGCAGGAAGAAATCTCCTTAAGAAGGGCTTCTGTGGCAGAGAGAGAGAGAGAGAGAGAGAGAGAGAGAGAGAGAGAGAGAGAGAGAGAGAGAGAGTGATGGAAGAGAAAGGACTAAAGTACTGGGGGAGGGGGGAAGACTAAAATTCATTATATAAATATGATACTGTCGAACAATTAAAAACCTTTTAAGAAGGCTGCTCCAGAGGTTTGCAGATTCGTGGTTCCATGTACAAACCATTTTGAAGTGGATAAGTTATAAACAGACTGTAGCTGCCAGGGTAGGTATTGTGTGTGTGGGGGGGGGGCGGTGAATGTGCGGTTAGAATGGGCAACAAGAGGAATTCTCTTGAGGATAGAACCAGTCCTCCTCTCTCCTGTGGGAGTACGTATCTGAACCCATACAGGTGGTCAAATTGCATATAAATAAACCCATGAGTGGAAGTGAAACTGGGAAGTCAGAATGAGGTCAATGGATGGTGTTATCATCAACCTTTGGCCCCATGAGACTGCGACACAGCCTTGTAAGCTGTTACCACTGAAGGAGACCAGGTAAAAAATACAGGGAACCTCTCTGCATGTGCGTCTACACTTATGGAAATGAATCTGTAACTATATAAAAAAATTAAAGTTTAATTAAAGCAATCTTTGAGGAAGAGCCATATGGCTTTCCAGCTGAAGTCAGTGTGTGTCCTGAGCTGACATTTCAAGCTCAGCTTTGAGGTTGTCATCCTCTGCCTGGGAGTGCACCTGCTTCCAGCTGCTCCTGGGAAACTCTGGGCACTAACATGTTTTGCTGGAGGCAGCGATGCCAGCCCTGAAGCAAAGCCTACTGCAGGCCTGTTCTTCCCTAGTCAGAGTTCTGGCCGAAGGCTTTGGTGCTCATGGATAACCGAAGGCCACTGTGCTGCAGGGCTGTCGGACTTCCCGTCTCCCTATCCGCTGTGTCTGCAGCAGCTTCCTTCACACTGGTGCAGAACGTACTGGGAACGGGTTTCCAGGTTGAAGCTACCAAATGTACATCCTGTTCGCCCTTCACCCGCAGTCATGGATGCTGAAGCGAAATCGTCAGATTTTGCCACAAGGGCCCTTTCTTCCTGCTCTCTCTGTAAGAAGTGCTATTTTGGATTAAATAGTCTGAGCAAGGAGCTGTTTGGGGATCCAGTTCCCAAGAAAGGCAGCTGGATTAGGGAGCCCCAGCTCTGTCTAAAAAGAGCTAATTCAGATCTTGCATCTGCAGTATGGGCTCAAATACGTGATCACACCCCTGAGGTCCTATCCACCATCTATGAGGCATGGTAATTGCAAAAGATAACTAGAAGGTAAAACAAACAATGGTTGTTTATGTGTCAGTCAGTTCAGCCTTCCAAAATGAAATACCATAGTCAGGTTCCAAAACCAAGAGAGAGTTATCTCTGCTGATTACTAAAGCTGAGAAACTCTTAAATCAAGTGTATAGTTGCTTTAAATTCCTGGTGAGGGATCTCTTTATCCCTCCTATTTGTACACAGAGAGAGAGAGAGAGTCTCTTCTCCTCTTCCGACTTCTATTCCTCTTTCTTGCCTCTTCCCCACTCTCTTCCTCCTTCCTATTTTCTTTTTCTCTTTTCCTTTCTTTTCTCCCCTCTCATTCCCTTCCCTGCCCTTCCCTCTTCCTCCATTCTTCCCCTCCTCCCTCCCTTATAGTGGATAGCCATTCCAGCTTTGATCTGAAAGTTCTAACCCCCATTGAGGCTTTGACAACTGTCACGCCTACAAGGCTGGGCCAAGGGAGGCACCTGGAGACCCAAGATCTGGATGGACCAGTGCTCACTCTGTTCCTGGACTCTTGACAGTGGAGGTTGACGGAGCAGAGCTCCAGAGAACACGGCTGGACTGCGATACACCTTCCCCAGATCCTGAGACCTATCTATCCCTTCATTTGTAAGTTACCCACTAAATAAATCTTCCTTTTAACTATGTGGAGTGGCCCTAATAATTTCACCAATACTCCCTCCCTTCTTCCCCTCCTTTCTTCTTTCTCCCTGAGTCTGGTTATATAGCCCAAGTACACCTGGGACTTGCTATATAGTCCAAGTTGGCCTGCAAATAGTGAACTGGCTTGGCCTCCCAGGTGTTACAGTCATGCGTGATCATTCCACTCTATTTCCCTCTTCTTAAAAAGCAACCAATTTTACCTGACTTTCACCTTCAACCCATGCTAACTCTTAATTATCTCCTGTATGTCCTAGTGACAAAAACATTAACTGGATGGGTTGAATCTTCAGAGTAGGATTTGAGGAGAAGCTCAGTCCACAGCAGCTCCCCTAGAAAAATTATCTGGCATGCAGTGAACAGTCAGAATATGGAGGTGTTTATCATTTGATTATTTTTAATACTCTGGCAGGAAATAGCATTAGGTGAATTATAGGATTAGGTGAATTATAGTTACCTAAGGAAAAGAGGAAATTTTCATATAATTTAACATATAAAGTAAGTGTTATCTTTCAAATACAGGTTGGGAATGAAACTGCTTTTCTGGAAGTTTCTAGAAATGAGAAACCAAGGCTGTATCTCTTTCCATCTCTTCCCATCTTTTTTACACATATCTGTTGTATATTGGGTTTTCCTTCCCCTGGGATATAAAGTGGCAAAGGTGGCCATGTTTACTGTCCTCATGATACTGTTTGCCCCAGATGGAGGTCTAGCCCAAACTCACTCACTCGCTGATCAAATCCAACCTTCCAAAGAGGAGGGAAGCTGCTGTGCTTGATCCAAGGTCTATACTTGGTCTATGCATAGCAGTTAGAGACCACAGCCTTTAAGAACACAGGTGTGCATTTTTATAGGAAAAAAAAACAAAAAACAGTTTTCAGATAGCGGTCATAATAAACTGGCTTATATTAGATACTCTGTTATTGGCTGCATGTGCTTGGAAATGGATCTGAGGTCCTGATATTAGTCACAGAGCTGGATTGATCTCTACCTGACTCCACCCCTGGTGCCAGCAAAGCTCATTACAGGAAGGTACACAAACTGTTTCTTTTTCTCTTGTTGGGTGGCTTTCTGAATGCAGATTGCTTTTGAAAATTCGGACTTGTAAAATGTAACCAATTACCTCAGGGACAATTGTTTCAAGGATTGGCAAACTGTCCAGTCAGTCCTTCACTTTTGCAGAGCTAAGTTTAAATGACTCAAAGTTGTCCCCTGTGCTTCATCTCACTGTCCCTTCATGGAATTCTCAAGTAGCAGGAGAGTGTTTAAGGGGCTGGCTTCTTAGGCAACTAGAGACAGCAACTCCACACTTTATTATTTATTTTATAGCTTGGTAACTCCACATCAGGCATCTTTAGCTAGCTATCTTAGTTAGGGTTTCTATTGCCGTGAAGAGAAACCATGACCACGGCAACTCTTTTAAAGAAAACATTTAATTGGGGCTGGCTTACAGTTCAGAGGTTCAGCCATTATGGTGGGACATGGTGACATTCAGGCAGACATGGTGCTAGAGAAGGAGCTAAGATTTATATCTTGATATGGAGGCAATAGGAAGTGAACTGTCTCACTGGGTGTGGCTTGAGCATATATGAGACCTCAAAGCCTACCTCCACAGTGACATACTTCCTCCAACAAGACCACACCTACTACAACAAGGCCACGCCTCCTAATAGTGCCATGCCCTTTGGGGGCCATTTTTTTTTCAAACCACCACACTAGCTGAGTCAGCAGCTCACACTTTCTGTGAAGATCTGTTGTTCTTCTCTTCACTGCCCTCATACTAAGGCCAAGCATTATGAGTTCTATCAAATATAGATCAAAATTCTAATGGAGAGTGCTGGTGGCATGTCTCCTTTGGAGGAGGAGAAGAAGGGGGCATTCTGTGTGGAGAAGACTACAAATAGTAAGAACCCCATGAACCAGGGGATGGAGCAATCACTTCATACCATTTTTCCCTGTTTGACCTTCTTTCTCACAGAATACTTAGTACTTGAACCTATCAAGTTCCTCTGTTCAGGTTAATTGAAGCTTAGAGATATTTACAGCAAGAGCTCTCTTAAGCTCACTCCATATAAGTTACTTGCTGGCTAACCTTGAAGGCCCGATCTTCTGCAAAACTCTCCATCTTGGAGCTGTAGACAGGTGAGCTGTTTCCAGCAACAGGCTTCTGAGCTTCCTACAGATATGTATTATGGGAAAATTCTGTTATAAACCAAGGCTGCTCTAGGTGACAAAGAGATATTATTTCTGAAACCACTAAAAAACGCTGACCTTGCAAGGACAAAGCCAGTAAGAAATGCAGCCTTACACACTGATGGCCACTTTCATCCAGTCATTGTAAGTAGGAAAATAATCAGAGGCAAAAATCATAACAATCTAGATTACAACTGTATTCAGAAGGTAACTCAAACATCCTGAAGTCTCTCACCTTAATAAAAGGACACACCGAAAATAGAGATATAGCTTCGTGGATACAGTTTATACCACCTAAGTGGGACTCTAGTAAGGAAGCCATGCCCAAAGCAACAGCCAGAGTCTGTTCCCCAGGAGGTAAACACACAAACATGTACATTAACAGTTACATATGTTGAAATAAAATGTCTTTTATTATCTGTGTCTTCTAAAGTATCCAATTAAATACATCTACGCTTATTTAGCCTATTCGACCCCTCCTCCTCCCAACATATTCCCTCTTGATTTATGCCCTTCTTTTTATAACTCACAGAGTCCACATAGTGCTGCTCATGTGTGCACAGGTATGGGGCAGTTGACTGAACATGAAGAACCTACCAGCAACCAATGAGGAACCTGCCAGCAACCACATCCTCAAAAAATGATGTACCCAGTCTTACTGTATCTTATTAGACCATGTTCAGTGGATATCCCTAGGAGGCCTGCTCTATTTTTATGTTGGGAGTTGGTGGGGGGGGGGGATGACAGAGGAAGAGTTGATTTTGGAAAAAGGGAAGGTAGAGGGAGGCTCTGGGTGGTGTGGAGGGAGGGGATGTCAGTCAGAATGTAATGTATTTTTTTCTATAACACTAAAAAATTAACGGTTCTCTCTCCCCTAATAGGTACCAACTGCCAGTAGCTCTTGAGCATGTACCTCATCTATTCTGGAATTTTGGATGGCTTGCTCTTTTTATCCACTCTATCTTTTTATTAATCATTTGAAATATTTTGATCATATTCATCCCCTACTTCTTCCTTTAAGTCCTCCAAATTCTACCCTCACACCCCTATCAGCCAACTTCAAGTCCTTCTCTTTTTATTTTTTTAATAACCCATCAAATCCATTTTGCCCTGTCCAAATTCTCAAGGGCATGAGACCACACCCTTAATGATTACTGAATCTCCATCCCCCAGAAACCCTCAGTCATCTATAGCTCCTGGGGTTGGGGAGCTGGACTCTTATGAAACGACTTCCCCCTCCATGCTAGAATGTTGACTGGTTTGAGCTTGTACAGATTTTAAGCAGGAACTCACAGCTGCTAAGTTCATGACTGCAGTGGACTTATGTCAAGTCAGAAGACACAGTTTTGCAGCTCTTAGATGCGATTCTGGCAACTTCCTTTCTTTGTGGCATTGAGCAGAGACCATGAGAAGTAAATGTGAAGAACTAGAGCTTTAGATGGGTGAACAAAGAGAAAATTTAAATCCTCAAAATCTCAGTTGCCTTGCCTTAAAAACGGGTGTGATCCAGGCCTCCTAAAGGTGGTTATATTAAATAATTCCTGAGAACTGCTTATCACATGTCCTAGCAATACCAGGTAAGCATTCATAAGTACTGGAGACATTGAAAGTGGGGTATTTATGAATTCCCATGCACTTAGTGATCACCAGGCAGTGGTTTAGATGCTGAGGTCATGAGGCAGCAAGCACAATGCCTAGTATACAAATGCATGGGTTGCCAGGAAGCAGAGATGTAGCAGAACATCTGGGGAGATGCATTCATCAACCACTATTGAGGAAACACCTGTCAGGCACCAATAAACCACTGTACAAATTGCTGTAATTACAGCACCTTGTCTCTGATATCAGGAGCAGTAAAGTCTAGTACAGGAGACAGTCACTAAATCAATCCCTGTAGCATATCATGGAAGGATTTTGCTGTCTACTGCATATGTATGCCTGGAATGGATTCCTGGGAGAGCTAGCCTGTGGTAATTTTTGGAGTGTCCACTGAATAAGGTTGGAAGGGCCATTATTCCACACTGTAGACACCATGATGAAAGAAGGGACCCTCTGGCAACAGGACGCATGTTTTAAATGTGCTTTTCAGGAAGCTACAGGATAGGGAAGTCTGAGTTCATATGGATTTGGGAAAATGGCAAGACCCAGCAAAATTTCTCAGCAGAGATGACCTTGTGAAGAACAAAATGCCCTCACAATAGACATGTGAAGAAGGATGTCCAAGAAAAGCAGAGTGAGCCTAAGTACTGGCATCCTTCTCAGTGGGAGGAACAAGGAATGAGAGCATGGATGGGTAGCAGAGACGAGGGAGCCTCATAGGAGGGGAGACTCCTGGAGTCATGCCAGAGTGCAAGAGGCGAAGAAACTCAGTCCTAGCCTGGGAATGCCGGGAGAAGAGAGCACAGTCGTTGTGTTTTCCCCTGTGAAGAGTGAGAAAGGAGGGGGCAAGTGCTGACTCTGATGGGATCTTGCAGAAATTGCAGAAGATGCATGGGATAAGTGGTAGCTGTGGTGTATCTTCAACAGTGAGAGGCATTTTATCAGACAGAATCAGGAAGGCAGACTCAAGACAGTGTGGGCAACAGCCCCAGAGAAGGAAGATGGAAGAATAGAAGATAAGTTCTCTCAGATCAGAGAGAATTGATTTCATACTTGATGTTTTTTTATGTTCTGCCTCTGTGGTTTAATCTCTGTTCTTGAATACTTAAAATAGCATTCATCTATACATAAATGGAAGTAGATGATGGCTTAATATTTTCCATGTATCAGGTAATAATTTTTTTAAAAGTGCTCCCAACCCCCCACATAAGAATAAGACATTAGTGAAGGAGAAACTTGGGGCCTGTTTCTCTTTTAGTTTTTTAAGAAAGATTTGTATCAGAGTCCTTAGAGCTGGAGTTATAAGCATCTGTGAGCTGCTCTATATGGGTCCTGAGAGCTGAACTCTGGCCTTCATGATTGAGCAGCAAACACTCTTAACTATGGGTCCATCTCCTCAGCCCCCAAAGTAACACTGTACTAGAGAAAAATGTATGGTTTTACAACACTTTAGATTGGGGATTTATAATAGGGAGTTGAATTGGGACATTTGGTGATGTCTAGAGCTAGGTTGTTTTAGTGGGGTGTGAGGATGAGGCTATGGATATTAAGTCAGTGGCTCTCAAGGAAGTCACTCATTGTCCTAGGATGCATAGAATTGCAATATAGCAGAGAATTATTCAGCTAGTGGATTATGAATAATGTTGAGCACAAAATATTGTTTTAGACCCAGGAAAGAACTCTTAAGATTGTTCATTTAAAGTATCTAAATATGGAAGAAATTAGAAAATATTGGAATGTGGATAAAGTGCTTACTGTGCAAGTGTGAGAACCTGACTCAACGTGCCCAGAACACACACACACACACACACACACACACACACACACACACACACACACACACACAAAGTCCGATTTGGTAGTAAATGTCTGCAATGTCAGTGGTCCTATGACAAAACGGGACATGGAACAGAATGATCCATGGGAGGTCACAAGCTACTAGTCTTGTGTAGGCAGTGATGACCAACAGAAGAGATGATGTCTCAAACAAAGTAGAGCACAAAGACTGACATTGGAGATTGTCCTGTGACCCCCCACTCAAGAACTGTGACACTTGCATTGCTATATTCATGCTTGTACACACAGTCCAAACACATACATATCACACACATAAGAGAGGAAGAGAGAGACAGAGACTGAGAAAGAGAGAGATTGAGAGAGAGAGAAAAAAAAAAAAAAAAAAAAAGAGAGAGAGAGAGAGAGAGAGAGAGAGAGAGAGAGAGAGAAAGAACACACAATTCTGCAGATACGGCATGGGAATTTATGTGTACATAGGTTAACAGAAAGCAGAATGGAAGTTCATACCCTGTAGAATAGCACTTCTCTCTTCCATTTTATTGGATGCCCAGTATGTTTTGTATGAGATGGCCAGTGTTTCCTAATATCACCAGCCTCAATTTCCTGCCCTGAAAGAGACATTGCTCCCCTGAGCTAATGGCACAGGGAGGATGTAGCTTTGAACTCAACCTTTACAGTAGGAGGATCGGAGGGAGATACTCTATCCTCCATAGCAGTAACCCTGGAGCCCCAGTGGAGCTTGGGCAGCTGAATTTCATGGTGTCCCTCTCCTTAACTGTATAGAAATGATGCTAATCCAAGTTTGCTTTAGTGTTTGAGTTCTTGTCTAAGGTCATCTAATTAAGTGCACCTTACTTTCTAGATGAGGAAACTGGAGAGAGAGAGAAAGAGACAGACAGAGACAGACAGAGACAGAGACAGAGAGAGACAGACAGAGACAGACAGAGACAGAGACAGAGAGAGAAAGAGACAGAGAGAGACAGAGACAGAATATCACAGAGACAGAGACACAAAGATAACATCTGGGTAGTTCTTCCATGTCTCAAACGTAGTAAAAACAGAGGAAAATGATCCCAGGTCCTGATGACCCCAGGCTATTCTTACTCTACTTCAATTTACAGGAAATATTTTCTAAAGGTTTTCTATATTAACAAAGGGTCCTGAGATTTTAGAGGTGTGGGTTTTTTTTTAATCTAATTGCTGGTGCCATTCATTTGCCCTGATACTCTGAAGTTAATTAGCAGTTCCCTCTGTGACTGAACATTCAGTAGCTTTGTCCCATCCACAGCCTCAGTGGGCTATCCTTGTTAAGCCCAGAGACCCTCAGAGTGATGGCTTTTGCTTTTATCAGCTGCCCTCTGATGGCTGGATTGGAATCTATTTGGGACACAGCCCAGACATCAAAACTCAAGCAAGGAAAAACCTCTGTGGATATTAAGAAAGCCTAACCTTTGTTCATGATGGAAACCCTTGCCTCAGTGAGGTTCATTTAGATCACTGAGGTATCAATAAAGAATCAAGAGCCAGTGAAGACCAGAGAGGTTCGGATGGCTTCAACAGACCTCCGAGTCTGATAGCAAAGGCTGTTGGATGCTAGAAGATTGAAAATAAAAGTCACATGGACATGTGATTGCTTTCTCTTAAAATGCTGCCAAACTAACCAAGATGACCAGTACCTCTGAAATTAGTAAACATTTAGGAAGATCAAATGTGACCTGAGAGTCATTGAAATGCCCTGCTCTTGAGCTATGTTGGGGCTGAAGCCTTTGAAATCCTTAAGCTTGAAGCTTCTAGATGGTTCAGTCACATTACTTACTACTTTAAAGCTAACTACAATTGGGTAGGGAAAAGGTCATCCACAGTGAGGACCCTTGGAAGAAAACACAGCTAACTCCGTTGCCAGGAAGATTTCACTCGGTGATCTGAGATGCAGGGACCCCTCGGGTAAACCAAGTGTAAGCTTCCAGGTTTTGTTCACATTTGACTGTTTATATTTGATGTACCATGAGAGGCAAACTTTTCCCAGAGTGGCAGGAAAACACTTGGCCTCAGAGAAGCAGTGTGACACTTTCTAGTGTGCTGAGAGAAAGACTGGGCTGTCTTAGACCCACGCAGCTGCAGTTTCTTACGGTTAATCATGAGGAAGGTACCACTTCTGACTTAGTGGATGCTGGTGGTTTAGGAATATAAATCTGGCATCTTTCAGTCTTGAGAAACCTGCTTTCTGGAAAACACAAGACTACAGTTAGGTATTGTTATATAGTTTTTAAAATCTTGCTTAATTTTGAACGCATTTTTTTTCAAGGAACGAAAGTAATGATTTTTTATTTTTTTGAATTATTTATTAGAGTTGTTCAGCAGCACTCCATCCATGTATGTGATACATTCTGATTATGCATCCCCTCCTCTCCCTTGCCTCCTATTTCCTTCAACCCCAACACCACCCATAAGTCCCTTTTCCATAGTCATGTGTTTTTTTGTTTTGTTTTGTTTGTTTGTTTTTTTTTTTTTGTTTTGTTTGAGATCCAGTGGATTTGGTCAGGGAATTCTGTGTGACCTTAGGATTGGAAAGCTCTATTGGAGCCATATGGGGTCAGCAGGGGTCACACCACTAATAGCTACTCAGTTGTAAACCAAAAGACTTGTTTGGCTCCAAGTGTACTATTGAAAAGTATATATTCTCTGCTTGGTTGCAGGTTTACAAATGTGTGCTCACTTGAAACTTGGTGGGCTTTCTGGACAACATTTCCATTATTCCCAGAGTTCATCCTTACTCCTTAACATAAGAAAGATAGAGAACTTGAAGGCCAGAACCATTCAGACAAGTTATTTACTGATACACAGCCTAGAACTCTCAAAGCTTATCTATTAACACAGACACAGCCCCAGACTTAGATAACTTGGATATTATAGGATAAGTGGGCCCTTTGGGAAGGGACACTCCAAACCCAGGTCTTTCAGGCATCCCAGAGATGGGCTCCTAGTGAATAAGCTCAGATTAAAAACTATAACATACCCAAGGATACACTGAAGATGAGAGCAGATGAAACACAGACCAGTCCATAAGCAAGATGTTCAGATTCTTCATATTCAGAATTCATATATATATATATATATATATATTATATATATATATATATATATATATATATATGAATTCAAGAATAGATTATATTTACATTTATTTCTAGGTTCTAAAAATTAAAAATAAGAACAACAAATATAAGTGAGACAGAATGAAGTTCTCTGTAAGAAAAGTCATGTATTTTTACAAAAGAACCAAGTAGAACTTTTAGAAGTGATGAATGTCACCCAAAATAAAGTCTCAATGGATATATTATGTATTCACACCATTGAAAAAATAATTAGGAAGCTGGAGGCTAAACTGAGAGCATTCACCCGGAATGCAGCATGGAAAAAATATAAAACAGAGAACAGGAGACAATGGAAATACCAATGAACCATTCAACCTAAGTCTAATACAAGTACAAAAAGTGGTGGGGTGGGAGAGACTGGAGAGGATGAGGAAGAGACAGTATTCACTCAGCTGCCCATTGTTCAAGTTGGTGAATCCTGGAAATGTTGCCCAGAAAGCCCACCAAGTCTCAAGTAAACACTCTGAACTTGATTCAGTGTGTATACATACATTTGCTTTATAGACTGTGTAAACCTGTGACCAAGAAGAGAATATATACTTTTCAATAGTACACTTGGAGCCAAGCAAGTCTTTTGGTTTACAACTGAGTAGCACTAAGAATGATTGTCATTCACATCATTCTATCTGAGTTCTATTATAATCAACTGAGGTATAAGTCCAACAGTATCACTTAATTACTGAAATTGTGAGAATGTCAGTAGCACTCATGTTTTTGCACCAAAGTTCTCGCTGATGGATCCTGAAAGTGTAGGAGGTATTTCTGTCATTCAGGCTTATTGTCTGGCTGTTAAGGATCTGGAACTTGAGGGGGTTTCTGTTTTTCTTCCCAGGTAATTTCTGCTCATTGCTGTGTTAGTGTAAAAGATGTTTATCTTGTAGCTGAACTAAATGTATTTGCATGTGTATACAGTGGCTGTTCCTCATAAATGCATTATCTTGGGCTAGCTAATTAATTGTCTGTACCAATTTTCTCATTCATAAAATTGGGATAATAATAATCCCTGATCATTTTATCATTAGATGTATAAAATTTAGTATATGTTGAATTCTCATGATACTATTTGTCACTATCATAGTCTGTTTATTGTTGCTATAACAAACATATCCAAAACTAGGTAGTTTATGAAGAAGAGGATTGAATTTGGCTCACAATTCTAGAGCCTAAGAAGTCTAAAAGTGTGGGTCCCACATCTGCTTGGTTTCTGGTGAGGGCCCATTGCATCATATCCTGACAGAGGGTGTTGCATGCTGGGGCAGTAAGCTTGCTTGTTAGAGTGGCTACTCTCTGTTTTATGACACTTCTGATGCCACCGTGGGACCATCTCTAATGACTTCCTCTAACCCCAGTAGCTTCCCAGAGGCCTCACCTTCAAATGTCATACAGTTAAAAATACAATGACTGTCAGTGTTTTGGTTCAAGGTCGCACTAAGTGATTCATTCTAGTCTACAGTTAGATTCTGGTAAAAATGATATATAGGACCTAGAGAAGGGGAGGAGTGGGTGGTGTTGGGGATGACCAGAGGCTTGGGGTGTATTTTATATGAGATAATATGTCAAAAAACCTGGGAAGGTTTTGTGAGAGAGCTATGTCAGAAGCATAGATAGACATGATTATGTCTTGCCACAATGTCGGAATTCAGTGAATAGTAAGTTTACAGTCTGTGTTGATTTTGTCGACTTTGGTTCACCAATTTTAGCAGATTGCACTTGGTAGGCATGGCTGCTAGCAGTAACAAGTCCTTTTATTTCAATCTTAATTACTATTATTCATTCTCAGTTCACATGTTGTGCTTTACACACACACACACACACACACACACACACACACACACACACAGAGAGAGAGAGAGAGAGAGAGAGAGAGAGAGAGAGAGAGAGAGGGAGAGAGAGAGAGAGAGAATATACATTATATATGCTAAGAAAGGGTTAGAGCAGCTTCAGAGTTCAGGGGGTGAGATGGAGGAAGAGAGGAAGGGAACTAAAGAGGAGGTAAAGCCATCTCTATAGAGGACCAGGTAAGACATTTAAGGAGTTGAAGGCACAGAGTTATTTGGGGCACCATGTTGTCAAGTGCATGTCTGAGTAGCAGGCAGTTCTTAGTGCCCTCTAAAGAGTCTGTGTTTCCCAGGTGGGAGAAGCTAGACTTGAGCTATGTCCCTTGGCTGAGGGACAAAAGCAGAGTTCCTTCCCTTTGGTGATCTTCCTAGATGAGGCTCATCATGAGGACTGGGTGACAGGTCATTATGCCTACCATGTCTCAGTCTTGGAGTGCTGCTCCTTCTCTAGTCCCATACAAGTGATGGTCATCATTCACCAGTTTAGTGTGTGTTCAATAACTTCAAGTGCCTCGGCTATCTGATATGATTTTGATACCCACGTGGGTCTGTGTATTACTGAAGTAATTTGAGTTCATATTTAATTTTCATTAATAGGTTACTTATCAGTCTGATTTCCTGGGGTTGTGCTTGACAGATGTTTGTTGATCATTTATACAAATAAGATGTGGAGTCATTCTGTCTCAGCACATGCACTCAAAAGGAAGCCAACTGCTGATTTTTACTCAGGGCCTAGACAGAGCCAGAAAGTTGCTGTTCTGCATAGTTGGAGTAACCTAGAGGAGGCCACAGCCTGAGCCCACATGGGTACTTTACAGTGGTGTTCAAAGGACATCCTTAGACAGCGGGCCATGATGGGATGCCTGGTGGATGTTTGGTGGGCTAGGTTGCTTTCTTTCATCACTGAGCTTTTTCAGAAACATGAAGCCAGCAAACACTTCACAGGAGTGCCTAAGCAGGGACTTCAGCAGCTACAGACTTAGAAGCCATAGGATGCAGAGATGGGAGATGTGGCTGGTTGAAGACATGAAAGGATTCAGTCCCAAGGACAGCAAGTTCTGAAAAGAGATGAGATTGGAAGCAAGGTAACATTCATCAGCTGTGGAAGAAAGTCGATGCAGGAGAACAAGAGAGAAATGTTGTCTCCAGGAGGCACTCAGTTTTACAGCTTATGTCTTGCTAAAATGATGATTCAACACATTAATAAGTCAATGTTTAAACATTAAAACTGTTCCTGCTTACTAAATGGAATATTAAGGAAATGCACCATGACAAAAACAACAGAAACTCCCTAATGTTAGTTCTCTCATCCATAAAATCCACCGGGGTTATCATGAAGAATATATAAGGTAATGTGTGAAAAACACCCCAAACAGGTAAATCCATATTGAATTTTAGTCAATGCAATTAACTACCATCCATTCACATATTATTTTGGGTACTCTGTGAGCCATTTCTTCATGCAGTGTTTCTGTGCATTGTTATTTGTATGTATGTATATTCATGATCATATTGCTTGTGTAAATTTAGATGAATTATATGTACTTACGTTCTGCTTCGATTTTAAAACTACCTAGAAGTTCTCTTTTGAGTTTCATCCCCAAAGTCTCAGCTCATCTCCTGTACTTCCCTCTGAGTTTCCTTCCTATCATTTTGCTTTCACAGAACAAGAGTTTCTTAGAAGAAACCAATTTTGGTCATAGTGGGCTACTTGTTCTCAAAGCCAAGCAGCCCAGGTTCTGTCCTGGGGACCCTTCTTCATTGTCATGAAAGATTTATTCCACCAGTAACCTTGTTACCACCTGTGTTTTTCTGCTGGTTGTGTTTCTTGCTCTGCGAAGAGAATGCCTATCACTTCTAGTTGACTGGCATCATTCCTGTCACAGCGGAGAGGGTCATGGGAACAGCTTATGACTAGCTAGTTAGCATATTCTCATGCAGTACTTGACTTGCTTGTTTTCACATCAGATTTCTAAAAATGCTCTGTAGGACTGAGACTAAAGAACATGCAGTATCTGAAGCCTGCAGCACCTCAGCTCAAGTCTCCTGACCTTCCTTTAGCTCTTCTTTACAGCAAAAATCAGAGAACTTCTAAGCTAGAAGGGTCCAAAACCATAGCAACATGGAGACAAGGGTTGAATATAGGAGGGTGCTAACAGTCAAATGAGGTTCTAAAATAGACAACTAGCATTCATGCTACCCTCACATTTAAAACACATTTTACTCTGCAAAGAATGGAGTCATAATCTTACCTACCATGAAAATAGAAGGGGCATAGCCACTTGTGACCAATGTGCCACATTACTTTGTTAAGTCTCCGTCTCATTTGGAAAGTGTATAATACAGTAAGTTATACAACTAATATGGAGACTAAAGGTGATGATACACATTAGAAACATGGAAATAGGATTTGAAAAGTTATGCTTCAAAATAGGCTGAGTGTTGCATTAATATCTGGAAAATATTTGTATGTGGTCCTATTAATTAATCCCAGTCAATCTGCATTTATTCCGCATTTCCCATTTTTGCCTTTTCACATTATTTCACACGTTTCCACATCTTTGCTTATCTGTTACTAAAAGATAATATTATTAATATCCACAAACAATGAATCATTCTTCTGAAGCCTTAAACTAGAGCAGTATTAATTTTTGGCCTCAGCAGAAGGCTACAAACCATGCTTGGGTCGTCTGAAGACCAAAATTTCCACACTTCTACCCCTGAGCCTCTATCCTGTAAACTACCTTAGGGCAAATAGACAGTCTCCCCTCTTGTCTTGCTTTGGGGAACTGCTATATCCTCTTCAGGTTCTGACAAGCATAAACTGTCAATCATAAGTTAATGAAGCACTACTTATTTTTCATGGCTGTGATAAACCACCAGAACAAAACATAACTTGTGGAAGAAAGATTATTTTGGCTTATGGTTCTAGAGGAATGAGAGCTTCCATCGTGGCAAAGAGGCATGGCAGTAAGCAGCAGGCTTGGAAGCAGAAACAGGAAGCCCAGAGCTCATATCTTAACCACAAGCAGGAAACAGAGAAAGTATGCTGCAATTAGCATGAGGTTTTCAACCTTCAAAGCCCACCTCCAGTGATGTACTTTCTTAGGCAAGGTCACACCCTGGGGAATGAAGTGTTCAAATACCAAAGCCTCTAGGGGACATATCTCAGTCAAAATGTCACAGTAGTCCAGAGGAACAATAGATGAATGCGTTTTCTGAAGTTCTCATGACCTCTGCTGAGACAGAATAGAAGTGGCCTTGAAAGCAGAGATGATGGAACTCATGAATCCTCCCTGAGTTTAGTCACTAGTGAGCAAAGCCTCCTGGAGCCTGCCTGTTTATAGGTATAGCTGTTCCCAAGTCCATGAGCCTGGGATTCTCGAGTAAGCTTTGACACATTGCCACCCGGGTGTCCTTAGAAGATGGATGGCATTTTGCAGTGCCCTGTCTCTGATTCCAATTAATCAATTGGCTTAGGAAAAAGCCACTGTGCAGAAGGAGAGGCAGTGAGGTGCCAGAAGAGAGCCTGAACTTTGGAGAAGCAACAGGTACAACATTGACTCCAGAGGCTACTGTTTGTGGCCTCATTAAGCCTTAGTTTTTCCCTTGATAATCATGGAATTGGCTCTCACAGTGCACTGCAAAGACACTCATGCACGCAGGAGAATTTTAGGAGTGGCCAAAGCAAGGTCCACCATAGAGCACCAATAAAACAAGAGGCACCCCTATTGGCCAGAAACTACTCTGGAAACTTTCTGAGGTGTAGAAGGAAAATAAATGCAGCGGGCATTGTGATGAACAGCCTGGTAAACTGCCTAAACTGCCTCAACCTGGCGATGTGGATTCTTAGAGTCTTT
This sequence comes from Peromyscus leucopus, assembly GCF_004664715.2. NCBI lineage: Eukaryota > Metazoa > Chordata > Mammalia > Rodentia > Cricetidae > Peromyscus > Peromyscus leucopus. The sequence goes on along the minus strand of NC_051080.1, from coordinate 25,189,888 downwards.
GCCTTATCTGTGGGTGTTATGGCTGATAGCTTTCTGTTGACTTCCTTCTCTTCTTGTAGTACTGCTCACTGCCAAAGACTGCTCCAACCCACCAAGACTGTGTAATGATTTGGTCAATTAGGAAACCAAAGGCCAGACCATTTTCTGCATGTCTTTCCTTTCAATCTTTTTATGTTTTAATATAGAAGGCTTAAAACACAATTAAAATAGAACAACACTATCGTGGAAGCCATCATTTTTTTTTTTTACTCCTTCACAGTCTTTGTTCCCAGAGCACACCTCAAATCCCTGCTTCCACATCACATCTACATCATAGACTTGTAGTTCAGGAATACCAACCTTCCTTGAGCATGATGTATCAAGTATCTGGCTCTGGCAAGAACTTTCACCTGAACCACTTCATTTCAATCTCTCAGGAACCTTGCTGTGAATTATATTCTGTAAGGGGGGCCCAGAGCCATATGACATGTCCCTGTTGATAAATCAATAGTTTCAATAACATAGCCATGTGCCTCAGGATTTCTGCAGGTTATGCAAAGCTATATGACAAGATTATTTATCTCAGGAGGCCATAAGGGACAGCCAGAAGAGGAACTGCTATCCCTGTTGTGGATTTCTTCAACATTTCCTGATATCAGTATCCCCTACAGACCTATATTCTTCATTCCCACTTTTTCTTTTTTTCAATTTTTTATCTCAGTATCTACCTTAACTTCTGACTTTGTCTCTTAAATTCTTTTGGATTTTGTATCCTGGATTATAAACTCTTTTTAATCATGAATATGTTTGCACTATTTATACCCTGTATCCCACCACTCTATTAAAAATTATGAATTTTTCTTGTCTGCTACAGGGTCATTTCACAGTTTTCTCTTCTATTAAACATATGCTTCATGAGGACAGAGGGCTTTGCCTATTAGATTCACACTTTGAATCTTCAGATCTAGCATATAGTAAAGTTAAGCAGGTTTTAGAAGAGTAGATAAATACTGGAGTGTTTGCAAGAAAAGTCACTTTTCATGTCTGGCATGGTTGAATAATGAGTTTAGCTTTAAATTTCCTTATAATAAAGAGGCAATATAAACCCTCCTTGAGAAAGAGGAGGGTTTATATGAGCGAGAATTGTTGAAATCAAGGTTGGATAAAGCACAGGGACAAATAGCCAAACGAATGGAAACACATGAACTATGAACCAAAGACTGAGGGGCCCCCAACTGGATCAGGCCCTCTGAATAGGTGAGATAGTTGATTGGCTTGATCTGTTTGGGAGGCATCTAGGCAGTGGTACTAGATCCTGGGCTCATTGCATGAGTTAGCTGTTCGAAACCTGGGACTTATGCAGGGATGCTTGGCTCAATCTGAGAAGGAACTGGACCTTCCTGCACTGAGTCTACCAGGTCGATCTCAGTCCTCAGTGGAGGCTTTGCCCTGGAAGAGGTGGGAATGGGAGGTGGGCTGGGGAGGAAGGGGAGGGGGACAGGAAGGGGGAGAACAAGGGAATCTGTGGCTGTTATGTAGAACTGAATGGTATTGTAAAATAAAATAAAATTAAATTTAAAAAAAGAAAAAAAATAAAGAGGCAAGAAATGTAATGTTTACACTTGCCTTGTAAGCTTTTCTTTTGTGAATAAAAAATTGTATGAATGCGTTTGAAATTTTTAAATGTGAGAAGTAATTTGTTTGGGATTCAAACAAATTTGCTTAAGTCTCTAGTTTTGACCACAACTTCTGGAAATTCAGCTTTTTATTTAGCCTTCTGCTAATTAGAGCTGAGGATTTTGAATCTCACTGCTTTAATCCATGGTTATTCTGGGGATTTGAACTGTCACATTGCAAGGGAGGTAACTTAAGGCGACATGTCAGGTTCTTGCTCTGCTTCACTTACAGGATAAGTAACAATGTTTTTGTATTGACAGAGAGAGAAAGAAAAAAAAAATCCTATCTCCTCTGGCACCTATTTCTCAGCAGAGCAGAGAAACCTTTCTGGATAGAGCACTTCCTTAAGGATATAATGGTGGAGTTTATCTCGCCTTGCAGACTCTACAGTGGTAGGCAGATTTGGAAAGATTTATCTGGGACCCAGAGTAGGGAATGGACTGGCTCTCCAGTGACATTGCTTTCATAGCTGGGAATGGTGAATAACGGGCTTTCCAGTTTACTTCTTGGAAAGGATGTGGTCTATGTGATAGTTCATCTGCTCTGCTCTCTTCTTTTCCCAAATGACAGAAGTTCCTAAAAGATATCCATAGCTTTTGTAATTCAAAATTCATTCAACCAATTAGAAACAGGCCCATGGTGTCAACACAGGCCATAGTGAATTCCAAAGAAGGCAAGCTCTTCCTGAGTCGGAACATGGAAGGGTAGGAAAGAAAGTTGTGGGATTCATCAAAAAGCAAGGAATCCCAAAGAAACGAGTTCTGAGCTGGTGTTTGTAGCAAACAAAAAGATATGCTCCATTTCAAGGCATCTGGAATCATAATTAAAGAATGGATAACTGGATTGTAGAGGTAAATTACAGGTTATGGTAGACTACACTTATGTAAAGTCAATGAGAAATGGTTGTAAGTGGGGTTGTAGCAGAAAGGGAAATAATTCAAGGAAAGATATAAAAGGAGAAATTACAAGTGATCATCATTATTTGCAACTCTAGAAGCTGTAGTAGAATAATTATGTTATAGAAAGAAATTCACTCTCCTGAGCCTTGTGATTGAGGTTATTAATTATGGGCTTCTCTAGATTTTGCTCTTTTTCCTCCAGCCTCTTTCACTGTGTGCATACTGAGCCATCTTCATTTACAGGCCATGTTATCAGAGGGCTTCTGTTCCTATAATTCCCATTCATTAACACTAGTGGATATAGAAAGCTGACGATCTTCAGAAGGCAAGATTGCAGTAAGGAAGGACTCTGTAAATGAGTGTGATCACCAAGGGGAAACAGTACTGAGAGGAGTATTTCCCTCTTGGTCTAATAATGAGCACATGTGTGATTATTAACAAAGACAAGATGTTAGAAAGCTAATGCTTTAATACAAAAAAAATCTCTCCAAGAAAAATGCATAGACTGCTACTCATTATGGTTTGAATATGAAATGTCCCCCATAGGGTCATGTTTGAGCACTTGGTCCCCAGATGGTAGTGCTGTCTGGGGAGGCTCTGGAACTTGTAGGAAGTGGAGTCTTGCTGGAAGAAGTTGATCACTGTGTCTATAGGGTAGTAGTGGGGGAGAGGGATGAGTCTGTGGCTTGACAGCCCAGCTCTGCTTCTTCTTCAAGCTCTGATTCCTGGTTGAGGATGCATCAGAAACAAGGCATTCTGTTTCTATCTCCATGCCTTCCCTGTCTGTCGTTTCACCTTTCCTACCATGGTGGGCCATATTCTTGGAGAACTGTAGGCTAAATAAATCCCTTTTCCTTTAAATTGCTTTTGTCCAGATATTCTATCATAGCAACATAATATAACTAAGACAACAGTTAATCCAGTAGATGATGACATTCAGAGAGTTGTATTAAACACTGAATATTGACTCACATAATAATATTTTGGGAATTTCACATAAATGAAAGGGTCTCTGTCTTTCAGTGGGAGTCATGGAAACTAAGCAGTCTACCTCAAATGAAGGAGCAATAATTACACATACATAGCAGATGACAAAGTGGTTGCCTCTAGGGAACGGGAGCCTGAGAGTAAAAGCTGTAGGATCAAGAGGGTGACAAATAGATATGGCAGATATAACAGTCTTTCTGGCTTTAATGTAATAGAGACATGTGCATTTGCTGTGCTGTCCTGGAGATATGAAAAATGATTCATGAAAGCCCTCTCTTATGAGAGGGATTAACACTTCCTGGTGAACTTTCCATTCTGTTGGCCATACCAACTTTTGTGCAGTGTTTCATGAAAATATATTTCTCTTTGAAAGAATCATGTGACTCTTTTCCTTTTTGACTCTATTTAGGACCAATTTTCAAATTTTCATTGTGTGTACTCATTGTATATGGTATTCTATTTATATAATGTAATTGTCATAAAAGCATATGTGTGTTGAGAATATTCTCTCCATTCTCTCTAGTCCTTTTTCGCACACTTCTCTCCCTTCCCATCAGTCACCTTAGGTACCCTAGGCAGTTTCACTTTCATGTGAAACATACATACATGATTTTATGTACCCATATAAAATCTATATGAATATCCATAAACAAATGATAGAAAACATACAGCATTTAGCTTGCTTAATTTATCTAGCTATTGCATCTTATTTCCTGCAAGCAACATAACTTACTATTATTTCTCCTTCCAGGTGAAGAAATTTCATTGTATATATATACACTACATTTCCCTTATCCATTCATTTGTTTTTTAACATCTAGATTGGTTATATAGCTTAGCTACTGTGGCTAATGCTTCAGTAAACATTGCTGTGCATATATCTCTGTGATCTGTTCATTTGGCTTTTTTTTGGATGAGCACTCAGATGTAGTATTCATCCATGGTACATTAATTAGAAAATGACTTGTATGACTAATGTATATCCTATGGTATGGTCATGGGCAGTCAATTATCAGGGAACATTACATTTCCAGAAAATTCTTTTGTGAATAACATACAGTAACATAGAACTTCCTGAGTTTTACAAATCGTTGACCAGAATCAACCAAGTCTGCATTCTATAGCTTCACCTGGATCCTTTGCCTGGTAGCCCTGCATCCCTCAGATTTAATGTCTAAAAGCATTTAACACATAGATACCCAAACTTCTTGAAGAACCACTTGTGCTTCTCCAAACCCAGAACCTTCTTAAATAAATTTATCAAGAACTTGTCATCATTTATTCCTGGTTACTCTTAATATCTGACCATCTTCCTCATCCTACATCATCCCTAGGAGGTATCTGATCAGCCTACCCTGCATTAGTGGCAATATAGTTAGTTGAGCCTAGCCAGAATTCTCTTTAACCCTGATGTTCCCTTACTACTTACTTTCCTAATATTGCCATCACTAACTAGGTCCTTGTCTATGAATTTTCACTTGTCCATATCTATTCAGAATTAAGCCCAGTCTTTCACTTACTGCAAAACCCATCATTATGATTTCCATGTATTTGTACACATAGACACACACAGACACATGTGCACTGAAATCATAACAATCCTAAAAGAAATGATATTCTTCATATCAGCTTTAGTGTGATTTTTTTAAATTCCCCACAAATGCTAACAACAAAATCAAAAGTAAACAAGTTGGATTACACCTACTGACAAAGTTTAAAGATAGAAAATAAAATGATAAAGAAATGAAGAAGGCAGCCAAATGAGTGGTAGAGCATATTTATGAACACACACACACACACACACACACACACACACACACACACACACACACACAGAGAGAGAGAGAGAGAAAGAGAGAGAGATGACACACACACACACACACACAAGAGAGAGAGAGAGAGAGAGAGAGAGAGAGAGAGAGAGAGCAGAATATTATCCAAAAAATGAGATCCTGTCATTTTCTACAACACAAATAAACATAGATGACATTGTTCTAAGTGACATAAGCCATTTACAAAAAGAAAAAAATTCATATATGCAAATAAAAAAAGTGATTTAATATGTAGAATGGGTAGAATGATAGTGACTACCCTGGAGGTAAGCAGATGGGTGAGAAAAATGGAGGGACTTAGGACAATGAGCAAAAAATGTAGTTATTTAGAATGAAGAAGTCTAGTGATCTAATCTTGAATATGTTAATGATAATGTATTGTACCCTGGAGATTTGATAATATTTGATAAGAGAGGACATTTTAGGTACTCTTACCACAGAAAAATAATCCTATGAGATGATGCGTATGATAACATGCATGACTATAGCAAACATTTCACATCCATCCATCCATCCATCCATCCATCCATCCATCCATCCATCATCCATCATCGTGTATGTATGTATAAATGTATATATGTATGTATTTATCTCAAAACATCATGCATACCCTAAGCATATGAAAACATTTATCACCATACCCTCAAACTTTCACATCCTTTTACTTTAGATAATGTTTCCTGTATTCTTTGTCAAGTTATTTTATGGTCACTTTCTGAGGCAGCCACTATAGTGTGATCTCGTGCCTCTTTCATCCTCTCCATTCATCTCACCAAATCTACTTCGTTAGTCTTCTTGGTCTGTATTTTCCTCAGTCCCAGCTCCTATATAGTTAGGAGGTCTTTTGCTCATCCCTATAGCACTGCAGGAACCATGTTGGGGGTTGACTCTCTGCTTAGGTTAAGCTCAGCTGTGTTCATAAAGCCTAGAGCAATGTTCCACAGCACAAGTGTATTGACCGCCTTTAGCAAACATGAAGTTACAGCGTAGCTGATACAAGATTCTAACTCCCTTCTGGGGGCTTCATCATATCGACCAGCTGCCAGCTGACCAGCAGCCAGCACAAGCTGAAACACTGCCAGGTCTTTAGTGCAGGTTCTATGGTTAAAAGTGCTAATTACACACATTAAGTGTTATGGCTGTGCTATTAGGTAACCAATTTCTTCCACATTGATAACCAGATCACACCAAAGGAATCAAGAAAAACAAGAGCAAGTTAGATAGAAAGAAACGAAAAAACAAACAAATGCAAATTACTGAAATGAGACACCAATGAAATAAAAAGCTTCAGGAAATTCAATAAATCTGATAAGGTGCTGACCAAATGATATAGGGAAAAATTAGAAGGGCATTACCAACATCACCAGATTTAGAGGGGATATGACTTTGGCTTCAAGGACATTAAAATCCCAGGAATAAAATATTATAAATATAGCAACAAATGCAACGAACAGACTAGCCAAAATAAATAAATTCTCTGAAAGGTAAAAATTAACCCAAATGACAAAAACTAGACAAAATCTTGACGCTCCAGGCAATGATCCTTTATGGATATCAATGTAAAAATCCTAAACTAAAAACATACTAGTAAGTGAATTGTAATACTATGTTGCAGCTTAGAAAATGATATTTTAGATCAGGTGGTGGTGGCACAGGCCTTTAATCCCAGCACTCAGGAGGTAGATCCAGGTGGATCTTTGTGAGTTTGAGGCCAACCTGGTCTACAGAGTGAGATATGGGACAGGCACCAAAACTACACAGGGAAACCCAGCTTTGAAAAAAAAATGATATTTGAAAATATGTCACTCTGGACTTTAAACCTCATGCATCTGCACAGTAAGTGCAGAGGAGGGCTTTCTCAAAAGTCCCTTATTTGTCTGAAAAAAAAAACACAGTTGTTTTTAGGCCTCTTGCTGAAATGCCATTAGCCAAAAACAGTTAAAACTCATAACATGGGAGAAAAAGATTCAAAGTCAAACACCACATGTAAAGCCCAGAGGAACTTTGCTCTGCATGATTATTTATTCTTCAGGCTTACATTTCCCTTAAAACTCATTTCTACGCCCTCCAAATTGCCTATAGCACCTACTACCCTCTTCTCTACCAAGAGAGTACTTAAGAACCAACCACCTGGTCCTTCTTTGAGTTGTAATGTTCTCTGTGACATCTGTGCATGCTAATAAATATGTATACTTTTCCTTCTATTGAACTGTATCAGTAAAGTCAATTTTGGAATTCTCAGGGGAGAAGTTTGGCTTCCATATAAGAATACCAACATACTTTGGTCCTGGAACCAGAGCCAGTGAAAGAAATACACTTTGTCCCTGAAACTAGAGTCAAAAGGTTAAAAGGGCCAGTGAAAGAAACACACTTTGACCCTGAAACCAGAGCCAAATCTGCCCCTGACCAACTGAACAAGAAACCTATCAATCCCTGAAAAGGAAAACCAACCAATTCCTGAGCAGGAAAACCAACCATTCTGAGCTTGTCCAAGCTCAAGGGGATTGAAATCCAACCAATTCACACCCTGAAAATGTTCTCCCTGCAAACACTCCTCCTCTATATAAGCCCTTGTGCCTATTCAGTTGGCAGCTGCCTTTCTTCACCCTGGCAGAGGCAGCCACTCTCCTGGATTCTTCTCTCCCAAATAAATCTCGTGAAGGAGTTTTGCATGAAGATCTATTGCTGGAACAGAACAGAATCTCTCCAGAATCTCTCCCTAGTGGAGTGGCACAGAGAAGCAACAATTGGGAAACTCAGGGAGTGGAGCAGAAGTAACAACTTTGTGCCAGATCTGGAGCACATTGCTACATTTCTTCAGGGGTTTTCCCCTTAGCAGAGTGAAGCAGAAGTAACAACTTAGGCTGGAGCTGAGAAGAAATGGATATCTCTGCTGGGGAACTCTCTTAGCAGAGTGGAGCAGAGCTCAACTGTAATGGCTCTCTCTTGGAGAAGAGCAGAGAGCCATATCCGGCAGATAGACCATTCCTCACTGGAAACCAATAGCCCGACTTTGCAACAGTTCAGGTTAAAAAAAAAAAAAAAAGGAAAGAAGAGAATTTTAGGAAGAGGAAGACTGAGTCAGGAATAGCCAGCCAGACACAGGAAACAAGATGTAAAAGTACCGGTAAGCCACAAGTCATGTGGCAACTTATAGATGAATAGAAATGGGTTAATTTAAGAGCCTGCCATGGCTCTACAGTTCATAAATAATATGTCTGTGTGTTTACTTAGGTTCAAGTGGCTGGCTGCAGGGCCACAGGAGCTGAACAGAACCAGGAAAATTTTAGCTATACCTCACAGCTGTAGGTATCCAGGATATCTTCCCTTCACAGCTGTAGGTATAGCCTGACTTCCTACAGAAAGGGTACCTTTCCCTCCAGAGCTGTAACACTTTCCTTTCTTTCTTTCCTTCTTTCTCTCTTTCTTTCTTTCTCTTTCTTTCTTTCTTTCTTTCTTTCTTTCTTTCTTTCTTTCTTTCTTTCTTTCTTTCTTTCTTTCTTTCTTTCTTTCTTTCCTTCCTTCCTTCCTTCCTTCCTTCCTTCTTTTCTTTTTCTCTTCCCCCTCTTCTTCCTCCTCTGCTCCTCCTCCTCCTTCTTCTTCTATATCTTTGAGTTCAGTGGTTCAGGAATTATTATTTTTTAGGAGAGTCACTTTGCCTTATTTTTCACACACACACACACACACACACACACACACACACACACACACATCCTATAATCTGCATATCTGTTCATTTGGATGTGTCTTCCAGGTGTATTAGTTGATTTTCTTCTGAACAGCCCTGTCTTTAGGGATCAACCTCGAGCATCCTCCAAATACTTCTGTAATAGCAATTGCATTAGAAGATACAGAAAGACAGTAAAACTCAGTTAATGCCCAGAAATATATCAGCAGTGGTAATAAAACAGACACGGGGACTAATGCAGACTGGATGGTGAAGTTACAATCATTTAGGGCAAATAGAGTAAGTTAATTAGACAATGGATGGAGGCAGGAAGAAAGCAAAATAAGGGAGAAGCTAGGTTAAATGAAAGTAAAGAAGAACAAAGAGTGAAAAAGAGTGTTCCAGAGGTTGAAAAGAAAGAGAAAAAAATGGAAAAGAAAACAAAGGATTTCCCAACAGTGAGGAAGTTCAAGAGTGAAATTTGATATTGTAAGAAGTATTAACAATAAAAACATACATTTTTATTTTAAATACAACAAAAATCAACATTAAATTTTGATTAAAATATAGTCAAATATAGACTATATAAAATGTAGTCTTTCCATTATAAAGAAAGCAAAAGATAGGTAAATGCATAGCATAAAAGAAAAAGGCTGATCAATAGTGAAAAAAATGTACAGATAAAGTTAGATACGTGTATGAGAGAAATAAAAGGTTATTTTTCTATTTTCAAGTACAAGAAAGATTAACTAGTAATGTGCAATTAAAAGGAAAGATAAAGAGGATGCTAAGAAGGGTTGTGTGTGTGTTTATTTGGTGTGTGTGCACGTGTGTGTGTGTGTGTGTGTGTGTGTGCAAGTATGTATGGGAGACCAAAAGATGAAGGATTGAACTAGGAGCTTCAAAATGTAGAGCTTTCTTGGCATGTATTTTGGAGGAGGGTTGGATAGAATGGAACCATTGATCTTGCAGACTCTTGTCTTTCCTGTGGTTTATGCTGGTGTTGAACCTGTAATGGCCAAGTGTCTGGTGTCCATCAGAGATATGTTTACTTTAGTAGCTTCTCTTCTTTGCATACTAGAGGCCTCCCTGGGTCACAAGAAAGCAGTTTCTAGTCTTCCATTTTACACACATGCAGATTTTTTTAATAAGGCTACAATTAACTGATGTGAAAACCAGAAAAAGACACTGTAAGTCACATGTATTTATAGAAAATGTTCATTACATATTTGTGGTGATATTTTATTTGTACTCTAATAGATAAAACTTGCCTGGAGATCAGAGGAAAAAGTCAGCCACCATATTAGACATAGAAGTTAGGCAATGATAGCACACGCCTTTAATCCTATCACTTGGGAGGCAGAAATCTGTCTGGATCACTGTGAGATCAAGGCCACACTGGGAACAGAGCCAAACATGGTGATACATGCCTTTAATTCCAACACTAGTTCAGCATGGAGGTCTGGAGGTCTATACAGACAGACAGGAAGTGAAAGAGCTGGGCAGGAAGAGGAAGTGATGTAGCTGGACAGGAGAGCAAATGAGATAGCAAAACAGAAAGGCATATAGGCATGGGTATACAGGAAGTAGCTCTCTTTAGAGACTGGGGTGTCGGTAAGGTGAGGCTAGCTTGTGGCTCTTCCTGTTCCTCTGATCTCTCAGGTTTTCACCCCTATATCTGGCTCTGGGTTTTTATTTAATAAGACCATTTAGCAATTCATCTACACATATTGCTAGGTATTAATAAATAATGTCCAATGATATATACCCAAGATAATAATATGAAATTCAGACATACGCATCCCAAGAGCATGAGGTTGTTCTAACATGCAAAGTAAAATCTGGTAATTCAACTTACCAATAGACTAAAAAGAAAATATTATTTTAATGAATGCAGTTTTTTACATAAATAGCCATTCATGACTAATTTTAATACCCTTTTATGACAAAAACCCTCAAAAATACTATAGAAGATAACTTCTTAAAACTAATAAAAAGTACCTTCAAGACAATGGTTAGCATCATTTTAGTGGAAAAGGTATGTCTGAAAACATTAGGAAGAGAGAAAAGATGCTTACTGTCATGACTTTGTAAAATGCTGTCCTAAAAATTCTTGCCGCCGGGCGGTGGTGGCGCACGCCTTTAATCCCAGCACTTGGGAGGCAGAGGCAGGCGGATCTCTGTGAGTTCGAGGCCAGCCTGGGCTACCAAGTGAGTTCCAGGAAGAGCGCAAAGCTAACAGAGAAACCCTGTCTCGAAAAAAAAAAAAAAAAAAAAAAAAAAAAAAAAATTCTTGCCAATGTGATAAGACAAGGACAAAAACTGATTTTCAAAAGAAAGAAGTAAAATAGTAAAAAGTATTCACTGACAGGTTGTTGTATATTAAAATTTCTTTTTCAATTAGTTCTTTGACAGATTCCTACAATATGTTTTGATCATACTCACCCCCAACTCTTCCCAGATCTATTCCTCTTCCCTAAGAATCCAATTTTGTGTTAAAAAAAAAAAAAAACCTGTCAAGACATGATTTGTGTTGTGTAAAATATTCTTGGATGTGTGGTCTTCCCCTGGGGCCTGGTTGACTTGTGAAGGAAGGGCTACACTTTTTAAGAGAAAACTGACCTTTTCTTTCCCAGCAGCTCATAATCACCACTAGTGCCACAACTGGAGATGCGGTTGTGCATCCAGCTCCCCTCTCCATGCTGTGATTTGGCCCATCTTGAGCTTGCGCAGGTTTCGTACATGCTGTTGAAACTGCTGTGAGTTCCTGTGTGCAGTTATCATGGTGTATCCAGAAGAAAATGTTCCCTCATCCACCAAAATTCTTAAGGAATACACAATAATCAAAACCTCTAAAGATAATCAATGAGTTTTTCAAAGTTGTGAAATACAAAGCCAAAAGATATTGTCTCTTTGATGAACGACCAATGGGGAAATGAGACAAAATAAATAACAACAACAACAAAATGTTAAATGTGGAAATTTTAACATGGTCTGTGCCATGACTTTACACTGATAGTTGCAATATATTGCTCAGAGATGCTAAAGAAGATACAGTCAAAATGAGATTTATTGTTTTTGTAGATAAGAAGTGAGATGATTAAAATGTCGGTTCCTCTTTAGCACTTTGTTTCTTCCTTTTCTCGTGTGGTCTTCATTTACCATGGTCTCCTATTCCTTGTTCTTCCTCTCTGTTCTTGATCCAGCTGGGATCTCCCGCTCTCTTTCCCTCGACCCTCGCCCTTCATTGCTCCCACTCATGTCCAGGTTGTTCATGAAGATCTCAGCCATTTCTCTGTCATTGGGCGATCCCAATTCACAAAGATACCCCCACAAAAGACTGCCGGCAATGGTCGAGAGACAGCCGGGACTGACCTACTCTGGTGATGGGATGGCCAAACACCCTAATAGTTGTGCCACAAACCCCATCCAAGGACTGAGGAATCTGGATGCAGACATCCATGGCTAGGCCCTGAGTGGAGCGCCAGGAGTCTAATTAGCAAGAAAGAGGAGAATTTATATGAGCGAGAATTGTTGAAACCAAGGTTGGATAAAGCACAGGGACAAATAGCCAAACGAATGGAAACACATGAACTTTGAACCAAAGGCTGAGGGGCCCCCAACTGGATCAGGCCCTCTGAATAGGTGAGACAGTTGATTGGCTTGATCTGTTTGGGAGGCATCTAGGCAGTGGTACCAGATCCTGGGCTCATTGCATGAGTTAGCTGTTTGAAACCTGGGACTTATGCAGGGATGCTTGGCTCAATCTGGGAGGAAGGGACTGGACCTGCCTGGACTGAGTCTACCAGGTTGATCTCAGTCTTCAGGAGAGGCTTTTCCCTAGAGGAAGTGGGAATGGGAGGTGGGCTGGGGGGGAGGGGAGGGGGGCAGGAAGTGGGAGAACAAGGGAATCTGTGGCTGTTATGTAGAATTGAATGGTATTGTAAAATTAAATTAAATTAAATTAAAAAAATAAAATGTCAGATCCTTATCCTTAGAGGGCACTTTGGAATTCTTAGTAGTCTTGAAGTGAACAGATATCCCAGGTGGGTCAGTGTGATCATGTGGTTGTTATAAGAGGGATAAATTAAGAAACAGGCAAAAAAAAAAAAAAAGAGATAATAGAAATAGAGAAGGAATTAATTGATGTTCTTGAAGTTGTAGCAAGGGAAACAAGTCAAAGAATACAGGCAGCCACATGAAGCAGAAGGCAAGGAAGTAGACTCCCCTCTTGAGGTCTCCAGAGGGAACCAGCCAGCTGGTAACTGGCCATTGTACCAGTGAAACTGATTTCTAACTTCTGAGCTCTAGAATAAATACAGCTTCAAGTTGATAAATTTGTAGTTCTTTGATATAGTAGCAAAGAAATACATCATGTCTAGATGGAAAGAAAAAGAAGATTCTAATTACTGCAATATCTACATACCCCCTTGGGTTTTCATTTCACAGGTTAAAATGGTTACAATTTCATTATACTGTTTTTAATCTCATATTAGCCACAATATGACACTTCATTCATTTTCATTGTAGGTAGAGTCAAGTAGAGTCTATAAATGAATAGCAGAAATATTCCCATCATGTTTAGTTTATAATTCATCCAGACTATGTTATTCTGGTATTAGATCCTCACCCAAGTTGGGGCATCATTGTCATTTTGCATTTACTCGTGTGTAAATGCATTTACTTCTGTAAATGTCTATTTTTGTTTATTTCCACTGATTGCCTGTTTCTCATCAAAATTCTCAAGATTACTCTATTTTTAATTTTTCTTTGTTTTTCAACAAAAATATGCCTTTATTCTAGTTCCTCTCCTCCCATCAGTCAACCATGCTGAGAATTACATGCTTTCTTATCATAATTTCATGTTCTTCAAAGAATAACTTGAGACTGAGATGGGAGTTGGATTATCATTGTTAATGAAAAATGGCCAGAGAGAGGGAGAGAAGAAACAAATATGGGTTATTTTGTGGCAGGTTTTCACTGTGGGCAATGTCAGGTCAAAGATCATTGATTGGCATTATCCCACCCATGTAATAAGGATGCTTGGATATCATTATGCCAATGTCCACCAGTCAGTAGCTAAGAGATTTTAAAGGAAGATGTTAGCATCCTGTTATATCTGGCAACTCAATAGCAACAAGGTTGGCTATGATAGCCATAAATCTCCTGCAGGTAAGGAAGTAAAGATGCTTATATCTGGACATGAAGCCAGTGATCACAGATCCACCACCACCAAACACAGTGCTCACTGATCATAGTTTCCCAGAGAACTAGAAAGAGGATGGGGAGGAGTACCAAACAAAGATATGAAGTCTTAATTACTGGATCAGGGTATTAACAAAGTCTATGTAAATATTTTCGAAAATATTAATTAAAAACTGTATAGAAGTTGCAACTATGTTGAAGAAATCAGCTCTGGTGTTCAATGCCACAGTTCAGTGCCTGAAGATAATGGTGACCTCTATATGAAGATAAAAGAGGAGTCTTAGGAAGTCCTTATCACGTGGAAAGGATAAGCAGGACACAGCTCTATTCACTCTGATCTGAATGCTACACAACATGGGCATGCATCGGGACATCATGTAGTGTTTTATAAATATGTACAGTTTTTATTCATTAACATAATTAATTGCACTTATAATGCACAGAGGCACACACAGCTGTGTGTGGAGCAGTGTTGCTGGCTGGAAGCTTCCTCCTGGGAGAGCATATGCCCTTCGCTGGCAGTTCCCACAGGGCACATGAAAACACCAATGGCTCCATGTCACTGCCAATGCCCTTCTCACATTCCTTCTATTTCAGGAGCTGACAGTTTAGCTTGGTGTGTGCTGGAAGAGAGCAGACCTTTCCAGGTCTCTCTGACTTATGCTATTTCTATTGCTTTTTGTTTTATTTTTTCTCTCCCTTGTACCTACAGGGGGAACAAAGCATTCTGTCAAAGGTAGGGGCAAGGTCAAGATCGAATGTGGCAAGAAAATGTGAACGTTTCCTTGTAAAGGTTCAAGAAAACCTCTCCCTTCTCACCCCTGTGCCTCCGGGGGCTGGTTTTTGAAGTATTTCTTAACTTGTCTCTAAAACCTACCAAAGCAAGGTTAAGGGCCAAGATTTGTTCTTATTTCCTGCTCTGCCAGATAATGAACTTGAGACTGCTTATCCACCAACAGGCACTAAACACTGGGTGGAAGTGGCTGGTCACAAACATGTAACAGACATCTCATTGCTAATATTTGTAAATGGCGATGGGTCAAGGGCTTGGAAAAAAGTATTTCACAGAGGAAAGGTGTGGACATAACCTGAGACAAGACAACTTTAGCAGGATGATTTTGAGGGTGCTACTGTGAAGGTCATCATATTTTTCCTGGCAGTGTGGGTGTCAGACTGGGATTCTGATGATAATATCTAAGGTACCAAGTCCTTAACAAGCATAAAGGTTTTAGCAGCAGTATTTAGGGAGTAGGTAGTTGAAAGACAGGCCTTTATCCACAACTGTACCATGGTGAAATTTCAGAGTTAGATTCTGAGTTCTCAGTCTAAGAAAACTGTTTGTGCTAGGTATATGTATATGGGGATGGGATAAGACGGCTGGGAGACAAAATGTCTGGAGCAGTTGGAGAACATAGAATCCACAGACCTTAAATCTTCGGTTCATGGTTTCAGCATATTTTCCCATGTCAGACTTGGTTTCACTTACAACCAACTTCTGTTGACCTCTTACTCCATAGTGAGAGGCATGCACACACATTTTCCTGTTTTAATGTATAACCCCTCACTATGCTACATGGGGATGGTTGTCACTCTTGATTTTACAAAGCAGGAGGTTCAGCTCTAAGGATGGTTGAAATATTTCTGGAGGCCACACAATAAATGGCTGGGACAAGCAAGAAGGTGGGGGTAGACCCTTTAGACTGAATTGTGTCATGAACTTCCTTCCACTGGAGGAGGAAGGTTCAGAAGAGAGGAAGGACGTGATACTGTGTGGGCATATTGGGAAGGGAGCAAGCCAGCTGGAATGGATGGCTTCAGTTCTGCAAACAGAGGAAAAGAAGGGCTACATGAGAGGGTGAGAAGGGCTGATAGAACAACGCGATGAAGTCCATAACAGTGGTAGAGCTATGGGAAGAGAAGGCACAGAGAGACGATCCCATGGTCTCAGACCCTGCTTTTCCCCTCTCTGAGACTGAAGGGACCTAACCATGGTCACTGTTAGTCCACAATCCATATTCGATGTTGGCTGAGAAGGTCCACATCACTTTAGAATTTTTCAAGATACCTACCTGAGCATTAGTTAAGTGGCAAGATATGGATAAACTTGGAAGAGCTTTCTTCTACAGTGTGCTTCTTGGATACCACACATCACAAATAGCACTGTCCAGAATCAATCCCTTTTGCCTAATCTTAATAGCAAAACAATGAGGGAGTTATTGTATACTCTTGTTGCAACTACAGATATTAAAATGCAGGGAAGCTGAATAACTGTCTTCTGGTTATCCAACTTGCAAGTACTAGTAATAGTTGAATGATCCCTGGGTCCCACATCACTGGAGGCCAAAACGAACCCCTTGGGCTCATTGCTACAATGACTCATATACCAGAAAATGCATCCTCCACCCATCTGCTCACATTGATTCCAAATGTTCTGAATCCTACTAAAAAAGAATCATGGTCCTGGAGATTTGAAGATGAAAGAGATCCAACTTCTCTTATGAGTAACCTCGTGGCATGGGTCATTGCAACATTCAAAGTGGAGATGAGAGAAGGAAACCCTTGAGGATTAGAAGAAAATAAGTGGTCAGAGAGCCTGGAGAGAAAAAAAAAAAAAACACAAAACCTGAGAATCCTGGTGACAGTTCCTTCTAGAAATTATTTTTGTAATGATCAAGTAGGGATCCAAAAACGATTTGGCAAATGTAAACTTGATGCTGAGAGGCACAATAAAACATTTCAAGTCATTAAAAGACAGTACACAAAACCCAGATTAGAGTGTTTTGTCCTAAGTTTCTTTCCATCTCTCAGCTCTCACTTAGAAAAACACGACTAACAAACCAGTTGGCTCTCAGCTCACAGTTGGTGCTGCTCAGAATCAGAATTTCAATGTGAATATGAAAACCCTAAGGGATTCCTTTTGACATCATCCCCATCAATTTGAGGTTTATTTGCCTCAGGCCCTATGACAGATAGAGCTATATCCACTGGGTTCTGTGGTTTTATGAGGGAGTTCTGGCGAGGAATGCTATTCTAAGCACCATTTAGGCTTTGCTCAGATTGTTTTTATGGGGAAAGTTATGAGTCTTGGTAATTGCTAGAGTTTACTCTCCACGCCTCCTCCTCAGATGTGAACGTAGGCTTCTTCGACTTCTGAAATTCTTATCATGGTTGCTGTTGCATGTCACCATCCCTTGGTTGCTAGGTTGATGTTATTTATGAGCTAATGACAGAGCAATAAATACTGTAGTAAAGAGTTGTGGGGTGACATTTGCTGAGCCAAAGTTACAGGCAGCTGGAGATTGTTTCCATGCAAAATTGCTTTCACCATTCTTCCCATTATAATGATCTACAGCCTAGATAAAAATATCTCTGCACCCCACCCCAAATGCATCACCACTTCCTTGTAAGATCAATAGACCTTTCAGTAGGAACCTGTCCATGTGTACTGTGCTATCGGAAGCTTTTGACAGTTTCAATCTTAAACTCAGGGAGAATGTTCACCTATCCTGAATAAATGCATTTCTAAGTTTTTGTACAGATGAAATTAGCTGCATTTATTAATTCATATCTGGTATGAGACATTTCATTGGTTTTTGTTATAATACAGTGATGTAGTACCTGTCTAAAGAGCTTGAATTTTGGAAAATGGAAAAGAAGCAAATATAAGCAATCAAGACACACACACACACACACACACACACACACACACACACACACACACTCAGTAATCTAGAAGGTATAGAGAAAATGGCAGACATATTAATAGAAATCATTTAGTTAAACTTTCTCTAGTCAGAGAAATATTCCTGAAATGAACTGCATTTAGCCTGTTTTGAAATGGGTAGAACATGCTCTTTCCCTTAGAAGACTCTGGATTTTCATAGTGGTATCTACCTGCTACATATTTTAGCATTCCTGATTCCTATATTTCCATGTCTGTAACATTAGGATTCAGGTAAGGCTGGGTCCCTCTTGGAAACCTCCCCTGCTACTCCCAGGGTGGCCAGGCATGCCATGCTTCTCTCAAAGGCTGACTTGTACATTTCCATATTGTCTGGAAATGTCTTGCTCTTCTGGCCACCAATGATTCATAACCTAGAAAATACCTCTCTCTTTTCATAGGTTCTGTGGCAGTACATCTCACTGCTACATGGAAATCATGATGGTTTGATCGTCGGAGAGGGGAAGCTCAGTGGTTGTGTGGAAATGAAGAGCTTTCCAAGTGGATGGAGTGATTCAAGCCAAGGCATCCAAGCAAGGAGTTCAAATTATGTGAAAGAAAGAGTGGGAGGCAAGATTCTAAAAGAAGTGAAACAACATTCTGGGGTGTTGAGTTTAGAATTAGGGACTTTTTCTCAAGCATTAGAAGGAGCCATAGTCTATTGATTAGCACATTTCCTCAGATTGATAGATTGTACCTGCATGCTCTCTTCTGTTTAAGAACTTCCCCTAATTTTCTCACAATAACTGACCTCTGTGAATAGCCTCCATCCTAGCTACAGCAGTTGGTCAGAAGTGTACAGAGCACTAACCAGAGATCCCTGCTTTCTCTATTATCCAAAGCTGTGTACACAACCCAAGTAAATCCAGTTATCAGGCTTCTCTGGGATCATTTCCCAATCTGCCTCAGGCAAAGAAATGTCTTCCCCTGTGAGGCTGTCTTACATTGGTCAGGGCCTGTGCCACATACAAGTGGACCCATAGTTAAAGAGATTCAACACGAAGAACTGAGAACAAAGCTGAGAAGAGAGAGGACCCAGGCTGTCAGATGCACACCTCTTTCCTGGTGAGGCCAGCTGAACTGGGTAAGATGCTCAAGGCTACAAAGTCCTTCTCCTCACTTGGATTTTACCAATAGCAATAAGGATTTCAGGAGTGTTCAGGGGAAATTCATAAGTCCCACATTTCTTACCTTCCCACTATCTATTCAAGATGCATCACTGTAATGTAAGTGAGCCTTCTTCAAACAGGTGGAATGATGGAGTCAGTCATCTCTACAACTTGTCCATCTCATCTCTAGAGTCACATCCTGAGATCTACTAGTTAAACCTTCTCAATGTCTCCAGCGTTTTATAGCATCCAATGAGTCCCATGCAGACATAGTAGAAAGTAGAAGTCTCTTTAAATTTCCCTACATTAAGTCATCCAATAAAAATATCTGACCATGATCCTTGTTTTCTTTTGCTGCATTGAGTGACCCTGTCTAATAAATGCCTACCACCCCATATTCTACTGGACTCCCATCTCCTTTTCCTCAAGATGATTTTATATCTATCTTAGATCTCCCTCTCTTCTGTACTGTCTCATTTCACTTTTTATCTTGAGCTACTCCCAGGTGTTTATAAAGTTCCCATGAGGTTCACAGTTCTTCAAGAAGAGAAAAATGAATGCCATTCTGTTCTCCAATAATTACCTCTCTCTTCATTTCAAAATCTCAGTTTCATGAAGTAGTTAGAAATGGTTAAAAGTTTCAAATCAATGCAATGATAAACAAATATACTAAACTGAATTGCATGTTTAGAAGATATAATGAGACAGCAACCTCTTCTTGGGTTCTTGGAGATCAAGAGAATTTCAGGAACTATGTCCTCGAAGTCTAATAGTTAGGAAATATTTCATATCTATTTCACATTTTATGATATGGAATGCAATTGCAGAAAGAAAAGAAGCAAGAGCTAGCTGAGAAATCCATGTTTTAAAAGAAGACATTTTAGACACTTGTCTTGGCAAGAATTTGCATCTTATTAACATTGAGCTGATAAGAGGTCTTATTTCCACATTTATTATAGAAAGAATTCTCTCTCATCAATGGCACTTAAATCCAACATTATATACACAGCAAATGAAATTCAGATGAGGTTTTATGCCCATCATATCCTAGATTTGATGAGAATAAATGAGATGATAACACTTATGCATCATTTCTGAAGCCATAGTCTAAAATGTCATTGAATCTATGTGGCCTCTCCAAATCATCCTAGCACAATTAATGGCTCTTACTCCAGGTTTAATAAAATTTTGAACATACTTCTATGTCACAGGGTAGACTATGGTATAAGGAACACATAGCCACACACTGAAATACTATTGCATCTTTTTTTAAGTATAAAATGGTTATATTACAGAAGCAACCACTTATAGGTAAGAGGATATATAAGGACTAGAGAGTTGACTTAAGTGGTTAAGAATACTTGCTGCCCTTGCAGAAGACCTGGGTTCAATTCCTAGAAACACCATGGCAGCTCCCAAGCATCCAGGGAATCTGATGCTCTTTTCTTATTTCTGCAGACACCAGGCCCATATGTGGTGCATATACACACACATAGTGAAAACACTCATGCACATAAAATAAAACTAAATAAGTTTTACAAAGAAAAAAGTAAAAGAGAATATAAGGAGATTATCAAAATCCTTGGCATTAAGTAAATGCTTCTTAATTTTTCAATGTGAGAAGTCTTTCCATTTATCCAGATAAGAAAGCAAGCTGTCCCTTTCTTGCCCACAGACATGACACTTCAAGATTGTTATAGTTGAAATGGCAGGGCTCTGTTTTTAACTTTTTTTTGAAGAAAACAGGAAGAAAGATTATAAATAAACCCTCTTCTCTTTTGAAGAGTTGATCTTCCACACATAAACACATTTTCAAAATCTAATTGCATGGTTAACTACCTAAATACAGAGATGACATAATATTAATAAACAGCAGGGAACAACATCTGCAGCAACTATTTCTTTGATTCTTTATTTCATGTGATCATGAAACTCATGTTCTCTGTGTATTGGCTCAAGTCAAATGTTTAGTGTGAAGTCATTACTGATGGTACCAAAATACAGTGGTGTGCTAAGAACTGGTTGTAGATGGAGTGTGAGAGTGGCTATAGGAGATACTGATGTAGTGGGTTGGACTGTTTGCCACTACACTAAACAGCCCTCTGATTATTGTGAGGTTTGTACCTTCCCTTTATAGCCTGTCTTCTTAAATATTTTAACGGCTGTCAGTTTGTTACAGTCTATTTGCCTTAACCAATACTGAATGTGTTATTAGTTTCTTAAGGCAGGGGTAAGCCGGATCTAAATGAGGCCAAGAAGAATTAATTTATTACTACAAAAAAAAGCAGAGTAAAACATCTTTTGATGATATTTTGGTTCCATTTACCATTTCCCCTCGGAATAATTGAGGCTGACTAAGAAAACACTTTTGATAAGGTGTGCCTATGTGTTTATAATCTATCTGCCATGTATGCTATGTAGAATTATATAAAGCACCTAAGGCAAAAAAAAAAAGAGAGAGAGAGAGACACCATTATATAATCACTCTAGCGAGTGCACAGAAAAATGAGAATTCAGGCATGCAGTGCATCCAATTTTATGGTACACACATGGCTCAAACACAGCCTCCTCCACCCTATCTTTTAGAGTCAGCATCTCCCCAACTGGGATTTCACAGATCAGCAGTAAACAAATTCCAGTGTTTCATTTCCATAAAGCAATGGAAGATGGGTCCCCTGAGCAAAGACTGCCTTCCACCCTTCATTTGAGGAGTTTAAACTGCCAGATTTGATAATAAATGTTAAGGGTGAGCAATTAACATACAAAGTGGCAACTGGAAAGGGCACAGCAGACAGGCGTCTTGCTGGAGTCACTTCTGCGCCCTGGAGACATTAAATGGCTAATAAATGCTGTTCTCTATTTATGTGTTACCTATGAGACCCTCTGCTGGAGTATTTCCTTGGTAAGGAGTTCATTTGATCCCATGAACTCAACCCCCAAAGATGGAAAGGCCACTCACTGTCTCAGGATTGCTCTAGATTGGCAGTTAGACTAAATGTCAAACTAGAAATTATGTGAATTCCTCAAAGGAGAAAGGAAGGCTAGGCATAACCCCTTAATGCCAGGCATAGGTGAGTGTGTACCTGTTCTTTCAGCTGATATAGTGCACTTTAAATTTTTGCAAGAGTTCCTAGCATCCAGTTAAGTGTCAAACAACTTCTATCATCCCTGTCATCCTCATCATATCCTCTCGCTTGCCATTTTGCTGGCTTCTTGAGAAACTTTTAGGGAGAATTTTTTCCCCTCCAAATTGAAACATTCTTTTTGGGGGGAGGTTGCTCAGAAGACTCTGGAGGCTAGTGAAACTCTCAGGACTCAGAAAGCTTAGACATTACACGATCCTTGAGGTTGGGCAGAGATAGGTCAATGGCAGGAAGCCTTTGCTGCTTTTGCAGAGGACCAGAGTTTGGTTTCCAGCACCTAGGATGGAGAGCTCATAGCCACCTGTAAGTCTTCTGACCTTCTTGGGCACCTGCATTCATGTGTCGTGCACACACATAGGTATAGATAGACACATAAATAAAACTATTTTTTTAAAAAACCCGAAAGTTACTCAAGGCTCCTTCCTTCCCATGTTACACAGGGAACTCCAGGGATGTAGCCTTTTATGTCACCCATGCTGGGGTGGACATTTTAGTGATACAGGTGCTTTTGAGCCAAAGTCATGTATGATCTTGTAGGTAACCCCAGTGGACTCACTGATTTAATCAAGACATACTTGGGTGGAATAATTTCTTTGATCTGCCTTTGATGCTTATCTGGGATGAAAATACTATTTCCCACCTTCCTCTGGGAAGAGACCCACAATACAAATATTAAATACAAATATAAGTATTCTAAAACATCTCTGTGTATTCAAAGTATATGTGGATACAAACTAATAAGTATGACATTTCTGTAGGGAGATGGTATGCAGGTAATCATGGAGAATAGTGCTTCTATCTACCGGAGCAGCAGAGCAAGTATTGGAGGCCTTCAAAGGGGAGATAACACAGCCCAAGGAGCCATTCACCAGGCAGGTAAAAAAAAAAAAAAAAGCCAGTCATCACCAAGGATCAAGTAAACACAACAGGGGAACTTGGATCATTATAAGGAACCCAGGACTGGTTCTTGAATCTGATGTGAAGAATCAGATGAGGCCAGGAAGATGTGACCAGGGATCACATTGTATAATCAAATATTAAGGAATTTGAGCTGTGACTCAGGGGATCCATTTGATAATTGCAAGGCAACTATGTCACAGGGCCATTAAAGATAATAAAACCCTAAATTTGCAAAATACAATTTCTCTCCCCTTCATTTGCTTTATCACAAATGCATTTGTGATTAGAAGGAGTAACATGATAGAAACAAAGTAATTCTGAAACTGTGGAGTGAGTCACTATATTTTTGTGTTAGCAACAACAGTTTTAGAAAGGTAGGATGAAGGTAATCATATCTCCATTTAGCATGCCAGATTCATGCCAGCAGAGTCAAGGATAGGCTTGAAACATAATCAGTGCATCAACAAAAACACAGTACAGCATTCATTTGGATTCATTATTGTTCTGGATGTCATTTTGCTGAGTCAAACTCAATTGATTCTTTAAACGTTTTACTTATGTCTTTTCAAGGGATCCATGAGTCACAACATTTGATGAAATATGGCTTTCTGGTTTTATAAATAAAATTTTATTAGGACATGCCCATGCCTAGTTATTGATGCATTGCCTATGGCTACAATTATGTTATACAAGAAGAGTTGAACAACGACAACAAAGACTACGTTTTGCACAAGGCTGACACCATTTTCCATTTAACCTCTTACAGAAACTGTTTGGTGACCCTTGATATATTGTATTATATTATAAAGGTAGTTTAGACAGCATTACATCTACCTAAAGTTACCCAAGCCATGCTGACTCCTGTGTTATCATCGAATCCCAATTCAACAGAAATTTGATTATTTGATATTCCATAGAGCATCTTGCTGGTTCACCTACACATTTGGTCTTTTGTTAACAGAACCAGATGATCAGAATGTGTTTGGGGAAGATAAATACCACATCATCTCTCTTGAATATAGAATCTTAAAATGTCAAACTCACAGAAGTAGAAAGCAAAACAAGGGTTACCAGAGTCTGAGGAGGACTGAGGAAATGTTTGTCATGGAATACAAAATTTGAGATAAACTAGAACCAAGGTTCAGAAGATCATTTTTACCCTATAATGACTGTGGTCAATAATAATGATTGTACATCATTGCTAGCAGATTTACAGGTTCTAATTACAAAGATGTTAAATATATGAGTATTGGATTAGCCAACAGCTTGATTTAGGAATTCCATAATGCTTATATGTATCAAAGTATCATATTGCACACCATTAATGTGTAGCTTTTTCTTGCCAATTAATAAAATGGGTAATAAAATTTAAAAAAGCACAAAGCAATTTAAATATCTTGATATATAAGACATAGTGTTAAAGGGGTAGAGCTCTCTCTAATGAGGCCAATGATGACTTGAACCCTTTATTCAGTGGCTTTCAGACTGTCAGACTTAAGTGCATCTCAGCAAAGATTATCCCACCAGGACAGGCTGCAGCTTAAGATGTCGTTATGTGATCCACTTGAGTGGCAGTTCTCAACCTGTGGGCCGCAAGCCCTTTGGGGTTGCCTAGCACATATCCTGCAAATCAGATATTTATGTTACAATTCAGAACAGCAGCAAAATTACAGTTATGAAGTAGCAATGGAATAATTTTATAGTTGGGGGTCACCACAGCATGAAGAACTGTATTAAAGGGTCGCAGCACTAGGAAGGTTGAGAACTACTGGGTGCCAATGGTGTGCAACATGGCAGTGACCAATGGGAAATACATAGAACTTCTTGCAAAACCCCAGATAGGAGAGTTAATGCATTCTAAGACTCTGAAGCAAACTCAGACACTTTAAAACAACCATTAATGCTCTCTCGACAAAGATCTTTGTATATTTGTTATCAGACCTTGGTTAGAAATATGAGTCCCCAGACAGCAAACTTGCAAGAATTGTTACTCTTTGTACCTTCTTTCATCCTGCTGACTGGAGAGAAGATACAAGTTAAAGGTCACATGCCAGGGTTGGTAAAAGGGGGTTGAAAGTGGTTTGGAACTATGAGGACTTGTTGCAGCAGAGGGACCTTACAAGGCTCTGCATTTCAATATCTTAAACATCTACCCTATAAAGATTCTGGTGTTCCTTCGATGGAAGGTTCTGGATGGAGTAACATGAAACCACACAGAGAAGCATGAAATTATTGCTTTAAATCATGAAATTACTGTTTCAGTCTATAAAGGGGCAGAGGAGAAATGTGTGTCATTTATACAACAAAGGAAAATCTAAAGAGGATTTAAACAAAAAATACAAAGAGATGAAAACAGGCTTTGGAGTCAAATAGACTAAACTCCAACACATTATGTACCACTCACCAGATGTGTAGTCTTGAGAAATACAACTTCTTTGTAGCATCGATGTCCTCACAAGACTGCAATTACAAGAATTTTGTGTGATTGAAGTGGTAACCTGTATAAAAGTACACCAGAGATTCTCAGTTAATAATAAATGAGACCCACGGTCTAGCATTTTCATTATACACCTTCCCTCATTAAACTAACAGCCAGACAAGCAACCATGCCAACAAATACTATGGAGGGGCTGCTATAGTTCAGTGCTCTGTAATTATATGATGGAAGGCTAGTTATACCTACCAGACTGTCAAATTTGAACAGTGAGTGGAAACAAAGGTGAATAGAATAGAGGTTGAGGTTTGTATAATATGATCTAATTTAACATGATCTCTAAGTTCATTTCTGACAAGACAGAGACATGTAAATATGATGCTGTAAGTTCCATAATTTCATAAGCAGAGAAGATGTAACTAAGTTGTCACTTTATTATAATCCCGGCTGATATACTTTTCTAGATTTTATGATAATGGAAAAGGTCAAATATGGGAATATGAAATTCTTTAGCACTATTTTAGATTCAAGCTAAATGTTGTCTAAAATATGTTGCTGTGATAAATGACATGATCAAAAGCAACTTGGAGCAAAAAGGGTGTTATTCAGCTTACAATTATAGTGCATCATGAAGGGTCACTGGGGCAGAAACTCAAGGCAGGAATCTGGAGGAAGGAACTGAAGCAGAGGTCATAGAGGAACACTGCTTCCTGAATTGCTTAACCTGCTTTCTCATACTTCTCAGGACCACTTGCCCAGGCATTATATAGGTCATAGAGGGCTGGACCTTCACACATCAATCAATCAATCAAGAATATACAGTATGATTGCATAGAGTCTAATATAATAGAGGCATTTTCTCAAATGAAGTTTCTTCTTACCAGATGATTGTAGCTTGCATCAAGTTGATGAAATCTAGCTAGCTCAAATACATATTTGAAATAAAAAAAATGACAGAAGACACATCACATATTGAAGAAAATGTGAGACTTCCCTTACTTGTTTCATAAAAATAAGAGAAGAGGCTGGTAAATCTACTGAGTTATTATAAGGGGTAGGGGTGTGGGAGAAGAGCTACAGAGATTGAGAAAAAAAAAGAAAGAGGTCCCATCATTACAACAAGCTCATTTTTTTTGTAGTAACTCACTCCCATGATAACTCCAGTATATTCAGAAAAGCTCTGCCATAGTGACCTCATCATCTCATAGAGGTCCTGCTTTCTCAATGCCACATGTGAATTTGGGAAGGCATTTCTGATACACGAGCTTTGGGGGACACTTCTAAATCATGGCACCATCCAAATCACAACAATGTGTAAAGAGGATCTGCAATGACGAATGTAACTCTTTCTGGCTCAGAAAATTAATATCTAACATGAGACAGCATCTGTGATGGTTAAGAGCATAGACACTGGATTCAGAACCACCTGGGACTGAGTGCCAGTTCTTCCATTTATTTCTCCTTCTGTCTGCTGTTACATTACTTAAAAACTTCCCCACCAGGCGGTGGGGGCACATGCCTTTAATCCCAGCACTTGGGAGGCAGAGGCAGGCAGATCTTTGTGAGTTCGATGCCAGCCTGGTCTACAGAGCGAGATCCAGGAAAGGCTCAAAGCTACACAAAGAAACTCTAACTTGAAAAAACCAAAACAAACAAACAAACAAAAAACCTTTTCTAACATGACAATGCCTTACTCATGAGATTATTATTATCTAATTAATAAAGCAGACAATAAATGCATTTCCTGTGATTATTATTAAATAATTAGTAACTTCTCACACTGAATATTTGTGTGAAAATGTGATTCAGAGACTATCATGTTTATCTCATGCAGAAAGCAAGTGAAATAGTCAACAACACTATCTCTTGGTGAACAATAACAAAACGAAGACAGAGTAATTAAGGAGCTTGCCCAAGCTTCACAAGGAATATTGTCAGAGCTAGAAGTAAGAAATGAAAGAGCAGCTTAAACAAAAACTGAGCAAAGAAAATAATGAAACAATAAAAAAGATCAGACCAGAAACAGTGAACCTAAAATTGAATGAGCAGTAGGAAAATAAACAAGGTCAAGATTTAAGTACAGTACCATTGCAAAATCCGCAGGAAGAATGAATGATACAGAGAATGCAGGATTTTTCTATTAGAAGTTTATAACTGTGATATCACTACAAATTCTATACATTGAAAAGATAGTAAAAAAAATAGTATTGTTATATAGATATTTCCTCTGAATTGTGACATTCTGTTTTGAAAAGATGATAAGACTCAAAAATGAAATGAAATTTACTAGGTTCAGGAAGTAAACAGAAGTCCCAATTCCTAGGGAACTCCTGAAACTTAGAATATGGATAAGCCACACATGAAAGGCTGAATAAAACAATAGTTTCTGTGGAGGAGAGACTCTGGCCAGCTTAGCTGCCTGCATGTTATTCAGAGAGCTGTTGGGACATAGATCTTATTAGTTGTCACCCATCTGGAGCAGGGGTGAGGTAGCTTTTTAGTCCACCTGTTGCCTTTGAGTCATCCTCTTACCCAAACTCCAGTAAGGGATCCCCAAAACTCAATCGTTCCCTAAGCTAGACTTGGATGAAACTGTTTCTTTTATCTGTACCTAGAGTGATCTAGGGTGAATAGATGTTTGTCAATATCACCCCAGGAAAAGTCACACAATTGTGAAAAACTTTGTGCCAATAAATTTGACATCACGCATAAAGTTTAAAAAAAAATCTTGTAAAACCACAACGTAATTAGCAGACTAATAACCATAAAATAAGAATAAATGTCCTTTAAAATTTTTCATTTTAATTAAGATGTTTCCCTCCATAAAGAACATGTAAGGTCTTTATCTCTTCATTGGTTAACTCTATAGCCATTGAAAGACAATTCCATGTTCACTTTGCTCTCTTATAGCACGCTTTATGTATAAAATAAGTATAACTCTGTTATCTAAACCAAAACATTGACATTAAAAGAAAACTGCAGATTAATATCTCCCAAGAACAGAAGCACAGAATTTCTAAACAGAGTATTAGCTGATAAAATCAGAAGTATATGAGATAATGTTTTATTGTCACTATGCAGGGATATTTGTGGGGGTACAGGGATGATGTAGCCTATGAAAATCAACACATGTAGTCCTCAAAACTACAACCAAAGGGGGAAAAACATATGATTTCAATAAATGTGGAAACTATCCAATATGGTGTTTATTTCCTGATTCTATCCACAGATGAGTCATAGGAGTACATTTCCTTAATGCAAAGGAATTTGAGAATTCTCTACTGCTAGTTTCATGCTCAAGTACAGATTATCAACAGGTCCGCAACAAAACAAGGTTTTCTGTTCTCACCATTTCTAGTTTACAATTTCTACAACATATCTCTTTTACAATAATGTATACAATTACAAGAACCATACTTGGACTGAGACACCAGTGGCAACAGCCACGTGTGCTACTGTTGAGAGGATAGACAAAGGCATCAGCAGGGTGGAAGACATCAGAAGTAAAATGCATACTCCTACACAAGGGCTCAAGGCAATAGAGGAGAAGAAGCAAGGCTTTTCAATCACTGGCTGAGAGAAATTTAAATTCTCACTTCACACCAAACGGAGAAGTAAATTTAAAATGTATTATCAATCTAAACATGAATGCTAAAGCTAGACTTTCTAGGAGGAAAACACACACAATTTTTTTTTGTAGCGTTAGAATAGCCCTCTATTTTTAGCAAGGTTTAGAAAACACTCAGCATTAAAAATGACAAACTAAACTTTATGAACTAAAATAAAGTCTCAGAAAAAGAGCTTGTTAGGAACATGGAGAGAAGACATCATCTGGGAGAAGATACTTGCAACACATACATCTGGGAAAGTACTTTTATATAGGATACATAAAGAAAATTTACAACTTAATAATTATGGTAGCCCAATTAAAAATAAAACTGCAAGAGAACACGTTTGCAATGCGACACATTTGCCTCCTTTATATAGTAAAGTAA
The DNA here is from genome assembly GCF_004664715.2 of Peromyscus leucopus. Classification (NCBI taxonomy): domain Eukaryota; kingdom Metazoa; phylum Chordata; class Mammalia; order Rodentia; family Cricetidae; genus Peromyscus; species Peromyscus leucopus. The sequence goes on along the minus strand of NC_051080.1, from coordinate 25,160,340 downwards.
AGTAACCACTTCCTTATTGTCAGGTTGCTGCTATCTCCCTGCAATCTGTGAGGCTCTGGGTTTAAGACAAGGCAGCATATATCTGGTTCCCTAGTGTTTCTTTGTAGAACTCTTTGAGGCAAGTGGGCCTTTTGACTGCGTTGTTATCTAGGCCTTCTGATTCTCCAAAGTTTGTCTTGGTCCCCATCCTATACTCCAGGTCACTTACAGCAGATTCAGCCTGCCTTCCAGTCTATAAATTCTCTCTTCAGTTGTCACTAATCTGCTGTTTAACCTACCTACTCCCTGAAGGTGTCTTTCCTATCAGAATTTTCTTTCTTATTTTTTAAGAATTCCATAGATGTATACAATGTAATGTGATTATATATACTGTTTTCCCCAACTCTTCCCCGACTTCCCCAAAGTGTCCCCTTTCCAACTCTTTGTTTTCCTTTCCCTTCTTCCCTCCCTCCCTCTATTTCCTCCTTCCTTCTTGCTTTTATTCATTCTTTCTTTTTGATAACCCACTATGTCTGATGAGTGATGTATGTATGTATGTGAGTACGAGACTGTTCATTGGTTCATTGGATTGTGGACAACCTACCAGTGACCACAAACCCCCAAAGATGACTCTGTCTTTCCCAGGAGCCACTAACTGCCAGTATTGTCTCAGTCAGGTGTGGGGCCTTGTGAATTCCTTTCCATCCATGCTGGAACTTAGGCTATCTTGATATAGTGCAGGTCTTTTACAGCTCACCACAGCTTCCTTGGGTTCATGAGTCCAGTAGCCCTGTCATGGCCAGAACACAGCTTTCCATAGCTTTTGTCCCCATCAATGGCTCTTAATTTCCTTCTGCTTCCTCATCTCTCATGCTCCCTGAATCTTGGCAGATGGGTGTTGCTGGGGATGTCTTTCTGTATGCTGTGAAAATGTGTTGCTATGGTTGATTGATAAATAAAGTGCTGATTGGCCAGTAGCCAGGCAGGAAGTATAGTCATGACAGAGAGAAAGGACAATGCTGGGAAGAGGAGGACTGAGGAAGGAGACTCTGCCAGCCACTGCCACTATGAGAAGCATGATGTAAGATACCAGTAAGCCACGAGCCATGTGGCAAGTTATAGATTTATAAAAATGGGTTAATTTAAGATAAAAGAACTGGATAGCAAGAAGCCTGCCACAGCCACACAGTTTATATGTAATATAAGTCTCTGTGTGTTTAATTGGGTCTGAGCAGCTGCAGGAGCCAGATGGACACAGGAATACTCCAACTACAGGGTGTGGTAGTGAGAGAAATGTGCTATTAGGGTTGGTATTCCCATTCCATTATTCTCAGCACTTGGATCAGTTAGGAGTATCTGCATTAACTTTCACCCACTGAAAAAAGAAGCCGTGTTGAGAACAGCTCAGGCCTAAAGGTATAAACATAAATATTTACAATGTAGTTTGACCACATGGCCACTCAGCAAAACCACTATGGTAGACTGTTCCAGAACACCACTGTATCCTTTGTCAGATTTGCTTGTTTTTAAGTTACTGTCTTCAGTTCTTTTGTTTTCCATGTTGTCACTGGAATTTCTTTACTTTTATGTCTTTAGCCATATGCTTAATGTGCCTGTTTTCTGGCTGTTCTCTCTGCCTCTGGGCAAACTAATACTGTTTTGTCCACAGACTCCTGTAGAGTGATGATTTTCAATTTTGTAGTTATTGTTTACTTTTAATATGGACTTGATATAATAGAAAAGCCTTCTGCTGAGCTTCTTTTCCTCCTGAAAATCCCCCCTGTTGTTTGGTACAAGTATTTTCCGCCAGAGAATCCTGAACTCCGGTGGGAGTCTTCAGCTCATGGACAACTGCTTTATTTGTGTGCAATTTCCAGAACCATGTAGAGGATGTCACTTGGAGCCCCAGGTCCACAGAAGGCCAGTCCTGAATTTTCTGCTCCCCAGGAAAATTCTAGTTTTCCTGCCAGTTCCTTGGAAGAAATTATTTCCTTCCCCCAAACTTGTTTTTGTTCCATTCCATGAAAACTTTGAATTATATGCACTTTACTTATTCTTTATTTCATCTTTGGCTGGGGAAAAATGTAGCCAAGGCAGAATCTAAATGAAACTCATTTAACAGTTAATAAAGAAGCTGTGGAAATGGAGAGGTTGTTGACTCAGATTCTTTGAGAAGATTAACTCTGAGCCTGCCAATATATCTTCTTAGATAAAAAGGAAAATATTCTCAAATATGAGCATCCCTGTTAGCATAAGATGAAGCTAAATCTGCATTCTGTATCTTGTCATCATGGACCTGAGTTTCTAACTGACTTGCATGAGGAGGTTGTGGCCTTTTCTAATTATACTGGAATGTTCACAACAGCTCTGTAGTGTTATCAAGTCTCCTGACTTGCCATTTGAGTCTTCTCTGAGTTTGCCAATAACAAATATGCTTAGGATGTTTGTTCCATAACACTATATTTATTATGTCCTGTTACAAGCTATAACTGTCATAAAAGGTTGATCTTGCCCACCTACTATGGTGATAAATTGACTCATAATTTCCTGACTATGATATTTCCAATCTAAACCTAATTAGCCTGATATTTGTGAAAAGACACAAAGGAAATCTTAAAATGAGGCAGGCAGTTAAGACCATAGCTCAGATTATAAAATATTTACAATTAAAAACAGGTGACAGATTACTTTGAAAGCAGAGTATGAAATCCCAGGTTGGCTCTTCATCGCTGTCCAATGAGTTCAGAGCTTTAGCAGAGGAGACGGTTCTGATTTCCAAGTGGGTTGGACCCAGAACTTGATTCCCTGCTCTCATTCATCTTATGATCAAGGCCCACAGGTCACTTTGGTGACTGTATGGCCTGTCACCTCTACATGGCTGGAATTGTATTAACAAGAGTCTCCTCCCTGAATGTTTGTTTCTTATTGTTCTCAAGAAACATTTTGTCCAAAATTTAGGAGGTGGGTATGGGAAATCATCCATGTGTATGTGAAGCAAGTCCATGTGTGGTCACTTTGTCATGTTCTACTCAGCATTGGCATGGAGTGACAGCTAGGCACTCCTCCAACAGCTTCTTACCAAAGACACGTGTAGCTGAAGTTTTCTCCAGTCCTGCCCAGTTCCATGGACCCTGCAACTGCTTATAAAATAATCACTCAGAAGCTTATATTAATTAAACTGCTTGGCCATTAGCTCAGGCCTACCACTGACTAGCTCTTACACTTATACTCAGCCCATTTCTGTTCATCTATATGTCGCCATGTGTTCCGTGGCTTTACCTGTTGCCTTTACATGCTGCCCCCTGGGAGGCAGGCTGGCGTCTCCTCCTCAGCCTTCCTGTTCCCAGAATTCTCTTCTCTGCTTGTCCTGCCTATACTTCCTGCCTGGCTACTGGCCAATCAGCATTTTATTTATACAGGGTGATATACACAGCAGACACCAAGTTCTTCACAGGTCCCAGTATTGTTGCAAGTGGATTCTTGGTTGAAGGTAGCAGAAGTCAGATGTAGGTTTCAGCTTGTCCTTAGTGGTCCCAGCTCGTCCCAATTCTCTTCATTTCATGTCTACTTTCCCTTCCCAACTGCCAGCCTGTTCAGCTCCTTCCACCTCTGGGCCCAGAGGCGCTGACTTGGTCAATCACCTTTACCAGCTCCCATGAGCCTTGTGATAAGCTCTTTATTCTGGCATCTTCCTGAGCAGTGTGTCTCCCCACTGTGTTACCTTGTGCATTCATCCCTGATGCAAACAGCTTGAAAAGTATCATATTCAAAAGTCGTTAATCGACTTCTCTCATCAATGCATAAAATGGAGATTTGTGAAAATCTTTTCCTATATAATTTTTAATTGTATAGACTTGACTTTCTCACAACTATATAGGATCTCTTTATATACATCTAATTATAGAGAGGAGGGTCAAAGAGAATGGAAAAGGAATGTTCTCATATGATTCAAAATAAAGGAGATGTGACAGGTTCTCTTCCTTAATCAAACCCCATGTGATGTCTTTAGTAATAACCCTAATAACCCCTATGGCATCTATGGTAGCCACATCAATGTTTCTATTTAAGTTTCTACTTTTGATATTTTTGGGACCCCTAAGCATTTCATTCTTTCCTATAAATTTGCATATTCATGATTGAAATGTATTCTTTTGTTGAGAAGTTGTATTTCTTGGTAAAAGGAGCATCTTTAGGTTTGCTATGATATTATCAGAAAAGTCCTTTTATGTATCAGTCCATAAGCATCTTTCCAGCATGCTCATTTTCTAAGGAAACCTCCATGGCCAAGCCCTACATAGCATCAGTGAGAAATCACCCACCTTCTGACCCTTCCTGGATCCTGAAAATGCCAATTGGTGGAGGCTCACTATTTTCCCAAGATTTGACTCTCATGGAGCTGAGGCACAGACTCTGCTTCTTGGAGCAGAAGGAAGGCACAAAGCTGATAGTGTGTTTATCCCAAGCCACCTAGGACAAAAAGCTGTCATCACAGAGCTCTTTAAATTTCCTTTTGAAGACAACACAGCTGAAATCTCATAGAGTAAACGAATCCTTCCTCTCAACATCCCTTATTGCCAACTCTGTGCTGAATCAGCATTCATTACACAGGGTGGTTAGCTTATCTGAGAATGGCTCAATGTGTGCCATCTCCACAAGGTAGAACCATCATCAAACATATTAATCAGATTGTTTATTCTGATGGAAGCTGTCTGCTCTAGGGCTGTGTACAGAGGGCAAAAGAACTATAGAGACAGAATGCTTATGGTGGTCCAGTCTTTCTGCAAGAGCTAGAGAATGGGTAAGAGTATGTAAAACGTATGTATTCCTCCAGGACTCACACTGTAGTTTGATCTACCTTGAAAACTGCTTCCCCAGGTCGAGTTCACATGTAGCAATATTTTCCTGTTTTCATTAAATGGTTGGAATGTCAGCTTTGAAGGTCTTACCTGGTCTTTTCTTTATTAGAATGTTCTCTTTACCTCTGACAGAAGTAGATATGATTATTTTCCTTTCTCTCTTATAGTCCTTGCTGTATCTTCTTTATTGGAATTATGTGAAAGCATTTCTCTGTCTCCTTGATCACAACTACAAAATGAGAGAGAAAGAGAGAGAGAGAGAAAGAGAGAGAGAGAGCTACACATAGAGACATGCACACACACACACACAAATGCATACATACATATATACACATATATACAGAAAGAGGGAAAGAATGAAAGAGACTAAAGCATAGGTAAAAATGTCTTTCCTTTGGTGAGAAAATATAAACAGTTATCAACAGGCAAGATTATAGAGGAAAAAATATGCCAATCTTGGTTTTATAAATTTATAAAAGGAAAGAATGAATAGCTTTTGAAGATGACAGTTTTATGATTAATAAACATCTGTGATGTTGATATCAATAGTGTTTGCCCTTCACTTGTATGGCTGCTGCCCTCACTAACCATGTGATAGAACTCTTAACAGGTAAGCCAGGCATTTCTGCTTATGTAAATTTTCAACTATGTAAACAAAGTCAACTAGTGAATAAATGTCAACTCAGCAAATTAGCAAGTGTCAGGAATAGACTAAAAATGTTGATTCCTGCTCTAATAACACATCTATTACTTATGGCCTAGTTACCTAAAGCTGGATTGCATAGGGAATAAACACGAATTCTAGACAAAGTCAGGTTATCCAAAGGATAATGTGAGGGATGAACATATCCCAAAACTGGACGAAACATTACAAACCCATGTATTGTGACCCTCTCTTAGCCCAAGTCTATTTACCCTGTAATTTGACTTTGACATCATACATTGCATGTTGGGTGGGATGACCTGAGCACAGGGTGAGGACTCCATGGCATTGGACAAGTAGAGTAAGACGGAGAGGTAAAAAGATTAGTTTTCTGAGATGAGGCTCGCACAAGGCAATGGGCACAATGGTAACAATATTTCATCATAGAGAAGAGGTTTTGATTCTAGTACTGTCATCATGGCCAAATCCCTCCACCCGAACTTGTTTATACCATTTGTTAAGTGAGAAGGATGATCTTCCCTGCAGTTTATGTGTAATTATCCAACAGGAGTTTAATGAATCCTTTGTTTTCATCCCCATTCACAAGGGGAGGAGAAAGATAGTGAAAAAACAAAAGCCCATATTCGTACCTAGGAACTTTCAAGACCAGTTTATCCCTTATATTTCAATGGACTGTCATCTCGGTTACTTTTTTATTGCTATGATAAAATACCATGACTAAGGAAACTTACAGAAGGAAAGGTTTACTTTGGGCTTATGATTCCAGAGGGTTAGGTTCATGATGCCAGGAGTGGAGGTCACAGGCAGCAGACAGCTGGAGCGGTATCTTGAACCACAAGCAGGAAGCTGAAATAGCTCCAGTCTGTCAAAACCTCAAAGCCTTTCCCCAGTGGGGCTAACAAGATCACACCTCCTAATCTTTTCTAAACAGTCAGCAACTGGGGACTTATGGGGAACATATCATTCAAACCACCACAAATATGTTGTGTGATCATCCATTTAGCTGATAATATTTCTGAGCATTCTAATAAATGCCCATACTACAGTATTTATAATGATATGCAGATATTTCAGCTTTCCTATAGACTGAGGCCTCCTTGCTCATAACTCCCTTTAAGTAAGTTCAATCTTGGCACACAAAAGGCCAATTCCTTCCAAATGTTGTATTCAGAGAAATTTATTGAAGCAACTGTAGACATTTTATTTTGCAATAATCTATTGGCATCACTGCTTAATACTGGGTCCATACCATTAGTTATAGCAAAATAAAGACTTGCAAGCCATCCTAGGTCTAATCCCAATGAAACTTAAGACTCAAAGGTCCAGCTGCTCTTAATATACATCTCTTTCAATGCATGAACACCACTCCCCTGTGAAAATGAAGAGGTTCTTGTTTTGCATGGTGTACAAACTACAGAGCCAGTGTCAAAAATGTAGTGAGGGATTAAGAAAATATGAAGCTTCCTCAATGTATGGCAGCAGAAAGCTGTCTAAGCAGTAATGAGATGGGTGTTGCTGGAGGGCTTCTCTCCAGCTCCCACCAAGCCCCACAGTCCCACAATCCACACATAAAATAATCACTTATAATACTTATAAACTGTATGGCTGTGGCAGGCTTCTTGCTAACTGTTCTTATATCTTAAATTAACCCATTTCTATAAATCTATACCTTGCCATGTGGCTGGTGGCTTACCGGCGTCTTTACATGCTGCCTGTCCTGGCGGTGGCTGCAGTGTCTCTCCTCCTTCTTCTTGTTTCCCCAATTCTCCTCTCTCTTTGTCCGCCTATACTTCCTGCCTGGTCACTGGCCATCAGTGTTTTATTTATATAGAATGATATCCACAGCACTTCCCCTTTTCTTCTTTTTTTTAAAAAGGAAGGTTTTAACTTTAACATGGTAAAATTACATATAACAAAACAATTATCGAGCAAGAATTACAGTTACAATATTAAAGAAGATGTCCTATCTATCTTATATTTGTGAGTTTAAGGTTTTATATCTAACTTATCTTTTATCATAACTGAGGAAATTACAACTATCTAGTTTTCAACCACATCAAAGACCTGAGAAGGAACATAATGGTACCTGAGAAATGGTAGATGGATGCAAGCAACTTTCGGGAATCTTGCAAGAGTAGACCAAGACATCTGGCAGCCTGGACAGTCACCTAATGTTTCTCAGCATTGTTGGTGCATTCAAATTGGCTACAGGCCGAGAGTATCTGACAGACCATTTTTAGATGCAGGAATTCTGAGAGAATGTACCAACAGCAGTGGTCAACTCCTTCCTCTGTAAGCAGGTGGCACGAAGCAGTCATGGACAGCATTCCTTCTGTAATGTCTGTTTCTCAAAAGTGATACAAAATTGCTGAAAGGCATCTGAAGGCCTTGGCTCCAATCTCAGTGTCACTGCGTAGCCTCAGGCAAGGCAATCTCAACTTACCATGCTGAGCCTTCATAACAATATTCCCAATGCCCATCAGACAGGGAGGTAATCAAGGTAAATGGGATTGCACATGCCGGGCGAATGAAGTGGGCCTTGCTTATTCTTCTGTGGAACTTTCCTTATTTTTTTCCCCTCCAACCTAGAAAAATAAAATGCCACTATTTGACATCAAACATCCATGAACGAGGCTAAAGGACTATGTACAAGACAGAGATAGAGACATATAATTATTTGTTAACCTTTTGCAGTGCTGGGGATTTAACCTGGGACCTTGTAGATGTTAATCAAGCATTTTATACTGAGCTATATCCTCAGCCTTACAGTCTCCCATCCTCATCCACTTAACTTACATACCATAATTTGCCTATCTATGTGTATGTTCATATTATAGATATATTCATATGTATATTGTATACACATTACATAAATGTTAATGTCGTAATCAATGTGTTTAAGTTTATGCATTTCAATATGCAAAGAGAATGGGAGAATGAAAGTCTATGTTTTTTTGGTGTTTATTTTCTATTTTAATTTTTTATATGTATGGGTGTTTTGGCTATATCTATGTATACCACAGTGTACCCTGCATATCTGTGCTTGGTACTCTCTGAGGCCAGAGAAGGGTACCAAATCCCCCAGAACTGGAGTTATACACAGTTGTGATCCATTGGGTAGATACTGAGAATTTGACCTATATCTTCTGTAAGATCAGCTGGGACTCTTAACCTCTGAGCTAGCCCCCTAGCCTCAGTCAGGTCTATGATTTTGGGCAAGCGAATTTCTATTTTAAAAATCATAAGCAGTTCTGCTCCTCATGTGGCAACTGGGATTCCACTTTGACTCTACACCTTCCTCTCAAGGAGTCAGGCTATTAATGCAATCAAATTATCCACAAGCACATGCATTAGATTGAAATTCCTCCTTAATAAAGTCAATGGGATTCAACAGCTTTTGCGAATCTTGGAAGCTCTGTCCCCCACCCTGTTTACTTTAGAATGTGTCATTCTAGAGCACCATGGGGAAATTCTGGCAAGTAAATCCTTCTCATCAGAATGAAAGAGGTATCAGAGCTAGGGGAAATGGGCACAAAGAAGTGATGCATGATGCATATTAACTGGAAGGCAGGTGTGAACAGGCTTAGGCTGGCCTCTGTTCCATTCATTTAGCATGAAGCTGAGACCACAACCCTGTGAGTGGTCTTGTTTACCCTGAATATTCCCACGACCTCACATTTTCAATATTTTTTTTTTATTTTGTCTTTGTCAGAAATCTAAAAGGATAGTTCTGAGATTAAAATGTTACAAGGGCAATAAAAAGAAACCGTTCAGAATTCTGTCTCTTTAGAGTTCTTGCTCACCACCAGTAAATGTTCTTTAAAAAGATGACAGGGGTACCAGGACACTTCTATCTGCATGGAAATGTGCCCTTTGTGTCTCCTAGATCTCATTAGTTTGTATGTTCACAAGAGGCCAGGCCAGGCCAGGGAGGAGCCAGCAAAAGTGCAGCCAAGAGGTGCTTGAGTGACATTAATGGAGAAATGGGCAGGCAGTATGGCACACTGTCCAGTGAGGTGGATGAAGGGCAATCTTTGCAGAGAATAATGGACTCCTGAGAGTGTGGAGGGGATGGGGGAGGGAGTATCCATGTCAGGTGACACTGAAATTTAGCACTTTGCTGGGATCTGATGTGTGTGGTTTAACAGGTTGTCTCTAAATAGGACATAGACTAAGGGAATGTTGTGCGAGTGAACACCCAAGAAAGACCTTTCCCTTTTGCATGATAGGAGAGACCACAGTTAATCTTTAGAATGCATCCATTTTGAATGCAAATGGCACCATGCTAAGTTCTGGGGATCTGGATGAAAAGGAAAGGGATCCTTAGTGCAGGTCATTTTCTTTCTGTGCTCCCTGCTCACCTTCCAGTGAGTAGCACCTGTCATGTGCTCTGCCTAACGACGCATCTAGAGTCAGTGAAGCCAAGGCCTTGGGACTGAAAGGTGAACATCTGTGCAAGCGGAAATAAGCCTTTCTTCTGCATAAGTGTCTTATCAGGCACTCTGTCAGGGTGACAAAAAAAAAGTAACTAACACACTAGGAAAAGCAGCCCTTGGATTTCCTTGCTGTGGCAGAAGGATGTGACAAAGCCTGAAAAGAATTGCAGCTGTGGAAAAGGAGAGGTTGAGAAAGGCTGTGCTTCTGTGATGAGCATCCCTGCAGGTGTCCTGGAGAGAGACAGCCTGGTGGGACGATGTGATAGGAGCCAGGTCTCCATAGACCATCCATGTGCCCAGGCAAGTTTCCCAACTTTGTGTGTCAGGCTATAAGGGGTTGAAGAATGGCTTCTTTTTGAGATCTAGTGCCTAAAACCTGTGAATTTGCTCTCTTACTTGACAAAAGAGGCTTTTGCAGAAGTAATTCTTGAGCAAACCTTAAAACAGAAGATGGCCTTGAGTTAATCCAGCCTGATCCACAGAGAACCTTCTCAGGGTAGCTCAGGGCAGTTGCAGCCAAAGAGGAAATTAGAAAGGCTGAAACCCAAGAGGATTTTGATGTGTTATAGATGGGATAAAAGTAGGACCTCCATGGCCCCAAGAGATCCAAGGAACCTTGAAAAGTCTGGAAAGACTGTGCTACCCATGAGAGCACAGACATCCCCAGCTGGCAGCCTCCTGGATCCATCTTTCCATCCTCTGTGCCTTGTTTTATGTTTCTTAAAAGAACTCACTCCCTACTTGACATTTTGAGTGTTTTCAGTCACCTTGCAACCTCCCCAACCCTTTCCCTAGTATCCAAGCCTAACAAAGGCAGGTTCTATGTTTCAGTGGCTATTTCTCACTCTTCCAAGATGTGTGGCTGTTTCTTAGACAATGTTTAAGTGAGTAAATGGTTATAGCATGTGTCCTCCCAATTACCCCATGTGGTAGGCAATCCCTTCCTTCTCATACTGAAGGGCATCAGGATTGTAGGCACTAGAAGCCTGGCCCCTCTTACCCCTATCTCTCTCTAGCACCAGAGGCAAGGTCAAAGCCTGCACATATTTTCTGCCAGGCTAATACAGGCCTACTACAACAGAAGGGAGCTCTCTGCTCAACACACAGAGTGTCTGAGCTGTACGGATCACACCTGCCAGCTCCTGTTCGTCTCCATGCAGAACCCCCTCCTTTTTCGATTGTTCCATTTCCTTCCTGGTGAAGAGTCAGTTTATTTCATGCCAGAGTAAGCTTCAGCCTTGAATCACAACAGCGGACGCTATCCGACATCAATTGCCGCAGCTTAAAGGGGTTTAGGCTTGACAGACTGCGAAGTCGTTTGCAGGAGCTGAAGCTGAGTGACAAAATGCCCGTCATGAGGCGTAAACCTGTCAGCTGCAATTACCCACAAGAGATTCCAGAGAAGCACAAGAATTAAACCTTGCAAATCCAAAAGGCCCCATTGGAATGATGTATTTATCTGGCATCATTTCATGAAGGCTCTGAAATGGCCTTGAGATTTGCATAGCACAGATCTACACACGGAAAGGGGTGTTTGTGAAAGGTATTGTGAATTTATCCAGAGTTAATCAAAAGTTAGAGAGTCTAAAACCATTCACCAAGTACCCCCCATATCTATGTCACCAGTCCCCATCCCCAAAGGGCATGGGAAAGCTTCTGGACCAAACTGAGACCAAGGCAGACTTGTCAGTGAAACACTGCATTATTTTAACACAGGGAGTGGAAGTGGGAGACAGTCAGGAAATCATTCAAGTCCATAGTCACATCCTGTCTGCATACCTACGTTTCTGTGTCTCACTGGCAGTAAGCAGAGTCACATGTCTATATCTCATAGACAGGGTGAAAGTATGAGTGACACTCATGTCTACCTTTCACAGTTCTCATTCTTTCCTTCATCTCATTCCAGTTCCAGTGCTGGTGGTCAAATCTACGAAACCTCCATTAAGAAGCCCCCTAACCCTGACAGAGGTTGGCCTGCACTCCTCCTGCTGGCCTGCACTGTCCCTTCTCTGGCAGACAGTGTGTATTAGGCAGTTGGTAGCTGCAGACAAGGAAGGCTTCACTATGCTTTGAAGAACAGGTAGGGTTTCAACAGAGGAAATGATGGACAAGGTGTCTGTGCTTGATAAAAAGGCATTAGGTGGCAGAAAATGTACATTTCTTAAGAATCAGCAAAGTGACACAGCACATAGTATTTGTTTTCTTGTTGGAGTGTCTGCTAGACACTGCAAGCATACGTCTCTCCTCTTACCACTTATGCAAGTGGAATCCCACACTTTCAGTTTCATAGGTCAAGGTTCATGGATCTAACCTTAACCTCTTTACTTTTCACACACATTCTAGCAGACAACTTTATCATCTCTACTAGCAAATGATTCTTAGACTCAACCACCTTGTCATCCCCAATGCAAGTGACAGCTCCATTGAAACCATCATTTTTCACCATTGTGGCTTCTGAACCCGCCAATTTAATTACAGCTTCCATTCTTCCTCTTCTTGACTGTTACCACTGGCTACTGTTCACACAGCAAAGGGATCATTGGAAATGGGACGTCAGACTACACCCTCCTTTTCCTTTCTAAATAGTCTCTAAACTTCCATTCCAATGAAAATGAAGAGCTACCCTCCGATCACTTACCTAACATTATGTCCTAATCCTTGGCCTCTCGCTGCCCCTTTCCAGCCATCCTAGGTTCTTTGACAACTTATAAAATGAAGCACTTTGCCATCCCAGAATCATTGCACTTACTATGACTCTGCTGAGAAGACTCACACTAAAGTTCTCTGTTGTACTTCAGCTGCCCTAAGCAAGGTGACGTTTACAAACCATTTGAATATGCATTCCCCAACTGTCTGTATGTGCTTTTCTTTTCTTTTTTAACATGTTTCTGCATTGCCCTACCCCATCTGATGCAGTTCACATAGTTTTGTTTATTATTTAGCTTGAACAACTGGAGCACGAGTTCCGTGGGACTGAACAGGGACATAGAGTAGGATGCATGGCTGTATCTTTCTTTGTTTATATCCTGCCCTTTCCATGGGCTTAAATCATAGACTTCTCCACACATTGCTTACAAATACAAAGGGTTTTCTAAGTCTGGAGCACTTAGGTGACATCTTGAAGAATGAGGAACATTTTTGCCAGATGAGCTCTTGAAGATAGAATGAACTGCACATTGTTAAAGTGCAGTAGGTGTGTGTGTGTGTGTGTGTGTGTGTGTGTGTGTGTGTGTGTGTGTAAGAGAGAGACACACACAGAGACATAGAGACAGAGACACCCTCAAAGAGATACTGAGTTTTCTCTCATATGTCAGCGCTGTGTCTCAGCACCTAGGACAGCACCAAGACACAGTAAACTTTCCCTGGAGGTATAAAGCTGCAGTCTGAAGCCCATCCCCCAGAACGCTACAAGTTCTGACTTTAGGACTCTCATGGATGCAAATATCATGCTGACATCCTTAGCTTCAGAGAAAAGAAATTACAGAATATTTTAGACGAGCCTGGGTCAGGTGTCCAGTATTGCATGAGCAGGTATTATACAAGTAGCAGTAGCATGAGACGGTATTCCCTAAATGACCAGTAGTTCTCTATTGTTATTCAAACAAACTTAAATCAGACGGCAGTAGCAGAAGGCACAGCCTACAACAGCCCATTTTCTCGAGAGAGTTTTCCTTACGAAGCGGTGACTTCTCTGGAATGCAGCAATTTATCCAAGCTGACTTTTTCTCCAAACTTGCCAAGCTTGGGGAGACATTGCCACTTTTGCTTTGTGCTCAGCTCATCAAAAACCAAGTTGCTTTTTCAAGCCTGGTCCCTGTGATGGCAGCACACGGCCCCCTACCCGATAGAAGCTGCACTTGTGCTTTGTCTTAGAAATTGCTACATTTTCTCCTTGCAAGGGGTCATTTGCTACACTGGACAGCGACCTTGCCCTGCAGCCATCCCCAGCTCCTCAATGAGATCACAGGCCATTTCATTCCATCATAGGGTTCTTTTTATTACTTCCTCAAGCATGCAAGCCAAATGACATTTGGGGCTCAAATCATTGCTCAACAAAGAAATCAGCAGAAGGTGCCAAGTCAAGAAGGACTTTTGCCATCAATGGCTGGGTCTGCGAATGCAACTTTTTCTGCCTTTCCTGTCCACACCACATTCTTCCTTGCCTTTCTCCCAGAGCAAGCAGCCTTAAGGTCGATCTGCCTTAGGGATAAGCAGGTATTTTTAAGGGGCAAGAGAACAGTGCAGGATTTATTGAGTACTTGCTGTGTGACAAGCACCATTCAAGAACCATTTAACATAACCCTCCCAATGGCCCTCTGGAGGTAAATTTTAACCCCATATTTAAAGATGCAGAAACCAAAATGGAATAAAATGAAGTTTCTTGCTCAAGGGCACAGAGCTAGTAAATGACAATCAGGCATTCTATGCTACTCTGCATTTTCCAGGAACATCATCTGGGGACAGGAAAAACACAAAGTCTAAGACAGAGGGGAAAGCCTGTATTCAGGAGCTGGTGCCCAAACTTAGCAGCACAGTGTGAGGAAGGGAACAACCCTCCCTGCAGCTTTCTGGAGGCAAAAGGCAGCTAAATATTAAGCTGCGGAAAGAGAACACATTTCCCTTCCTCTCTCCACTCCCTCTCCTTCTTTTCTTTCGTCTTTATCTTTTCTTTCCCATCTTTCCCTCCTCTCTGAGATCTGTTCCCCCTTTCTCCTCCCCCTTCCCTTCTTTCCTTCCTCTCTCCCTCCCATCCATCCTTCCTCCTTCATTTGCTTCATTCACCTACCCTCCCTTTCTCCATTTTTCCTTCCTAATCAGGTCACTGAAATGAATTTACTGCATCCCCTAGTTTCAGTACAGAATTTACGCTCTGGAACCTGTCTTATAGTAAACTGACATGGAGGCCAGAATTCCAGAAATATTTCTTATTAGGCAGACATAGTACTACCCAAGGTGGTGAGAATGAAAGGGAGAGTATGTGGTGTGGACCTGTGCAGGAGCATCTGGTAGAACTATAGGATCCAAAAGTATGGGAAGTGCAGGTGGTTTGCAAGCTATTCTATGAGTGCGAACACGTGGCTTCCAGACTGACAATGTAAACATTTAGTGCTGTGGGCAGATGGCTGCATCTGCAGAGGTTTCAGCTGGATCTATGGAGAAGATGATGACACCAGCAGTAACAGTCCGACCTTCAGCTTCCAACATGCAAATCTGTTCAATTCCTTAAGCACCACTGTCTCACCTGCTCTGATTTCTGCCTTGTCCTCCCTTCATTCATCTAAGTATGTTTGTTTATGGATGTCTACAGCGTGACAGACCATGCATTAGCACCATCACTGTGCCTGTAGGATTAACAGAGTGAAGGAGTCAGAAAGCAAGCAAGTCCGCACATTAATGCAATCAATAATCGATGCTTACTATTGGACCTGGCAAGAAAGAAAACAGACTGATGGGTGTGGTCCAGGACCACAACTGACAAGCTTCCCTTGGTACCCTAGTGTCACATGATTCATTTCACTTTGCAGGGATGGGAACAACTATCCATTCTTATCCCATTTGCATTGTCTGTCCTCCCAGCAAACTGACTTCCTAGATGGAGCAAGGATCCAACAGATCTTCACGCTAAGGGTCCCTTCTGCAAGCATCCCAGAGGCCTTGTTTTCCTCTCCTCTAATGTTCAATTCTGGGCTTAAACTTTCTCAACAGCAAACAGTAGTAGCCAAGAAGGCAGTCCTTCTAGAAAGCTCTTATAGATTAATATTTTCCCACTGGTTTTAGTTCACTGTTTTAGAGACTCGCTAAATGTGTAGATTTACAAAAACTTTGAGCATCTACTGTTCACTAGATGGAAAAAAGACTTGTATGTTTCAAGACAGTTCACATAAACTACTAGCTCTTTCCTAGCTAAATCAAAAGGGAAATTATTTTCTTCCAAAAGTTTGGGTTTGCTACTGGTCTATAGTGTAACCCAAGTATGAAATATAACTACTATCACAAGCATGTTTCATATGATTAAAATGAAAGACCTGAAATACAGCCAGAGGCAGATTTACCTTCACCAAGGCATGAACTTGCTGGCATAATAGACCCAGAGGACTGTCTTGCAATCATGGACTCTCTACTTATGAGCTATACAGGCTTTATTGGGTGTTGGGACACCACCCAGCCTCATATTCTTTATCTATGAAAAAGAGACAACATAATTTGAACTCATTGCCACAAAAAGAACTAGACATTGATTAAACAAAACATGAGAAGAAGGACCTTGAAAAGCAGCTGAACTCTGAACACAGCTCCCTTTGCGTTGAAGAATCTACTTGAATTTGTAAGATGAAGCAACAATGAAGTATTTCCAAGATACTCTATTCAAAATCCAAGTTAGCAGAGAATGAAGCTAAACCTAAAATGCTTTGCCTAAGGCCAGACAGCCTATCAGAGATAGAACTCCCAACCATGTGCTCTAAAACTTCGGGAGTTGACATGGGAGATGTATGACACCAGGATAGATCTATATGGGAAACTATCAGCCCTCTAGAGCAACTCTGTGTTGATCTGCTCAATGCTCAGATGCTGTTTTGAAGCCTTTAGTGGGAAGAACAGAGTGGGGTTGAAAGCTTCAAACCAAATAAGAAACTGTGCATATCTCTCTGGAACACTATGTTCCATGGACTCTAAGAAAGACATGGGCACCGGGCAGAGTGCCTCCTTGCTGTATTTTATCTCCATAGAGCTGGATTTTTTTAAAATCTCTATATTCAAATGGACTGGCTAGCTTTAGTTAGTCTGCCTTTGATTCCGAGGAACTTTACTTACCGTGATCAACTTATTCCCCACCGCCTCATTCCCCCATTAAAAACCCATTTTAAAGGTTTAGCTCAATTATCTGGGTTGAATGGCTGATAGGAAACTGTTTCAAATAATCGAGTCAGGCAGATAATTGGAATGATTTTTCATGACTGAGATAAGGAGTGGAATAAGGAGACCTTCTAAGCATGGGGTGGAATTTTTCTCCTAATTTTCATCTAAAAAGATCTTCCTGTTGAGTACAAAGAAAGAACTGACATCCAAAGTCACAAAGCTTGCTCCTGCTTGCCCAAGAAAGTATAAATTTAGACAGAAAAATGGATCTTAGCTGAATAGAGAAGTGCAGCGTAGGGAATGAAATTTAATTATGTACTTTCCTCCCCTATTAGCTTAACTGAAGAAGCATCCCTCGCTGAGCAAAAGAAACACTTTTCTAAAACTGCATGCGAATGTGCACCAAGCCTCTTCTTGGCTCTCCCAGCTAGCTGTCACTCATGCAGTTGACCCACTCCATCTAGCCTAGATAGTTCCCTGGAATCTTTGGATTTGCAGTGCTGCCCTTAGCCACCACCTTTTTTTTTCACCTTTGTCTAAATCACCCTTTCCCTATTTCCTGCCTTGTCATCTTTGAGGAATGCTTCCCTTGAACAGCCTTCCTTGTGTCCTACCAGAATTGAAGAGCTCAGACCCGACTTACTCATGCTTTTGGCTGCAAGATGAAAGCACAACCTATAGAGGTAAAACATGCAGCACACAGAACTGACCCTGAAGGGCTTAACTCTCCAGCAATGAAAAAGAAAAAAAAAAAAAACCGCTCAATATAGTTTATGGTATCTAAGCCATGTTGAGATGACAGTCAGTAAAACCCAGTTGCAGATATTTAGAACTCATTCACTTTTGCCCTATATGTCAATTGCAGTTTCTAACATCATATAAGAGAACAGAGAGTTTAAATTTCTTTTTCCTGTTTTTCCCTCACCTGTGGGTAGTTTATGCCCTTAAGAAAGAAAATCAATTATTAACTGATCTCTAAGTGAAAGGTGGTCCCAGTCCTACCCCGTTCATCTGACGGGACCATTGGTAGGATTAAATAAATTCACAGGTAAGAACCTCTTAATCAAGATCAATGGAAAAAAAATTCAGCAAGGATTCAATATTATTGGATTGTCAAGAAAACCTTTTGAAGAAAAAACCCTATCTTATTGACAGTGATTATGTTAGATTATGTTAAATAATTTGTTGTAATATGTGTAAGACTGTTCTTTTGGGAGATCAGGAATCTGAGGGACATTTGCTGTCACTGAAAAGAAAGAGGAAGACACCAAAAGATAAACAAGGCCTAGGTCACATGGGATGTGGCATGCCACGGCAAATACTTTGAAAATTAAGTTTGTTGGATATCTCAGGAGCCTGCTGTTTAATTTCACTCTACTTTAGAAATTAGGAAAGTGAGTCCCAGAGACATTAATCGGTCTGTTCAAACACCATGCTAATAACTCTGAAGCCATGATCAGTCTCAGCTCTACTAGATTGAAAAAGAGACTATATTGTCAATCATGTACAAACTCGTATTCTGGCACTAAAATAAATGAATGGCCTGTAGCCAGAGTTTTCCTGCCTTGCCCACAGTCAGGACAAATCTCTGTCACCGCCAGTCCCACAGCCGGTCAGACCCAACCAAGTAAACACAGAGACTTTATATAGCTTACAAACTGTATGGCCGTGGCAGGCTTCTTGCTAACTGTGCTTATAGCTTAAATTAATCCATTTCCATAAATCTATACCTTTCCACGTGGCTGGTGGCATACCGGCATCTTCACATGCTGCTGCTCATGGCGGCGGCTGCAGTTTCTCTGGTCATGGCGGCGGCTGCAGCGTCTCTGGTCATGGTGGCGGCTGCAGCGTCTCCTTCTGCCTTTCTGTCCTTTTATTTCTCCTCTCTGTTAGTCCCGCCTATCCTTCCTGCCTAGCCACAGCCGATCAGGTTTTATTTATTGATCAATCAAAACAACTTGACATACAGACCATCCCCCAGCACAGCCAAGTGCAGACCATCTCAAACACCTGCACTCAGGCCCATGGTCCTAATCATCCTCTATACGGACCTGCTGGGTAACGCCACAAGGAACCCAAGAAGGGCTCCCACAGGACATACAGAATATCCCACAGCAATGGCCACTGAATAGAAAATGGAATTAAAATGGGAATATAGAACCTGAAGTGTTCTAGGAGACTGGGGAGTAGAGGAAGGAAGGGAATATGCAGCTGAGATGTTATATATGAGAGAAGAATAAATAAATTTTTAAAAACTCCACAGAAACACACACACACACACTGCCTGGAAGTATCCACAGTAGACTCAGTTCTCTACAACACTACAACAGAATGATTTTAATTGAAGTTAACGCAGCATACACATCTTATCCTGGCACAAGTACAACTCCCTAGATACTGTCCCAAGTGAAGTCAGTGGGCAACAGGGATGAATGAACAGTGTTTAACAGCATGATATGGTCATGACATGACATGATAGGATCAAGGCAAGGAGAACAACCACTCTAGGAAGGCCTGTGGATGAATTTACAAAAATTGAAGACTGAGTAAGAAATGTTTGGGGGAAGGGTCACTGTTCTGTTGTTATAAAATTTCTGTTAATACCAGGTAGAATATAAGATTTGTACAGCTAAACCGTGTCTGAATTTTTGACTCACAAAATGACCTAAAACACAATGTTTGTTATAGAGAGACAACTGTAGAGGATGGCTGTTACACAACCAAAATAACTATCACAAATACCTACATGTTTTAGAACAAATTCAATATGCCCAGTGAGCTGTAAGTGGGAGGAAATGGTGGTGAGTGTGGCAAAGCAAAGAATCCTTATTTAAATCAGTCAGTTGCCAATTGTTTTTTTCATATCAAAATTTGGGTTTTATATTGCTATATCTCCCAGTTTCCAATTTTTGCATATTTATGGGAGATCCTTAGATGTTCATATGTTTTCACAAATGTAAAAACATATACATCTCAGGTGAAAACATTGTCCTGTGGTCTCTGATACGGGGCCCAGGCTCAGGTTATGCATAAAATGTTCTTTAATGATCCAACTCTATCTTGCCTTCTCTCTTCCTTCTTCATCTAGCCTCACTTTTGACAGCATGAAGGTAGGACCATGATCTGAATACATTATAGATTTAATGTGCAGTCTTTACTACTGGAACAGTTTCTTGTAAGTTTCTGGGACATGGGGACATATATCTCTTCTTGTTCATCTATGTCCAACTGAGGATTTACTTTCTGATGTGTGTTCAGTAAATATTCATGGTAGGACTAAAAGGGCATCTAAATTTGCAACACACTAGAACTTATTGCTTCCCCAAGGAGGCCCTTTGGAACTGAAGCCATAAATCTAAGTGGCATGTACAGTGATTAGAACTGATGGGTGTATCAAATTGGGGTGCATTCTGCCTAATCCCTGGGTGATACTGGCTCCATTGCAAACCAAGGCAAATATCAAAAGCAGTATAGAAAGGATGCCCTAGAATATGAAAAGAGATTCCAGCTCTCAGAGGCTTAATAATGCAGAACCTTGTACGCGAGCCTCCCCCAACATGCAAAATATGTCAAAGGACTATTCATATTTTAGATCTTGGCTTATGCATATTCATTCCTTATATGAGCATTCCCTGATGTAATTGCCCCTTCCTCTCATCCAGCACACATACTCATGACATCTATGCTCAAGTAGCACTCTCTATATCTTTCTTTATATAGCATTATTTTTTTTTAATCTCAGCCATCTCTTCTCTTTCCTCTTCAGATAGCCAAGTTGTCTCATGCAGTACTGATGGGTGATATTCAGTGGTACCTAGGTGGTAACTGGGAAGCCGAGAAGTTCATTCAGCTTTACTTTTGCCCAGAACTCTGAGGGTGAGTGTAGGGAGGCTGGGAGCCTCTCTGTCTTGGTGTACACTCAGGACTTCCATGCTGATCTCTTTAGTATTGGGATATTTTACATGGTGGCTCCTGGCTCTAAGAGTCTTCTGAAAATGAGGCCCTGAATTGGGAAAATGACTTCTGCCACATAACACTGATCAAAGTACATGGACCAGTTTAGCTTTAATGAGAGACAAAATATACCTGTGTTTCATTTCACTGAAATTGTGCCAAGAAGTGTTCTGTTATCTCTGATGTGTTGCCACATAGGCATTTCCATCTTTTATATTATCCTATAGATTAGGAGCCAATGGCAAGTGATAAGCAGGCAAGTGATATGACAGATCCTTTGCCAACCAGGTGCATCACAAATAGTAGGCTATAATACCACAATCAGGAAGGCATAGAGGAGGCACATTCAGTCCCTAGAACCATAAGTGGGGGCAGTTGTAATTAAGAGCAAATGTGATGCTGAAATGGATGCCACAAGTATTAAGGAGACATAATCAACAGAGTGTGGTATATACAGATCAATTAGAGTAAAGGGCAAATTCCAGGTGGGAAATATTGACATCACAATTTTAGGGAGGTTAAAGACTAGGGAGGGGACTCTTCATACCAACAGCAAGTGCTGAGTATGCATCAATCACCAAGGCAAAGTCCAATACATGGTACTCTGCTGCAGTGGCTTCTAACTGAAACAGATAGGTATATGTAAATGCACACACACACACACACACACACACACACACACACACACACACACACACACACACACACACGTGTGTGTGTGTGTGTGTGTTTGAGTGTAATTGGTCAATAGAAATGAAACAAAGCTGAAATACTAGCACTTGAGATTCAGTTCCCCTTGAGATCAAGTTCTCCTTTCTTATCCACTTTGTTTAGTTAGAGAAGAGAGAATTGGAGAAACAAATGGGCCATGTTTTCTAACTCCATCTCACAGTGCCCCTTTCAGATGTAACAGAGCGTATGCGTTCTAGCCTGAGAGGGGCAGTTAGGACTTGTATTTTAATGTTCTTAAAGCTGCTAAGGATGAAAGCCAGTATATATATGATGATTATCATTCTGGTTTGACTGGAATTTCATTTACTCTACTTGATCTGTACATACCACACTCTGTTGATTATGTCTCCTTAATACTAGTGGAATCCATTTCAGCATTACATTTACTCTTAATTACAGCTGCCACCACTTATGGCTCTAAGCACTGAAGGTGCCTCTTCCATGCCTTCCTGATTGTGGTATTATAGCCTACTATTTGTGATGCACCTGGTTGGCACAGGATCTGTCATACCACTCACCTGCTTGTCACTTACCATAAATGCTGAACTCTGAGGGGGGAGCTGAAGCACCTTCAGTAAACTCAATGGGACGTGCATGCCCATTCCATTTACTAACATTCTGCAATATTATTCTACCTTCCTGGACTTCCAGGTAAATGAATGAAATGGTGTCAATGGTTTTGTTTTTCATCATTATTGCCTCTTTCATCTCATGTACCGAGTGGATTTGGGAACCAAAAGCAGAAGCCCCAAGGCCAACTGGTTCAAGTGTAAGATGTAACTAATACCCAAAAGTAGATGGATTGGTGACTGGAGAGAGGATTCAGCAGTATAGAGCACACACTCTTTTTGTAAAGGACCCAAGTTGGGTTTCCAGCAACCACATCAGGGGGTTCACAAACCACCCACAACTCTAGATACACAGTATCCAATGTCTTCTTCTGGTCTCCATAGGCACCTGTCCTCATGAGCATGTGTGTGCATGTACTAACACACACACACACACACACACACACACACACACACACACACACACAGCAAAGACACATCATTGAAAAGTCTTTAAAAAGAAAGAAGATGGTTTAGATTTAGGAAGGTCAAGTTTTAGTGATGTTTTGTGTATGATCTAACAAATAAAGCTTGCCTGAAGATTAGAGGGTAAAGCCAACTACTAGTTAGCCATAGAGGCTAGGCAGTGGTGGCACACATCTTTAACCTCAGCAATCGGGAGACAGAGGAAGATGAATCTCTGTGAGTTCAAGGTCACCCTGGGATATACAAGATTGATTCAGTCTAAAAGAGAAACAGCGGCAGTCAGTGGTGGCACACACCTTTATTCCCAGCACTAGGGAGGCTGAGACAGGAAGTGATATGGCTGGGCAGAGAAAGGAATATAAGACAGGAGGAGACAGGAACTGACACCCCTTTCAGTCAGAGGATTTCTAGAGGTAAGAAGTCTTTCTAGTGGCTGGCTGCTTTGCTTCTCTGATCTTTTAGCATTTATCTAGCTCTGGGTTTTTATTATTAAGACCAACTGGGATTCATGCAACACCAAGTAGTCATATGACTGATGAAAACATACCAATTTCTGATATACTTTTATTAACTTTGAAAATTTTAGACACGCATACAATATTCACCCCCCCAATTTTCTCTATAACTCCTCCCAGGTCCCCATCATCTTCCCACTCTCAAATTTTATGTCTTCTTTTAGTTTTTAAAACTCAAAGTATCCAATTTGTGCTGCACAAATTCATGGGTGTGGGACATCCATTGAAGAGTAGCCTGCATCCCAGGGGCCACACACTTAAAACTGACTCTCCCTTCACTAGAGGCCATCAACTGTCAACTATCATTAATTTCTCAGTGGAGGGGGCTCATGAGCTTCCCTTTATTATGGAACAAGACACATAAATTTTATAGTGTTCTTATTAAACCAAATGTGAGATCCAAGTCTCAAAATTTCTAAATCCAGAATGACTTGTGTCCAGTCTTAGGAAAATTTGAGGGAGTTAATTTTGCCCATATGAACTCCTTGTGTATAAAATAAAGGTCTCTTTAAAACTGAGAGGTGTTGTGGAAGTTGAGTGAATTAGAGCACATCATGAGTTTCCTGTGTGTTACTAGTGGTATCTATAGTAACAAGAGCACAACATAGTGTCATGAGTAACTTACCCATTCCAAACGCACAACAATTTCTACCCAGTTCCTACTGTGAGTCAGACATGGTGCTTGGCATTGGTCATAACATGAAAATAATCCTGTCTTCAGGGAGGTCACTGCAGCTTGCTCGTTCATCCACTCCCTTGCCTCCATTCAGAAGACTGGCTCACATCTCTGAGGTGCCTTCTGAAAGCAGCTCTCTCAGCATGAGAGAGTTTACAGAGTCTCTGTCCACAAGGGGTTGGAACATTAACTCATTAGTTTAACCTGTGTACAATGAGTATTTTTTGCCTCAGGAGGCTCAGTGCTAGGAAACATGGTGTTCTAAAAAACTGGATGGTTTGTTTCCAAGGCTCTTTACTAAGAAATATGATATTATAAAAGTCTTCTGGATTATTTTGCTTAATAAATCTTATTTTACCATCAAAAGCAGTCACTACTTAACTAAAGCAGAGTTGCACACAAGCCCTCCCTCATTTCCCCCATCTGTCATCAGTACTGGCTTTTCTCTCGTGATACCTCACAAACCTTATGATCAGGTGATGTAAGACTTTGCATAAGGGAACCATATGGTTATAGCACTCTTCAATTTTTCTGTGATTTTACAAGTGTGGATATTTGGTGGGATAAGCTGAAGATTTAGGATCCAGAGACCAGACGTCAACACAGTGCCTCTTAATGCTGTAGACTTATTCTGTGCCTGTGGGATCATGAGGAGGATAAGAGTAATAATAACATCCTCACATAATACCCAAATCATATTTACAGTGAACTTTTTAAAGGCAAAGAGGGCTGAATTCAGGCTTGCCTAAACTAAGTTCTACCTATCAGGCTTGGATAAATTAATTCATTTATCAGCGTCTTGGTTTCCTCATAAATCAAATGTAGATGATAATCAGAGCTATGTCATAGGGTTGTTTGCAGAGATTAAATTATATAACTGAATAGATATTGCTTATTGACCTATCTGGCACACATCATATGTAATCGGTAGCTATTCATATTGTTATTACTGCTGTATAGTTCCATTGGTGTTGAAATAACACAGAAATGATTATACTCCCCACAAGTTAGAAAAACAGTTTGAAAACCAAGACTATAATGAGCACACAGACGAGTATAGTTCACTCAGTCCCCAAATGCACTATATCTGAGCAAATAGAAATGAAATAAAAAATGGTTCGACTGTAATGAACATTGAAATGAGTGCTGTGGAATTACAATGTAGAAATGAAATAAGGCCTTCAGCTCATCCAGGATAGAAGTATGGAACAGAAGTAGAGCAGACACGGGGCGCCGGAGTGAATGATCCTCTCTTCCTCCCCCAGCAGTCTTCTTTATTTAGCCCACTCATTTCAGAGTTCAAACTGATTGTGTCCTAAAAATTAAAATCATTCCAAGGTGCAACACCTAAAGAATCTTGATTTTTAAAGACATTGCTGATTCAGAAGACACATGGAGAAACAAGGTTTTATAATGTAATGTTAAAACATTAATAAAACTGAGTTATTTTTACCCAAATTCCACATGTCCTAGTAAACAATAATGAAAACGGCCATTTCTCCAGACAAGTTTCTACATTTCAAAGGAAACACATATCTGTAAGTGTAGATGTGAAGGAAGCCTGTTTCTGCCTGAAACATTGCTGTGAGGGTCACGGGGTCATTGGAAGTGTTCCCTGTGAGATCTGTGGCTTTTGCTAACCTACAGCAGTCTAGAGTACAGACATTTCATTATTATCTTTTCAGACTGCTTTGGGAGGGTTTTGGCATTTTAATGGAAGGAATAGCATGATGTACCAATGCAGGTTAACTTCTTTGTATTTCTTGAGTCTTTTCCCCTACCACACAGGCTGAAGAATGGCTCCATCGACTCACAACATTCATGAGTGGCAGTTATTTAGCCTGGAGGACATGGCAGTGAAGAGTTCATCCTTTAATTCCTAATGAAGGTTCCTGAAATGCATGGCAAAGGCACTGGCTGGAAAGCCAAACGGGCAGAGAGAATGACTGTGGTCTTGCTTGTGCAGTCATATTTTTGTTTTGTTCTTTTAAGCTGAACAAAATTCTGGGACTTCTTCAAAAGAGCAAAAATGTTTCCCTTTTGGCTTTGTGCATCCATACAGGCACCTGGTGAGGTGGGAGAGCGTCAAGGTGTCTCCACATCCTTGGCATGTGATTACCTTTTCTCCTTAAGAGCTTTTGGGATTTTCTCTGTAGGAATCTAAAATTACACCTTTTCATAACAAAGTGTGTTTGCTTTAACCTAAGAAAATTAAAGGTGACTCTTCTGTGGTCACATGGCTAGCAAGCAGCAGTTTGGGATTAGCAGTCAGGTTTATCTATGATTCCTTTCTCCATATCAGAGAACATACTTTTTCTATGTGGAACAAGAGAATAAATGTTTGAGAGTTTTGTGCACTTTCCAGCCTCTGCTAAACTCTTGTTGATTGCAGTATGAAATCACCACAGACGATGTGTAAATGATGGACATGTCTGTGTTCTAATAAAATTTTATTATGAACACATATCATATCTGAATATAAAATATTTGTGTATCAAAATATTCTTCATTTACTTAAACCATTTAAAACATAAAGTGACTCTTAGTTTCCAAATCAAAGACTAGAGGTAGCAGTGATAATTGAATACAATAGGTCAGCCTTCTGGGAAGCATGGTTCTGAAAGAGAAATCCCATACTGTGGTTATACAATACTGTTTGGGAAAATTAGATTTAAAAAATGAGTGATAAATAAATACAAATGGGAGTAATGTAGTTTTAACTAGTTTAGTATTTCCCCAAGGTGTAGAGTTTTTGTTTGTTTTAAATTGATTTCAGCATCTTTTTTTTCTATATTCTTCATACGAATGGAGAAGGGAAGTGTTGGACATGTTTCAGTGGTTTCTGTCAAGTCACAAAGTGGTGATGACGGGGAACCAGATGCTCATGAACCCCAAGCTCCTGACTGCAGCCAGAGGATCCCCTGTGTCATGTGGCCACCTGGAAAAGAGGAAACCCACAAAACCAGCAGTAGAACCTGTGAGGGCTTGGCCGGCTTTCAGAGATAATTCTCATCACAGTCTCTAAAACAGCTTTCTGTGAAAACAGCCACAAATTCCTCCTTAAAGCCAGGTCCTGGGGAAAAAAATGTCCCCTGGGTTATTTTTTAAAAAGTCAGTTTCTGTGTCAAATGCTTGGAGAGCTAACTAAACCTGCCTGCACTCAATATGTCTGGGAACATGGCTGAATACTACTGTCTGCTCTAAACATACAAGGACACTGAATACTACTGTCTGCTCTAAACATACAAGGACACTGAATACTACAGTCTGCTCTAAACATACAAGGACACTGAATACTACAGTCTGCTCTAAACATACAAGGACAAAGTCATCCCAGATGAACAGAATATTGCCCTAGTTGCAGAAGGAAATAAAGCACAGCAAATAAAAGTCTCCATTTTCTTGAACTCTTTTTTTTTTCTAGCGTAGAAAGAGATGGGAGGAAGACTCTATTCTTTGTGACATCACGGATGCAGAATTTGAGATAAGAGAGCCCGTATTTTGACAGTCAATTCCCAACCCACAATGTGTCTTCAAATAAACTTTGCCACAACATCTGGCAGAATTAGACCCTTATTACCTGCTCTCCAGGATGTGGCATGCTGCAAGGATACAATGCAAACTGTTATGTCCTACAACCGCAGAAACTTCAGATGTCCGTGTGAAAAAGAGAGCTCAACACTAGAAAGCCGATCCAAATCCATACCCATGATTCCGTGCTCATGTTTCTTTCCAAAACCAAGAGAGAGTTATTAAAATGCTAATGACAGCTTCCTATGCGGCAGAGAGGACAGTAAACACTTATTTCTAGCTGCTACTTGTTTTCGGAGATTACAAGTGGGCTGTGTTCGGAATCGAATTGTGACTATTATTAACTGAAGCTTCTGAAACAGAAAAAATAACCGACATCTTCCTGGCTGTTCCCTTTTATCAAGAACACAGAACTCTGGGTTGGTGAAGAAGCTTGCTTCCTCTTCCTTTGCTTCTCTCTCCCAAGAGAAGGACACTTATTTGAATGGACACATTTCAGAAGACCAATTGCTCAGGTTTGGAAGCCAGCAGGATATCAAGGTCTCTGTACCAGTTACTTTTCTCAGTGCTCTAACCAAATGATTGACAGGAAATAGCTTAAGAGGAGGTAGATTTATTTTGTCCCATAGCCTAAGAGAATCTTCTAGTCCATTGTGGTGGGGAAGGCATTATACAGTTCATAGTAGCAAAAGCATTTGGCTGTACCATCTCACATCTGGATTAATCAGAAACAGGGGAATTATGTGGCTCAGCTCAGTTTCTCTTTTTTTTTTTTTTTATTAAATAGAGGACACCAGCCCAGGGATGGTAAACAGCACACTCAGGGTGGATCTTCCCCTCCCAGTTAAAAGTCTCCGGAAACACATTGACAGATAAGCCTAGCAGTGTGTCTTTCAATTGACCCCAAATCTAGACAAGCTGACCACCACAGTCCACAAAAGGGTGTTTGCTTCCTCTGTCCCTCAAGAGAAGGTAACAGTGGGCTGCTTGTGGCTTTTCCTGGTTCAGGATTCCATCAGCTTCCCTGTACTCTCTGTTTAAGGTTCAGAAGTGTCACAGACAGGGATGAGCCTCCCACCAGCTTCAGTTAACCCCCTTTCACTTTGCCTCCTAGTTTTCAGCATCTACAGGATACGTGCACCTCTACCAGTCTCCACCTCCCTATACCCCTGCTTTATTACTGTTCAGTCATTTCTCTATCCAGAGTAGACACTGGAGAATGGTTGGTCAAATCCCAAGAATTAGAAGTTAATAAGAGAAATGAAGACCTACTAGACCTTGAACCAGGCCATATACTTTGGGCCAGCCTTACAGAATTCCAATGAAATAATACCGTTTGTGCCATCTACGGGTTTCCTGTATGTATGACTCCTTACAGAATCCACAGGCAAAGTAAATACAGTGTAGAGTCGAATTCATGAACTCTAGAAATTTCCCAGAATTCTCCGTATCATAATTATAATATAATAATTAACCTTATCAACACTCTTGAGATGGTCCTCTAAGAAAGAGATTCGGTCAGACTAACAGGAGAGGGATTTCATTGAAGGTGTGGCCTTCAGTGTTTCCATTCCTTACAGCATCTATCTTGGTTCTCATCTAGCTCAAACTTGTCCACCAAAGAAAAGTCTCTGAAATGTGTTTAATGAAATCTGAGTTTTGATGTTGCACTGTTTTAAAGTCAACCTTGCTTTTGGCCTCATTGGTAAACTTGAATTTTAAAAGCCTGCCTAATGAAGCTCACAAAATTGTTGGAATAAAATACACAGGGAGGTTGGAAAGTACAAGGACATTTAAAACAACAAAAATATACTATTTAGCAGAACACATCTATTAAATAAGAATTGTAGTATAAAAGGAAATATAACCAAGTCTATTTCCCTGAGTAATTAATTAATTATTAATCAGTAATTAATTCTATTAATCCTCTCTGTAGTCCCATCTCTGGACTTTTCTATTCTAATTTATTTTTGTGTTTGGGGAGTTGTTAAATTATGTGGAACAGGGCTCTTTAAATATGTACTCAACAGCAATGTTTCAAAATTGCTTTATTCTTGTTTTCAGCCAAAATGGGGGAGATTGAGATGTGATCAAATGTAGGAAAAGAAATTTCTGGCTTTAAAAAGGGGTCCAGCTTGCAGACAGTTGCGGATGCTTTGGGAAAATTAGTTTCTCTGAGAGTCAGAGATAGGAATTCCTTTTTTATTCTCTGCTAGCAAGTCTCGAGCTCAAACAGCTCATGAGTTGAATGTTAGCTGCTTCAGAGTCCAAACTTTCAAACCTGAGCACTCATTCTCATCCAGAAATAGTTTCTTTCTACATCAGAACTATTTTTAATTGCTTTACATTTATTTTAGATAATTTCATACATGAGTATTTATGTTATTTCCTTACCACCCTCTTTCCATGCCATCTCTCTCAAGTTCATGACCTCTTCATTATTGTTTTTGTTTGTTTTGTTTTCAGGATAGGGTTTCTCTATGTAGTTTTGGTGCCTGTCCTGGATCTCATGATGTAGACCAGGCTGGCCTTGAACTCACAGAGATCCACCTGCCTCTGCCTCATGAGTGCTGGGATTAAAGGCGAGCGCCACCACCGCCCAGCTCATGACTTCTTCATTATTGTTTTACACACAAATGCGCGCGCACATATGCGCGCGTGTACACACACACACACACACACACACACACACACACACACACACACACAAATATAACCTGAATCTGTTTAGTGCTGGTCTTAAGTACATATGTTTAGCGATGGCTATTTGAGATTGGATAACCTATCAGAGTGTTTGTCCCTGGAGAAGACTGATTTGCCTTCCTTTAGCAGCCATGGTTTCTTGAAGTTCTTCATCTAGGGGTGGAAGGCAAGATATCCCCTATCTACCAGTTGGAATGTCACCTGGTGGTGTCACGGTGCAGGTCTTGTTTAGATGACCATGCTGTTACATGGCAGGTGCAGCTTCCTGCCATGTTATTTCTTACATGCAACCCAGTGGAAGCTTTAAGGGTTTAGTATAAGAATATGGTCCTGGCCTAAAATAGGGACAATGATGCTGTAACACAAACCAGCGGCTTTCTCACACATCTGATGGCCAGTTGGGGACACCAGCTTTACAGCTCATTGCATTAACCTCTCTCCAGACCTAAAGAAACTGTGGGGGCTGTCTAGCTGCAGGTGGGGGGCAGAATTCTAGAAGGATGTGAAATCTAGCCTCTTGCACCACAAATTACTGGCTAAGATGCCTACAGTGATGCTGCTGTGTTGAGGGGGGGGGGTCAGGTGACTATCAGGAGCACACTAAATGAATGATGTTGGCTCTCTGCTTTCAGGCTCACAGAGCTTGAGGGGATTATTAATATATTGATTCTATTTCACTGAATTTCTGGAACATCTTTTTTCCCACATTTTTTCCCTGTTGTCTTGAAGTCCCCCATGCTTAGACCTTATACATTCTGAGCATCAATCTTGTTCTGACTTCTCCTTTCCGCCTCTACTGGCACTTCACACTTTTACTCAATCATAACTTCCTCTGGAGGACTTCCTGCCACTGAATCTTGCCTTGTAGACTTTTTTAAAAATTTACTTTAAAACTGTAATAAGAATGTCAGGGATTCTTAAAGGGCCTGACCACTTTATTGTTATGTAGCAATAAAATAATTTCATGTGTATTAGTTTAACTTAGTTTCCCTGCTGATCTTCTGCATTTTTCTACCTCTCATTCTTTTACTCACCGGGACTGACGTTTTAACATTCAAATAAACTGCAGTACACACATTCTGAAACTCTGTTACAGCTCTCTATGGCTTCAAGTCTTCATGTTCTGGTCATTATTTACCCTCCTAGCCTTCATCCTTTCTCTTTGTAATGTTGAACCAGAGGCAGACAATAAAGTGGTAAAAATAAATTTTACTCAGGAACAATTTCAGTAGAAGAAAGGAGATTAGGGTCTAGAAATGAGTTCAATTTGGAATCCAACAAGGAAAAGGGGGTTCCTATCGAAGTAATGGAAGGAGGCAGATGGTGAATGGAAAAATCACCAGGAGTACACGTCTTGCTAAAACAACTCAGTGAAATTCTTGCTGAAGACAGGCTAGGATAATCTCATATCATAAGTACCAGGGTGGAGGAATGATTCGTTTCCTTGGCTGCTGAAGTTGACCAGGTACTAAAGATCTGAGGCTGAACTTTTCCAGAAAAGGATTCCATGCTGCAGAGAGGGCAAATCTTAGCAGTTTGTTAGGACTATGGGGGTGGGGTAGCAACAAGCCTAACCAGACAATCTAGGGAAAATCAATTCAATTTATGAAACATAACTGTTATGAGAACATTGAGGAAGACCTCATCCTTCCTAGAACCTGAGACCAGGCTAGCTGTGCATCAGAGAAAAGGAAATAACCAGGCCTTCCACAAATTATTGGACACAGTCTCCGAAACAAAATGAATTCTAGAAAATTCAAAATATCACTCAACAGTTAGAGAATAAGGTACATGAGTAGAGATGAGCAGTGGATTTAAATCCAATCTCTCCAGAGGACACAGTGGTCCCCAAACCCACCTTATCCTCAGTTACATAGTGCAAAGTCAGGCTAGTTAAACACAGCACTTGTTAGAATTCCATCTCTGTTCAGTGAGGAGTTTATCGATTCCTCTTGTCATGAATAGTTCCTTAAGATAGAAAATGGCTTTTCAGAGCAATAAAGAAAGACCCATTACACTGATTCAAGAGCCTTTGTCAATGAATTTTACATTTGAAGATCAATAGTAAAGGAAAAATAAAATATTATCTGTATATAGTTGGGTAACCAATCAGAGTTCCATAGTCAGGGTGAAGAAAGTTGAGTTGGAACATAAATACTAATTAGAACAGGAGACATAGCTCCCTTCAACTAGAATCTGGGAAGAATAATAGTGGTGGCCTTCCTTCCCATCCCAGATCTAAACTCACAAAGAGAACTGGGCTTGTCTATTGCATACCCACTGGCCATGGAGACAAAAAGGGTAGCATTTTATCACTAAGGAAAATAGGTGGAGTGTGAACCAGTAACTAGTAAACTTAGTCTAAAGCACCAGTAGAGCATAGTTCCAAATAATTCCAGTTACTAAGAAAAGTCCTCCATATAAATGTATGGGCATGCTTAGCAAACATGCATATATGTGCGCTAAAAGTCAGAAAGCTGGCATACAATGTAAGCATGCATTTTTGCATCAAGACAAGGCTGTGAGGTTTTTGGTCTAGCCCTCATCTACTGATTCCTCCTGCCACACTCCTGATGGAATGTGGCCACCTTTACTGGAGGTGGAGAACTTGCTACACCTAGTGGCATGTTACCCATTGGCAGTTTAATTCCTTCCTTTCACTAGCATTATCAAGAGGTGTCACCCTGTTATTCCTTGATTGTTACGGTTTCTGTTTTCATTCTGACACCTTGAAACTCATAATCTGGTCCACCAAGCAGTGAGGACAAACTCCATTCAAAGTGAAGAACCTCATATCACACTCAGAACAACTGTAACAGGTCCCTGGCTTATCTGTATGCACACTGAAGCTTGCACATTAATCTATGTCTAAGTCCATTCAGACTATTATAATAAACTACCACAGATGGGTTATCTGAAACAATAAATATCTGTTTCTCACAGTTCCTACTTCGTGCTTTCTACCTATCTTCTTAGTGTGTCCTCACATGGTAGAAGTGAGAGAGACCCATGTGGCATCTCTCCTGTAACTCTTCCTGACTTGCCTACTTCCCAAAGCTATCACCTTGGGTTGAAAATTTCAAGGTACCTTTTGAGGAAATGTAAGAGTTCAGTTGATAATGATATGCAGCTACAAAGTAAATTCTGATGTGGCCTTACAGACTACTCCCTCCTGTTTCCTAGGGGCCTTGTGTCTCCACCCAAAGATAGCAGAATCAGCCCAGGAGATGGCTCATTGAATAAAGCTCTCTCGTTGTGCTAGTGTAAGGACATGAATTTTAGTTCCCTGAATCCACTTAAAGCTGGATATGGTAGTATGCATCTCCAGTTCCAGAATACCTGTACCTACACAGGGAGCAGAGGCAGGAAAGTCCCTGGAAGCCCAGACAGCTTGGTGCACACAATAGGAACAATGAAGAGATTCCATCTTTAATGAGGTGCAAGATGAAGACTGACTGACACCTCACGTTATCTTCTGACCTCCCTTTGCATGCCCCCATACTCATACACATGAATGTGAACACACACAGAAGCTCACAAATATATATGTACATCTCACACACAGCCCCCCCCCACAGTTTTTAAAGTCATCAAGATCAGCAAAAGAAAAGAGACTAAGTCCCACTTTTATAATCTACTTTAACAAAAATAAATTCTGGACTTCTTATATTATACTATTCTCCACAAATTAGACCCAACAAGCTCTGGTAGGTAAAAATCAATTCTGTTTCACTTTAATGCTGCTGCTTATGAATTGTAAGCTAAATTTGCCTCGTAAAATTATCTCTCCTGTAAAAGTAAGTTAAAATGAGCATGAGCTTGCTCATTTAAAATAAATTGGCCAACTAGTGCTCAATTTTAAGCCTGCTGTGTCCTGCTTCTCGGGATGGTGATAATGAGATGAAGCATATTCTGTGGCAGTCCTTTGGTCAGGTCTGCAAGCAAAGGACGGTCTATTCCAAACTCTAGCCTGACACCAAAGGCAAGCCGTAAAAAGTATTCTTGTTCACTGAGGCTAAGAGATAAAGAAATACATTCAACCAATTTGAAGGGAGCTACAAAATCAGAGACGGAAGGGGTCTAGACATGATCAAAATGCAATGATGCAAAGTATAGCAAGGATTGTGCATGGTGCTGTCTGAGACTAGGATGTGCTTCTAAATTACATTGTCCTTTGGATAAAATAGAAAGTGATGGGGCAGAGGAGATGGCTGAGAGAACAGCCTGCTTGCTGCAGGAACCTGAGAACCTGAGTTTGAATTCTAGGAACCCACGTGAAAGCCCAGGGATACTTATGCATTTGAAACCAGTGCTGAGTGACAGGAAAGAGGTTGAGGGTAGCCCATACAGGAGAATACTCAGAGCTCACTAGCTAGCCAGCGTAGCTGAATCAGCAAGCCTCAGGTTCTGTGAGAAACCTTGTCTCAAAAAATAAGATGGAAAAACTAAGAAAAAAAATAAGATGGAGAGCAATAGAGGAGGACCCTCAACATCAACCTCTGTTCTGTACACATACTACACACACACACACACACACACACACACACACACACACACCCATACACACACACACCACACACACACCCATACACACACACAGCACACACATACACACACACCACACACACATATACATACAATTTCTAGTTATTTCATGTATGACGTGTTACTCCATGTGTTTATAGTGCCATTAATATGTAATTAACATATGATTCAGCCATTGTAATTATATGCAATTATAAATAAATAAATAAATAAATAAATAAATAAATAAATAAAAAAAAATTTCCACACGTGTTCACAACCATGAACACAATCCAGTATTGGAACATTTTCAAATGTTGAAATTTCTCTTAGCTGCTTTATGGATAAATAGCCCACACCTTCACACTAGTTTATCACTCATCTGTCTCTATGAAACTTGGTCATTCACAGACATTTCATATAAAGAGAAGCATGATTTATGCTTTGTCCTATTGAAAGACCCTAACCCTTTAGGCTTACACACTCCCCAAGCCCCAGGAGAATGAGGAACTAAAAAGCTAGTTCCAAGGGCAAACTGACTCAGCCATTATCCAACCACCCCTGTCACAATGTAACAATGTAAAGAGATTTCTATTAAGAGATGTGCTCAACTGTGACTGGGATAATTGCAAGTGTTCCAGTAAAGACCACTGTAACCTTTGTGTAACTTTCACTCCCACCCTGATAACCCCCCTTGAAGTTTCAGGAAGAATGTGCATGTGGACATGACTGTACTCACCCTGTGATCAGGCCATGATCTTGTGAAATTAGCCTCTAGACATAAATCAATCCAAACGAAATGGTATGGGAATTGTAATCTTATGGCTTTTAACCGCTGAGCCATCTCTCCAGCCCCATCTTATGGCTTTTGTGGGTTTTTCCTTTAAAAGTACCCATGTGGCTGCAGTGGGCGCGACTCTTGCTCTTGGGAGAGAGTAGCCCGACTGTACAGACGCATCAATAAACCTCTTGCTGTTTGCATCAACTGGACCAGAGTCTGGGTTCTTAGGGCGCCCAACTGAGAAGGTAGTACCCTGGGTCTGGGGTCTATCACTATCTAAATTCTTTCACTTAGAATACAATTTTGAAGTTTAAACATTTTTATAGCATGTATCACTCATTCACAGCTTTTATTAATGAGTAACAGTCCATAACATGTTGAATATCCCATATTTATCTGTTCAACTGTTAATGTTGCTTTGGGCTATTTGAAGTTTTAGGTTTATGAAAAATGTTACTATAGGCATTCACATGTGTATTTTGTTGTATGTGTACATGTACATGAAAGTGTATGTACGTCAGATGTGTGCATACCTATGTGTGCAAGTTAATGTATATCCTTGAGGCCAGCAGGTGTTCTCCTTCCTCACTCTGAGTTAATGTTTAAGGAAAAGTCTCTGCCTGATCCTGGAGCTCACATTTTGAGATAGGCTGTCAACCAGCAGCTCACAGTCCTCCACTTGTCTTTGCCTGCTCAGTGCTAGGATTACAAGTATGTACAAGATGGTACCCAACATCTAGTTGGGTGCTGATAGCTGAACTTCAACCCTTGTGCTTGCACAGAAGTCACCCTTAACCACTGAGCATCAGTCCAGCTCACATGTGTGTGTTTTTATACATGTGCATGTCTATTTCTCCTCAGTAGATTCCAAAGAATTCAATTCTTATGAGACAGATTTCTCACAAGACAGTTCCAACTTGTTATAAGCTTTCTTTCCCAGAAAGAACATGGTGATTAATGAGATTAATGAAGGTTTTTTTTCTTTTCTTTTCTTTCTTTCTTTCTTTTTTTCGAGACAGGGTTTCTCTGTGTAGTTTTGGTGCCTGTCCTGGATCTCACTCTGTAGACCAGGCTGGCCTCGAACTCACAAAGATCTGCCTGCCTCTGCTTCCCGAGTGCTGGGATTAAAGGTGTGCACCACGACTGCCCTGCGAGATTGATGAAGTTTTTTAACATGCTTCATGCTTGGTTTCTTGCTTTCAACTACCCTTGCATGATATACATATATGAGTACATATTGAATTAATTTCTAATGTGGCTGTGCCTTTTCACATTAGGGTTCAGGGAATCACATCCTCATCACAACCTGGTGCTGTATATTGTTCTATACTGAACATGTTATTCCCTGATTTTATATAGTGAAGATATGACTCCAATGTGAGGAGACACAGAGAGGCTTTTGGAAGGCAAATAAATTTAGATGAGGTCCCAATGGAACCTTATCACCAGGTAGGATCATATGGTAGGCTTTGTGTCCTTATAGAAACAGGAAGAGGGATGAAAGACTCCCCTGCCAGGTGGGGACTCAGAGAGGAGGCTATGATCTCAAAGACAGAACAAGCACTTACCAGGAACCACTGAAACCAGGAACTTGATCAGACTAGGATATTTAGTTGTTGTTGTTTTTTTTTAACATAAAACTCTGAAACAAGAGAAATTAAATCAAGATAACTAATTGGAAAACATAAAACTAGATGAATACATCAATTAAGGAAATTTGATATAATTGAGAAGAAGGTATTATTTTATTGGAATACACAAAGGAGTTGAGGATGAATAGCACCCACAATGGAAGAAATTGAAGCTATACAGAGGCAACAGATTGAAAACATAACAAAGATCATAATAAGATTTTTTAATGTATAAAGAATAGTTTTTTGAAGAAACAGAAGGAAACCATTGCAGAAAACCACAACTGGTCCTAATGCAGAGATTAACTGATATAGGGTATCCATCCCCCACAGATACATTTATAACACAATGCCTGTACCTAAAGCTCAGGGAACAGTATAGAAGAGGCGTAGAAAGATTTTTTAAGAGCCAGAGAACTAGGAAATCTTCTGTGAGATAATACCTCTTAGAAATGACAGAGAAGCTTTATCCATGATACCTCAACAATGTGGCTGGCGAAATAGTACCTGAACAATGATAATTCCAACAGATATGCTAACTCAGAAGTAGGAAATCTCATAGTGTCTCCCTCCTGTACAAAGAGCTACAGACAATTCATGACTACTAAGAGTGAGGGAGAGAGAAATAGAGGATGAGCTCCATAATTAGTTATCCAATACAAAGTACTCAGCCCTGAAATCATATGCACATAAGTCACAATAAATGAAACAAACAGGACATGTAATGTGTGTGTGTGTGTGTGTGTGTGTGTGTGTGTGTGTGTGTGTGTGTGCAAAACAATAATCAAATTGAAAGGGAATGGGGAAGCATACGAGTAATTAAAGGAAGGAGACTTGGGCGGGTTGGAGAAAGGATAGGGAAGTGGGCAAGTGATGTAATACGTCAATTAAAATGTATTTTAAATCAATATTTTACAGAGTAGGAAAAAATAAGCCAAAGGACAGAAAGTCATCATTGAAGAAATTTATCCAACCCTAGCCAGAAAAGGCAATGCCATGGGACATATAAGAAGAACACATAAACACAACATAGAATATTGTATGACAGTTCTAGGAGTGATTGTTAGGCATTCCAGGAAAAAGAAATCACATGACAGAAAACAAAGCCGACTCTAAAGTGAATAATGGAAAACTGTGTAGTGCTAAAGAGAAAGCAGTGTCTGACACTGGGAGTTTCTGCTGAAGTTATAACAGTTGGAAAACAGGTCATGAAAGTTCTTAGGACTCCAGCAACACAACAGTAGTTCTAGCAATTAAAGCAAGAAATGAACAAAGGAAAGGAGGGGGAGAGGGGAGATGAAAGGGCAGAGGAAAAGGGAGGATAAAGATGCGGGGAGGAAAAAATAAAACTTGGGATTCCAGATATCAGAGGGTATACTCTTAAGCAGCAATCTTTCTATAAGTTAATCAGTCAATTGTTTGCAAGGTAGAGATCTGTTTCAAAATAAATATGCTTTTAGATAGGCAGGATTTACTTTACATGGTTCCCTTCTTTAAAAAAAAAGCTGTACCATTTTAATTATGTCTACAGCTGTGTATCTCTGTGTGGGTATGTGCTCATGAGGGCCAATGCTGTAGAAGCCAGAAATGTCAGATTCCCCTGGGGCTGGAATTACAGTTTAGGAGCTGCCAGGTGTGAGTGCTGGGTTCTCTCTCTGCAAGAGAAGTACTTGCCCTGGACAGCAGTGCCATCTCTCCATCCCTGCCTCATGGTTGCTTTCTTAGGAAGCTACTCTTGCTCCCAACAAGTGATAAAGTAAATTATATACAACAAGGAGTGTATTCTAAGACCAATAGGCCCAAGACAGGTAAATTAAGGGATATGACCTCAACTGAGCTTTGAGCAACAAGACAAAACCAGGCTGGATCAAGAGAAGGAAAACTTCCAAAGGTTTTTATACTTTTATATTTGATCTTATTCAATAATAATATAGAAGTTCCAATAATGGCTCAAGGATCTCATATATACTCCATCCAAATTCACAGTTCTCTCTCTCTCTCTCTCTCTCTCTCTCTCTCTCTCTCTCTCTCTCTCTCTCAACAAAAACTCAAAGTTTGATTGTCACAGTGAATGAACTAATGTAAAGAAAACTTATTAGATTAGCCATCTATGAGGCAGTTTAGGTGTAATAATTAATAATATAATCATCATTTTCAAGCAGTCCCTGTGTGTCAGTGATCTTCTTTCCTACCATAAACTAAATTACCTTTCTAAACAACCAAAGGTTCTGTTGTGCTCCTTTCTTCCCACCCTTAAATGCCAAGGTGCTTATATATCTTGCAGTTCATATGAACAGCATGTGTTAGAACTCAAATTTTTCCTACCACAAAGCACACTATAAAGCCTAGGCTCTTGACTGCCTTACCAAGTGTTCCTTAGAGTCATATAATACCAAGAAGTAGGGGTGATGGGACTGTATAATCAATAAAGTGTTTTCCTTGTAAACATGTGGAGCTGAGTTCAGTCTAGAGAACATTTGTAAAGAGAATCCCTGGAGCTCAATGGCCATCCAGTATAGTGGAATGAGTAAGCATCAAGCCAATGGGGAGGTTCTGTCTTAAGACAACCTTCCTGTGATGACACTCTAGATTATCATGTGGCCTCTATCGATGTGCATTCATGAGTCTTGAAAAGCAAACACAGACTATGATTTAACACGAGGTCCTAGGGCTTCAAAAGGTCTATCATTGTTAGTTCTCAATGTAATAAATAAGCAGGTACTAAGTAGGTGCCAGATGTTGAATAATAGAATTGCCATTCTCAGCACATAACATATTCACTCACTATACCTTGACTACTTTTAAGTGTTCACAGATTGTCCAATGCCTTTCTAATTTTCTTCATGTTCATTTATTCTTATTAAATATCTTTGAGAAAAAGTACTGCCTAGCGTTGCTTTTGAGAGCTAACAGACCATAAATAATAAAAAAAATTAAATAGGTTTGAACTAATACATCCTCTTCTTGGATTTAGTTCTAAGAAAATGATTTTATATATATGAGGAAACCTTTAAAATAGTGAAAAATAAATAGAAAAATCTGGAAACACTTTATAGGATCAGTAGTTTCATTTGTTCAAATAAATCCTGCTAAATAATGCAAGTCAGTCAATGTCATGATTTATTTTGTAGTTATTCAAATCGTTTTAAAAATTATTTGCTGTTATGTGGTCTTTTAACATAAGCCTACACTAAGGAAGTCAGCTCAGGATACAGAAACATGTGAGTAGGGCGACAGTATTTAGGACAAATAAGTCATAGCACGGAGCTATGAGTCACTTTTGTTCTCTTGATTTCATTAAATTCTCCATTTTTAATAAAGCATTTTCCTCTAGTACTAATTAAAACAGTTATTCATTGAACAAATGTGTACCAGTTATTTGTTTAATAAGTGGGAACTCTATGTTCCACTTCATGTGCAAATCTCTGGAAATGATTCCTTGAATAAACACATTTCTCCACGATCTTCCTTTAATTTAGAAGAACTTTTGCAGATGTGGAGTCCTGAAAACAAATAAAGGAGTGTGTGCAGATTAGGTCAGGTTGGCACACTAGAAATTTGTCAGGAGGGATTGACGTGTGTTCACATGTGTGGAGGCCAGAAGTCTATGTCAAAATGTCTTTCTCAATTGATTTCTGCATGATTTTTGAGACAGGATCCCTGAATCCAGAACTCACCATTTGGCTAGACCAAGCTGACCAATGAGCTACAGCGATAATTCTGTCTCTGTCCCTTGCCCCAAAATCACACGACTGTACCCCTAACTTTCACCAGGTGCTGCAAATCCAAACTCCAGTCCTCATACTTGAACAACAGGCAGGCATTTTACTGAATGAGCCATCTCTCTAGTCCTACACCTAGATATTTATGTAGAATATGCCAGTGCCAATCAATGGCTGCATGGCTAGCACAAATCCACGGTCTAATAGGATTTCTAAAGTCCTATTGCCACTGAAAAGTCCATTATCTATTTGTTTTATTATTTTGGGTATGATCAGTGTCAAGGTTCTTTCTGTTCTTGGAACAGTTTTAGAAGGATACTGACAAATGGGAGTCCTTGCAGATAAGGATGAGCATAGATCTGGTCCTAAGAGTAATGACTAAGGTAGCCAGGTGGAGTAAGTCATCAGAAAATGCTCCATCCTGTGAGAGGCAGGTTATTATTATCATTGATCATATTTTTATGATAGGGCTAGCTCCATCAAGTCCTGTGAATGTTGTTATGGGCATGTTGGAGGCATCATCACTGATCATGCCTCTTCTTAAGATTTCCTTATAAATTTGATTGTCCACTTTAAAAAGTAAATTTAAAGTCACTCTGCTTTTAAATCTCTCTAAAGTCACCTCATTGCACAACAAAATCTTAGTTATACCACATCTAGCCATCATGCTACCCTGAACTAGAATGCTTCTTTCCTCTTTTATTTCCTACCAAATCTAGAAGCCACCCTCCCTCACTGGTCATGTCTCACAGTGTGCCACTTGTACTTTTTCCATAGTCCACAAACATTATCAGCCTAAACAGCTCCTTTATCTGCTTACCGATGGGTCGTCTATGGACCCTTGCCTGCCTAGTTTTCCACCGTACTATGGAGATGGCGATATGCTTAGCCAAAACATGTGTGAAGTCTCCATTTAACTAACAGCTGGGAAGGATTAGGAAGTAAAAGAAGAAAATAAAAATCACTTAACTTTCAGTATTCCTGAAACTTGTTGATTGCAGCGTCTTCATCCCACACATGAAAAAGAAGGGTTGAGATCAAGTAAGTCACCAAGGTACTTGCCAATGGGAAGAGGCAGAACATGGAGGACCAGCTGGGTGTGTCCTATTCCAAGCCTATTGTTGGTACAAGTACTGAGGCAACACAGTGTTCTAATAGAGAAGGTTGCCCATGTGGAAAAGACTGTCCCCCAGAAGATAGGGAGTCCCCACTGTCTGAATGTGTCCCAACAGGAGCCTAGAGATCCCATGTATGAGCTGGAGTTACATCTGTAGGGAAAATCAGGAGGCTAGAAACTCCAGAAGGATCCAATTCTTTAAGGCAGCATCTTTTTTCTTTTCTAGAAAATGTCAGTGTTCATTCTTAAGACCTTGGTAACAAGGCCCGCTCACATCACCAATGATGACTATGTTTACTTAAAGTCAAATGATGAGCACATAAACAAAATGCCTTCAGAGCAGCACCTGGGTACTGTTTGACTAAACTACAGGTTCCCATAGTCTAGCTAAGCTGCCAAGTCACATTAATTGTCTCATCCTGTCAGCGAGGGCACAACCATTTAGATTGTCTGAATTTCAAGGCTTCTCCAATTCAGAGTTTCTCAGATTAATGCTCTCCTCAGTCCTTCACAATATCCCATTTTAAACTCTGAGATGCATGCTAATGAACTAATCAGAGCAGAGGTGGAGAAAGTCTCCCAACTAACTTCAATACCCACGGACCCCTTTTCTTGGTATCTAAATGAATCATGACTGACAGAAAACCAGTGAAGGTTATTCTAGTGAGGTAATTATTAAATCTTTTTTTTTTCCACGAGGAGGATTTATCCATGTCTCCTATCACTTCTTATCAATACATAGTGGATGAAGGAGAAGGAGGCTGTCTCGTGCCAATTCCACCATCTCTTTTGAGACAGATCCATCACTTTGTAAGGAAAGTACAAGGATTTCTGACATTAAAGTCAGGAAACTGGATATTTCACTGAAAAGTGAGTGAATATTTATTGCTAACCCACCAGATAATGTGCTAGGTGCCGTACACCAAATGCATAGTAATCTTGTGGGTTGAATCATTTTATGGATGCTTAAATAGAGACACACACAGAAACAAATGGTAGCAGGAAACTGAGCTTTCAGATCCAGGTTGGAGCCTTTGGTCATCTGTGATCATTGTGTTCTGCCAGGTGTCACCACGTGTTCTGCCAGGTGTTCCTCACAAAAGCCTCTGCCTGCTCCAAGGAATCTGTATCCTGAATACTGTCTCTGGTGGTGCTGTGCTGGAGGGAAAATGCTGACTCTACAGGAGTCCCTGACTCACATTGTTGCTTATAACTGACCCTTAACAGCATTGCCTAGAAGATTCGTATCCCCATCTTTTAGATGCTGGAGGAAAAGGACAGTGACGTCTATGCTGAAGTCCCCTCTAATAGAGGTCTGTCTCAAACACATTGTTACACACACACACACACACACACACACACACACACACACACACACACACACACACACTGCTTTGGTTATTTCATTTAGACCACTTTTTAAAGTGAGGTACTGTTTATGTGCTAATTTATTGTCTCTTTAGAAGTAGAATTCGACAGTATGGGAGAGCTGCTTATTCTGTTCCAGTTCTCTTTTCACAGGGCATAAAGGAGCCTCACTATAACACAAAGCACTCAGTGCTGTTGAGTGGATGAAGGGCTAAATGGATGGTTGGATAAATGAGTGAGGAGCATAGGCATGGCCTTGGGAAAAGAGGGTAATCAATGTCTGTCAGCTTCCAGGAGACAACTGCTTTCTTCTCAAGAAGGACTCCTTGTCCCGAGGTGTACCAGCCCTAAGTGACATCGTACTCTGTTTATTCAATGTTGTCACAGTAAATAACAAAGCTAAATTGGCCCTCCTTTAGAAATCAGTCAGCTAGCAACTCTACCATATTGTCTTAAAAGCAATTATCTGTGCCTCTTTTTTTTTCATGGCAGTTGAGCTATGGCTTTGTTGGATGCCCAGAACTTATCACAGTGGTTAGCACAAAATAAATTCACAACATGCATATTTTCAAGTGAATAAGAGAAGGAAAAGCAAAATGGCACCTCATTTGTCTGAACATAACTGACTATTTTATAGAGCTTCTGACATACTTGATATTAGTTAAGTACATGGACTTTGAAGTCACAGGCTCTGAGGATGAGTCTCCACCTTATTATCCTTTTACTAAAGTATGGCTATCCTATAATAACTATGTTATCATCCCAGTTAGTAGCTAGATGAGAAAAGAGAATCATTATACTTTCTTAAGTAGAACAGAGTGTGGTTCCAGGAATTGCTTACCAAGGTGCTAGAAGGCATTAAAGGAACAAAAGGATGAAAACCCTAAATTGAGAATTTTAATACCTTTGGGTCCAGAGCCATGAACCTCACTTATGCCCTGGCACTGCTGCAGTTGTTTCTGAGTAATGAAATAAACAAATGCCATGAAAGGGACCCATAATTTATTACCCACCCTGAAGTTCACTGTGGCATGACCAAGAATCTGGAACATACAATAGCCTGCCTCAAATTCCTGTGCTCACTACTGCTTCTGCAGAAAATCCTGCACCAGTGGAAGAAACCACCTGCTTTCTCACCACCTTTCTAGTTCTTTTCATGTTGCCTACTGGTAACACCTAAAGGAGGCATCCTACCCATGCAGTTAATAGTTCCCTGCTTTGATGGGACATAAGAGCACTTCCCAAACTACCCCATGAGGATGTGGTTGAGATGCAGGTTCCAACTCAATCTAGGGAGTGCTCATAGACATGTGAACTTCTCACTAGCTGCCAAGCGAGGCCAGTCCTGCTGGTCTCCAGACCACACTCAGAGTTACAAAGCTATCCTTAGCAGATGTTCTGAAGGGCACACAGTCAAGGACAACCTGGCCACTATCTGGTATGCAGGATTTTTATCTTCAGGCTTCAGTTTCCTAAGGAACAAATTTTAAATAACATTGTCATCTTTTCCAGATGTTCATTTTAACCTCAGACTACCTCATAATTCCCTGGGAAGGTTATGAAAAATAGAAATTTCTAATTTCTTTTCTAAATATTCTGATCCATTAGGTCTTTGTTGAGAGACTAGATTTTGCCACTTTCCTATGTTGATTCTCTTGAACAGCTAGATATGGGAAATTTTGCCTGTCTCATAGGTTATAGTAGACAAAG
Organism: Peromyscus leucopus; assembly: GCF_004664715.2. Taxonomy (NCBI): domain Eukaryota; kingdom Metazoa; phylum Chordata; class Mammalia; order Rodentia; family Cricetidae; genus Peromyscus; species Peromyscus leucopus. Next base: position 25,115,549 of record NC_051080.1, on the reverse strand, counting down.
TAAGACAGGCAACATGCAAACACCCTAATGCAATGTCAGGTGCGTAAGACTAGTAGTCACCAATGACGACTGTTATTGCAATTTTTAGCTTTAAGGAAAAATTTGTATGACAAAACATGTAGCCTCATACCTGGAACACACCTATGTGGAAGCATGAAGCCCATGGTATGAGTAGCATGAGAAACATGAGTAAGGAAAAAATTAGAAAATGATTAGTTGCAGCACATAGCTTTTCACTTTGATAACACCAAGAATTCAATAGCATTTTAAATGATCTATAGAGATATATTTAACACATAGGGTGTGAAATTGCATGAGAAATACCAAGATGACATTATGAGGGTGTGCAGATGGCCTCCTTAGCATATGGTTGAAAGTCTCTTCTTCCTAGAAGGATATTCTGAGCTGAGAAACAGGATCTGCTCTGAGCCTGCTGTATGCGAGTTAACTGCCAGTCAGTATGGTCTGTGAATGCCCTTGGTCTGCTTACCCTCTGTTTCTCTAGATCTATGTGCCTAGTCTGTCAAAGAACCCTATCTATAGGTTTCTTTTTAAAACATTATAAGATTTCATTGTCTTCCTCTGCTGATTACTGTTTTTGCTTAGGATCTTTTCTGAGACTCCAGATAATGGAAGTTTGGGTACCATGCACTCATTCAGTCACTCTCAAATGGAGACTTCATGTTATATGCTTTTGTAAAAAGAAGCCCTCAGAATTTTACTTAGATGAATGATGTAAAAACGTACCCTGTGAAAAAGTGTTTCATTAAAAGCCATTAAGGAATCATGAGATGTTAATAATACAATCTTGTACAAGGTATTATACCGCATATTTAAAAGGCAAAAAAAGGAGCCATGTAATGCAATGCTGAGCTGGCCCTAGGCAAACTTCTGCAGAAAAGAAACTCCTCTCCAGCCAAAGTCTGATCTGTTCTTCATTATTAAATTCTTCCCCTCATTCTCAGTACCCAGTGGTTGCCAATATCTCCAACAGATGAAGAAATACTGAAGTCCTTCACACGAGAGGGACTGGAATCGGATAGACAGACTTGAGTCTCAGCTTCATCATTTTCTAATGGGGGTTTGGACAAGTGACTTATTTTCCTATCTGTAAAACAGGGTTAAGTAATCAAGCATTGAAAGTATTTACTGCATAAGAAAAGTCTGTCAATTTTGGCTCTCCCAACAGAGGTCTTAAACAAGTAACTTTTTCTATCTGCCATAACTCCTTCTTCTATCAAGGATGGAGGTAATCCAGGCCTAACTTTATCATGAGACTGTGGGGAAGGTCAAGGTGTATGTTCCTATGGCTGCTCACAGATGTGTCATGCAACGGTAACATTTGTTTTATTAACTGATTTCTATGTCTTTGGGGGAAACAAACAAGCATGGTTCTCTACCAGTGTATGGTAGCAAGCCAATGTTCCTCACTCTTAAGGGTCTGTTTATATGAAAACAGGGGGCAAGAGGAAGATGTGGTGGTTTCAGTGAGAAATGTCCCACATAAGTGCAAGGATTTGATCTCCTGGTTCCCAGTTGGAGGCACTATTTGTGGGGACTATGGCAGCCTTGATGAATGAACTATGTTACTAGAAATGGGTTTTGAAAGCTCATTAGCCTCACCCCACTTCCAGTTCATTCTATCTGCTTCCTGTATGTGGCTAATTTAATCTCTCATCTTATTGCTCCTTCTGCCAGCTGACATTCCTCCCTGGACATTATGGACTCTCCCTCTGGAATTGTAAGTGCAAATAATCTCTTCCTTATATTAGTTGCTTGTGGTCATGCTTATGGTTTTTCAACAGAAAAGTAACTGATAACAGAGGGTTAACCTGGGAGGTAATCCAGTGTCAGTGAAGAACTTAGGCATCTTTTGAATAAGGATGTCTTGCAATCTCCAAACCCAATCAGTGTTTCTGATGGAATGGCAACCTTTCCTAGTTAAAGGAGTATCTGACACAGATGTATGTCCTTGAACTTGACATTTGAAATGTCAAAAACAAAATTCAAGGAAGCCTAATATGGCAATTTTTTGGTATCCATGAGTTATTGGTTCTAGTTCTTCTTGTGGCTATTAAAATCCATCCATTCTTAGGTCCCATATTGGGTAGTATAGTTGTATAATGTGTCCTATTCCTTCCATATGCCTCAAAACATCTACGGGTGACTTAGGCTCCCTAGTGTATTATAAATGCTACATAAATTGTTGTTATTCAATACATATACATATATGGTCATTAATTTATTTAAAATTTCTCAATAAGTGTATGTTGTATGTTGCAGACACATTCCCACCATACCCTTTTACCCTCTTGTCTCATTACATTCTTTTTTCCTTAGACAATTTCACTTCTTCCTTCATGTCATATAAACACATGACTTTGTGTCTATAAAATCTAGGAACTTCAAATAGAGAAAGCTTACGTTACTTTTCTGAGACTAGAAATAATCAAATTAAGTGTAATAATGACAAAAATTCTCAACATGCTTGGTACAGATAAATTTTTCTAAAGATTTTTATGCACATCTAGTTGAATCCATAGAAATGGATCCCATAAATATGGAGGGGCAGCTGGTCTTTGATTATGTAGAGATAAAAATATAAGAACATGGTTTGTTTATTAGCAGATATAGAAACTAGGGAATTAGATGAAAATATAGATTGATTTATTCCTTAAATATCGTCTCGAACTGAAATTCTTCCCCAAATTCTGTTTTATATTTCATATGTCTGGTAATAGATATTTTTTCACAAAATAGACCACTGGAGCTGGCACTATGTCTCAGCGGCTAACATGGAGACATTGATTTGTTGCCTGATAACCTGAGTTTGATTTCCCACAAGCTGTCACTAACACACACACACACACACACACACACACACAACAAAGTATAAAGAAAGAGAAAGTTGTGTTGAAATTGATTTGTAAAACTGTGTTAAAACCCACACAGGGCTTCTCAGAGACTCCAGCCATCTACAGTGTCATGGAACTGTGAGAGCAGTTAGTGTTCAAAGCCTTGACACTTCATTAGTCATTGAGCCTTTTCTCACAGTATTGTACTGTTCTGTCATTTATTTTTTGCTACAATGTGACCAATATAGCTGGACTTTGTTAGAAATACCCTCTTCCCGAAAGAGAATTTAACAAAAATCATGGGTGGCTTGAGTACATGTTGAAATTTGAGAAGAAAAAAAATCATTTACAAATTATAGAGTAATTAACAAAGCAAAAGCTTTCTTGAAGAACTTTTTCAAACGTAGTTGAATTATAAACCCCATGTATGCTAAGACTTAAAACCACCATAGAGAGTGCTCAAAGATTCACAAGCCAGCTTTCAGTAGCATTAGGGCAGTGGTTTTCAACCTGTGGGCTGCACTCCTTCTGGGGGTCGAATCTCACAGGGGTCACATACCAGATATCCTGTGTATCAGATATTTTACATTACAATTTATAGCAGTAGCAAAATTACAGTTATGAAAGCAATGAAATAATTTTATGGTTGGGGGAATCATTACAACTTGAGGAACTATATTAAAGGATGACAGCATTAGGAAGATTGAAAACCACTGCATTGGGGAAATCCTACATGGACAGCCAGTATAAAAGAGAGAAAGTAAGCAGATTGTCCTGTGGAAAGCCAGGATGTCTCCTTCACTATTTACTCTGAGATCATCTGACACACTGTCAGTTACTGTTCTTGTTAGTGTATCGGAAGACATGGCCAAAGCAGTTTTATGAGGGAAGGAATGATTTTGATTCACACTTTGAGGGTAAAGACCATCATAGCAGGAAAAAGAATTGATGCAGGAGCTTGAGGCAGCCATCACATTGCATCTGTAACCAGAGAGTAGAGATGGATTTTGGTGATATTTTATTTGTGCTGAAATGTGATTTTATTTGTATGTTAATAAATAAAGTTGCCTGGGGGTCAGGGCTAATAGCAAGTCATTTAGCAGAAGTCTGGCAGTGGTTGCACACACCCTTAATCCCGATCACATGGCAGGCAGAGTCTGTGTGTTCAAGGACATAGCCAGCTTGGAGACACACACCTTTAATCTCAATTCCAACCTAGAGATCTGGAGGTCTGTATAGACAGGCAGTAACTAGGAAGTCATGTGGTTGGATTTAGAACCAATGAGAAGGCAAAACAGAAAGTCAATAAAAAATATACAGACACACAGGAAGTAGGTCTCTTTTTCAGGGGAAGGACAGCAGCGGCAGCGAGTGGTAAGAAGGTGGTCTTAGCTCTTGGCTACTGCTCTCTGACCTCTGGGCTTTTAACTCTGCACTTGGCTCTGTGTTTCTTATTTAATAAGACCATTTAGAATTACATCTACAATGGATGCTAGTTCTCTGCTCACTGTCTCCTTTCTATTTAGTCCAGGACCCCAATCCATAGAATGGTGTTGCCCACAAGTTAGTGTGGGTCTTTCCCCCTTAATTTACTCAATCTGGAAATTCCCTCATTTTTTTTTCAACAGATTTTCTAAATCCTATCAAACTAATAATCAAAATTAGCCATGACACTCAGTAGTCCTCATCTGCAATGTAAAGATATTGCCAGTCTACTCTATTCACTCAGGGGCGTGATCTAAGGTGCTCCAGAGAAGAGAAGGGAATGGCTTGCCAACATCTTCATAGTCTTCTAGGAGAATCCAGTTGTCTTCTTTTTAAATTATGTGTGTGTGTGTGTGTGTGTGTGCGTGTGCGTGTGCGTGTGCGTGTGCGTGTGCGTGTGCGTGTGCATGTGTGTAAAGTGAGAGAGAGGGAGAGAGAGAGGGGTCTGTCTTTGTGTGTGTGCTCACGTGCCATGACTCATGTGTGGAAAACGTCTTGCAGGAGCTCCTCCTTTCCTTCTACCAGGTGGAATTCAGATCACACTTAAGTCGTCAGGCTTTGTGACAAGTGCCTTTACCCACTGTGCCATCTCACTGGCTTCTACCCTTTGAAGAAAGAAACTCACAAATCATGATCTTCTTTCTTCAAAAATGTCAGGGTAACAACCAGAATGAGCATCACTTTTGATTGCACTCTAACCCATGGCATTGGCCACATACTTCCTGTTCATCCAGGCTGGAGGAGTCCTGCTGGACCCTGAACATCCAATGGCCATTCTTGGGTTAGAATTCAAATTAAACTTTGTCTATCTAGCTCTCAGTCACTTTGATAATAACAGAATTTTCATAAAACTCACATTGGAAAAAGTACAGATTCTGTGAAACCTACACCCTTCAGAGAAGAGCATAATTGATGTAGGACATAGTAGAGAAGAAGTCACATAGGCAATGGAGTAAATGTGCTTTGGTATGATGGAGCCAGGAATGCATTATGGGTCTTGGAATACAGTCCTCTGTGTCAGAATGTTCTCAAGAATCATGAAAGTGGGGCTGGAGCAATGGCTCAGTGGTTAAGAGCACTTGGTGCTTTTGTAGAGGACTCAGGTTTGATTCTCAGCAATCACATGGCAGTTCACAATTGTCTGTGACTCTGGTTCTAGGGGAGCCAATGCTCTCTTCTGACCTCTGCAGACAGCAGGCAGACATGTGCTACACATACATCCATGCAGGCTGAGTATACATACAAATAAATAAATCTTTAACAACAAAGACTCATGGAAGGTGATGCATTTGAATAGATGGAAGTGAGTGATAGAGACTCTTGAAGGAAGTGATTTTCATTGTACTGTTTTCTGAGTGGATACTGTGGAGAGCTAGCTGCTTTATGTGCCCTGGGGTAGAAGAGGTCTGCAAGGGATTATGTCTAAAGTCTGATTTAAATTCTGCCTTTAGGAGACTCCTATCACACATTTGCATGCTTATTTTAAACCTTCAAGAAACACTACAGTTTAAAAGTTCACATTTTCAAATCCTTCAGCTTACACGTTCTACAGATTCTTTCTTTCTGGAAATGCTCATTGCCATCTCAGGGAATATGATTTTGGAAACAGTGTTCTAGTTAAAGGAAAGCTATTGCTGCAGCACACTCGTCAACTCCTGCAGCTTTTCATCCACATGGATGCGTACTCTGTGCCACAGCTTCCTTCACACCCAGTGAGGGTTGGGTGTATTTGATCTTTACTTCTCCCCATTCCTAAGACCTAAGAGGCATGAGAACCATAGACCTGAGGCACACTTACTTTACCAATAGTGTTTCCTTTTGGATTTATCAAATACTGTTCAACTGTTTTAAAAAAATCCTTTTTAAAATTTCATTTTTATATTGCCCTGCTGAGATTTCCTGCTTTAATTTTTTTTTTTTTGCAGGCTCAGTTCCTTTACTTCTTGGAGTATAATTGTAATCATCCCTTTAAAATCTTTGTCAGCCAATACTAGAACTAGTTATTCTAAAACTAAAACTGGTTGATGATAGTTCTCCTCTTGATAAGAGGTGGCATCCCCAGTTGTCATCTGGTAATATTTGTTTTTGAAGTATCATTTCCTGACCACGGCAATGCTATGTTTGGAAGCTCCAGGTTCTGCTCTGCTCCAGTGAAACGTAATTTGTTTGATTGCTTACTTGCTTCCTTTATGCTATCGGACACTGGATGTGATTAGTCTCAAACCGCAAGTACTAGCTCTTAAGTGAAAGCTCAGATTTTACCTCATTTTTGTTGCTTTCTAGAATCCGCCCCCCCCCCCGCCCCTTCTGCGGCTCGTGACTAACCCAGGAAATATGGGCAAAGTTTACATGGGAGTTTGGAAGTCTCTCTCTCGGCCCCTCCTCTTGGACCTCCTTCCTCACTTCCCATTCACTGTGGTTTCTGGGTCTCTGTGCTCTTATTACTCTGGCTGGAGAGATGGGGGAGTTCATTTGTGCTTTTTCACTGTTTGTTCCACGGTGTTTACTTTCTTCATGTAAGCTCCCTGAGACAGCATCGACTTTAGACTGCTCTCAAGCTAAACACTGAAAAGCATGTCCTTAACTCCATGCCATCTTGTTTCCTTACTAACCACTGCTCCTGTCCCATGCTTGGTTGCTGAAGTTTCATTTCTATTGCTTATTATAGTTACATGTGAGAGAAGTGTTACCTTGTAAGAACCACTTGGTCCTCTGCAAACAAAATCTCCCCTATGACATTTTCTGCAAATGCCAAAAGAACATTTCAATCTAATAGTTTATTTAAACAGTGAACAAATAACTTATTGAACCACCCTCTGGAGTATAATACTATAAGCAGCAAGAGAAGTTCACCATATTCTAGAACAGTTTATGCTTCAATGTACTCTAACAGTTGTGCTTGCCTAATGCTTCATCTTGGACTGTCAACATACAGAGTGGAAAGGCAGTTTTCTTGGGAAACCATTGAATCAGCACATCTTGTTTGTAAGACATGTTAGATAGGATAATTTATGACTAAAGTGCTTTATTTGATCCATGATTCTGGTGGGTGGAGAACCTGACCAGCATGCACTTTTATCTTGGTGGCTGCTCCTGGCTGCCTCACAGCCGGGCTGAGGAGGAGGAAGAAAACTAGCTGCATGCAGAAATGGGCACATGTGAGAGCTAAGAAGGAAGAGAGATTCAGAGGAGGCACCAGACTGGCTTGTACTAATCTGGGACATCTCGTGAGTGTCAGAAGATACTCCTGAGCACACAAACCCCACTTAAGATAAACTCAGACCCACTAGGCTCTGCTTCTTACATATTCCACCACCTGTCAAAATTACCACACTGAAGACCAAGAGTTTGGCACACAACATTTAGGGGACAAGCCAAATTCAAATCACAAGAATCTGTCATTGTCCAGGTTAGTTGTTATCAACTTGACACAAACTGGAGTCACCTGAGATGAGGGAACCTCAAATGTGAAATTGCTTTTACTATATTGGTCTATGGACATGTCTATGGGAAATTTTCATGATTTATGACTAATTTGTGAGGGCCCAGCACACTTTGGCAGGGCCACCCCTGGGCAGGTGGCCCTGGATCGTATAAAAAGCAAGCTGAGCAAGCCATGGCCAGCAAGCCAGTAAGCAGTACTCTTCCATGGTCTCTACTTCAGTTCCTCCATGCACATTTCTGCTCTGAGTTCTTGCCCTGACTTCCTTCAATGGTGGTTTATAACTTGAAAGATAAAATAAACCATTTCCTTTCCTTAATTGCCTATGGTCACGGCATATTCACAGCAACAGAAAAATAACTAGTATAGAAGTTGATACCAGAGAGCGGGATGTTTCTGTGATGGACCTTAGTTTGCTGTTTGGGAGAGGACTGTGGAAGTATATGGAGCGCTGGGCTGGAAAAGCCTTTGAGTTCTCAGTGGGCTTTTCTGTGGCAGCTTGGAAGCTACTGAGTAGAGTGCAGACAATTGGAGCCTGGCTTGTGAGATTTCAGAAGAAAGTTTGGAGAGTGTCCCAGCTACTCTCAGGGATATTTGTGTTATATTTTTATGAAGATCATGTGGAAAGACAGGAGACATGCTCCGTGGTGAATAGCACTGGCTGTTCTTTCAGAGGACCTGGTTTGATCCCCAGTGCCTTCTTGGTGGCTTACAGTTCCACTCCCAGTGGACCCATTGCTCTCTTCTGACCTTCACAAGAACTGCTGCATGCACTCATGATGAATAGACATAAAAGCCTCTTACATACTAGAAAAAAAAAAGAATTCACCAAAGAGAAGCCTTCTGTGTTTTATTGGGACAAACGATGCTGCTTGACTGGAGCTGAAAAAGCATTCGTGATTAGTAAGAGAGCAGCAGCATTGAGACAAAATCATCAGTTCGTCAGGATCAGCACACAGAAGCTGTGGTGTAAGGTGAGATGGGGAGAAACTGAATCTTAAGCTAGCAGCTGACCTTGGTAATGTGTATGAGTCTCCCACATAATACCCATTATAAAAGCATTAAGGGATTATTGAAAACATCCAAGGCTTTCAACTGTTTGGCAAGGTTAGATTCTCCCTGAAGAAAGTTCAGGAGTGGCCATTGGTCAAATGCAATGGAATCCTTGGTTGCAATGGAAATCTCAGGAATGAAGGGGTCATGAAGAGAAGCTGAGGCTTGGCACCATGTGATAGGTTGGAGTCCCTGAAGATACCGGGAAAGAATATTGGTAAAGGTGAAGCCTCAATTGTAGGGGAGACCGAGCATATAGGAGATGCCAGCACTGTTGATAACCATCAAGGACAGTAGTAGGTGTAGAATGGAGCCAGCCTTGGTCTATGAGATAAACTGTTTGTGCTACAGACGGCTAGGACACAAAAGTGGGATTTCTCAAGCCCCCCGTGGATCCCAGAACATTATGTGTGAGTCCCAAACACCAGGCTTTGAGCTTTTCACACTACTAGATTTTGGTTTTGCTTTGATTTGATTGTTACTGTGTTTGGATTCTTCACTCTTGGAGTAAGAAAGTGTTTAACTTGTTTTTTAATTTTAATTTGACAGGAGCTCACAGTTAAGAGTATTTTGACTTTTAAAGAACCCTGAACTTTAAAGTGTTTTAATTCTTTTTTAAGAATTTGGGGCTTTTAAGGGTATACTATGTTTTATATTGTGATAGTTACACAAAATCTTGGGGATAAATAAAAGAGGAAATGTTATATTTTAATAGTGATCTGTTTGTGTGTCAAGCTGACTGAGGGTCACATGTACAGGTTTTTGGTCAACTTGGCATAAGCCAGAGTCACCTGGAACTGTGAAACTTTGGATACATCACTTTTTATCACGGAGATCCCCTATTCTAACTTAATACTAGAGACAGTTGCATTGCAGAATCCAGAAGGCCTTGTTAAATCTATTGTTCTCTCATTTCACTGAAGCAACATAGCTGATTTTGGGACCCCAGATGCCTGTAAGGTTTTAATTCAGACTATTTTAATATTCTGGATTTTCCATGTTCAGGTTTATTAGGCAACAAATCAGACGCTGAAGACACCAAGAAGTGCTTTCCTCCTCTGTAGTTAGTATATAGTGTATCAGTTCTAACTAGGTAAGTCACCTAGAAGCTTCTCTTATCCTTTAACAGAGATGATCCAGAGGACAGCCTGGCAGACATGGGGGAATGCACAGAACTATAGACAAGTCTCAGGTTATAAACTTGTGCTTGTTATATGATACATTCACCAAAGGAATCAAATGCAACTTAATTTATTTCTTTACAGAGCATGAATTTTGCAGTCAGCAATATCAAGGTTTATATCCTATCTCACTCCTTAATAACTGGGTGTCTTGAGACAATTATTTAAACTTCTTGAACATCACTTTCCTCAGATAAAAAATGAAATAACAGTCTCTACCCTACAGAGTAACACACACCAAACGCCTCATACAAAGGCAGCTTTGACATCCACACAGTAAGCTTAGCTCTGTGCACTGATACAAAGAGAGGAACAAAAGAGAAGTTTGACCCAAAAAAGATCTGCATTCGTTGGAGACAGAAATGTTCAGAAGTTGGTTAACACATAAAATAGGTCATGGATAAGTAGTGAATTATATAGTCGTATTTTGTTTCACCATGCTTATCGGAGTGTGCCTGAAAACCTTTTGAATCCAGACATGCTACTTCCTGATTCCTTTAGGAATATTTTAAACTGCATTTTTAGCAAGCATCTTTCTAATATATTACTTTGCTTAGAGAAATGATGTCATGATGACAATGACATACTTACTATCTTCTTCATGCTGGAATAGAGAAAACTGAGAATTAAATTGGTGAAGAAACTTGTCCAGTGTCTCATCAGTAGACAGCAGTGGAACTCTCTACCTTGATTTTAAGCTTCTACCCATCTTTCAATTCTACAGTTGTTTCAAACTCAAATCGCAGAATAATCTTGTTTAGACCTAGTTACACTTTGCAAGAAGAAAGGGAACTTCTTATTCACAGGTCATGTGAGTCTTGACACTGGTGAGTGATGCTCATTTTCACAGAGCTGCTTTCTTTTGCATCCACTTCCTTTCTTGAAGCCTTCCTAGCACCTAGTTATTGTTGATTTCATATAAATATACCCCCTGAATACACACACATTGTGGCTAATGTATTGAAGGTCCCAATGCAGCAGTGTTCATAACTTGGGCTTTTGCAAAGTGTCTTAGTTAAATGTCTATCACTGCGATAAAACACTATAACCAAAAGAAACTTGGGGAGGAAAGTGTTTATTTGGTTGACATATTTTTCAGGACAGGAACATGGAGGCAGGAACTAAAGCAGAAGACATGAAAGAATGTTGCTTACAGGCTTGCTCACCATGGTTTGCTCAGACTATTTTCTTTTTTCTTTTCTTTTTTCTTTTTTTTGAGACAGGGTTTCTCTGTATAACAGTCCTGAATGTCCTGGAACTCACTTTGTAAACCAGGTTGGCCTCAAACTCACAGAGATCCATCTGCCTTCTTCCTTCCTGGTGCTAGGATTAAAGGCATGCACCACTACTACCTGGCTGAGCCTACTTTCTTATATCACCCAAGATCATCTGTCCAGGAGTGACCAGGGCATTCTTACTGAAATCATTAATCAAGAAAATGCCCTGAATACTGGTCTACAGTCAGCCCAATGGAATCATTTTCTAGATCAAGGTTTCTCTTCTCAGTTAAGTCCAACTTGTGTCAGGTTGACAAAAAGTTAGCCAGGACAGAAGTGATTGTATCCTTGGTACCTTAATGTCATAAATAGATTAATCTACTGATGGATTCATAATCAAATGACACTACTGTGAAGTGTCAGAAACTAAGAGGAATTATGTCACTAGGAGAATGCTCTAGAAAAAAAATCTGCTACCAATCCATTTCCCATTGTACCCCTGTGTTTTTTGGCCACCATAAGGTTAGCAGCTTTGCTCTACCATGCCAGGATGGATGTTGCCTAAAGACATTGGCCTAGAGATAGTGCAAGCTGCCAGACACTGGAACTTCTGGAACCATGAGCCAGAGTGAATCACCTTCCTTCACAATGTTCCAGGTCTTTGTTGTAATGACAGGAAGAGTGACTAACATAAGATACTGATGTTAGTGAAGAGAAATGTGGCTGTTTCTATGACTCTGCCTAATGTTCAGAAGCTGTTGGAATGGTGTTGTGGGAAAAGCTAAAATTGTGTGGAGCAGTGGAGTGGAACAATATAAGAAGAGGCTACTGGGAAATTCTTAGGGCAGTTTAGAAGACTAAAAAAATGGATAGAATGCGGACAGAAAAGAGATCATGAGATTTCAGATGGGAATAAGGATTTTTTTCCTTTATGTGTATATGCGTGGTGGCTTCTCTTATCACAGTCTATTTATTAAGGCAGGGTCTTTTTCTGAACCCTGAGCTTGCCAAATCTAGCTACTCTAGCTGGCCAGCATGCTTCAGGAATCCTCTATTTTTTTCCTTCCAAGTCCTGGGTTACAGAGAGCTGCCATGCCTACTCAGCTTTACATGGATTCTGGGGGGTCTGAACTCTGGTCCTCATGCTTGTGGGGTAAGTATTGTGTTCACTGAGCCATCTCTAGGGCCCTCATTTTGATTTCATTGGGATTTGTAGAATCCTAAGAGAATATCATAAGAAACTTTAGATATAAATTTCTGAGCAATACTAGAACTTTGTAGGAGATGTAGTGTATTTTTTGTTATATGCAGGAATTTGACATATTAGGCATAATTGTGACTTTGTTAAGGTCTTCATTTAAGTATTGTTTGATAAGATGGCTTTTGGTGTCATAAGGGCCTTCAGATGGCTATTCATTATTGTCATATTGATGTGACGGTGGGATGCTTAGGAAATTAATAACATATGTCTGTGAGTGTCACGTGACAAGACTATTCTTGGAATGACTCAACACACACATTTACTCACCTTAGGGAGGAAGTCCACAGGCAGATTAAAGTACGGATACCACCAAAGTCTAACTTGCTGAACCATGAGTTTTATTGGGGATACTTGCAGGAATATAGATGAAGGGTTACTTAAAGAAAAGGACTCAAAGACAGCTGCATCATCAAAGTCCACCCTCACATGAGTGACTTCTCACAAAAGCTGGGAACCTAAAGCACTCTGCAGCTCAACAGGTTGGAGAGTGTTCTTTGCAAATGACTCAGTTGGCCTAAACCTCTACTATGCAGTGTGGCTGGTTTCTGCTTCTTCCAGGCAGCTGGTCTGGTCTCAGAGTCGTCTTTGCAGGCTGTCTCTTCTGAGAGTGATTCCCAGCAGCTTTGTTGCTTACTCTGGGAGGGGCCTAGAAAATTTAGTCAGGTTCAGGGACTTCCTGAAGGTATCTTGAGCGTTTACTAATTGTTAGTGAGAAGGAAATTGATCACATCTCCATCTGCTTCTTGCACTATTTGTAATTTCTCTTCTGAAAATTGCTGCTCTCAATGGTATGTTGATTTGTCATATTACCGAATATGGGCACCTTACATAGAAAAGGTTTTTTAAAAAATTAATAATAGCTATCTGTGTCTCCACATTCCTCTGTCAAAGATCCATCAGGAATATTTTGCTTGCATCTCATTAACATTTAACTTTGCTTATGGGATCTTTTGGGCTCCAGAGAATACTGCATCTTTTGAATTATTTAGAATGTCTATCACCAGACTTCTCCTATATTTCTTTTACTATTTATTATAATCCCAGTTGAGCTGATTCATTATGTACTATATTAAGTAACATTTCCTTCTTTTAAATACAGTTATCCTGATGTTAAAAACAGATTTATTCCTCTTTTTCCCACTGATTTATTATGCTATCAGCTGAAATATAAAATTCACATGGAATCATAAATCTATCTGGGGGCTCTCAATTCCATTAAACTGATTTATTTATCCAGCTAACAAACAAACAACAATGACAAAAAACATCTAAACTGAATCTAATTCAGATGACTATAATAGCACCCAATTACAAGTACCTCAATCAATCAAGGATCTATTAATAACATATAACAACAATCTGGATATGTAATCCTAAATCCTTCATGCAGATTTTCCATCCTTGGCAAAAATAGCAACCTCTGCAAACTGATAGGATTTCCTAGAGATATCTGCTACAAATTTCATGAACTGCCAGTGAGCTGGGTGAATGCTTCCTTCTAGTTGCAATAACGTTGGAGAACTGACATGTTCAGCTTTCCAGTCTCCACAGTAGTAAAGAGCTAGTCAATCCCACTGCTCATCATTTTCTTGTATCCCTCAGTTATTCCTGTTTGCACTTTCAAGGTGTATTTTCAAATCAGTGTAATGTACAGATACCCCTTTTCAGATCTCCAAAGAATATCCTGTAGGACTCGCTGATAGCCAGGCTGCCAGAAGATTGGGAGCAGAATATTCCATCTAATAGTGAACTCTACAATAGAGTAGAGTTCTCAGCCTCTGTTGAGAAATTCTCACCTACCTTAATGTGAGTCAGAAATATGACAAGCACTGAGAATCTTCTTCTCCTTCCCTCTTTCATCCCATAGATATCAACAGCACATCTCAGCCTGAAATGAATTTACATTTTTTCACTATTTTACTTACAATAGGACTTCCCTTCAAGATATTTTCTACATATCTGACTCAGCTCAGCTTATGCTTCCTTGAGGTTGAAACTAATAAAAAATGTTATTGAGAATAGTTGGAGATAACAGAGGTAGAATGGAGCTTGAGGACTGGATCACTCCACCTGTCTGGAAGAGAAGATAAGATCTGAGTAATATAGTTTCCAAATGCCATATAAATATTGATCCTTATATCCATAAATGTGTGCAGCTCTCACATCTTATCAAAGAAGTATTATGAAGCAGATAGAGATTTATAAGAGAGATCTACAGCAAGTGAAAGGGCAGAGAATAATTGACCGTGGGATTCCCAAATCCCCCTAGAACATCTATAATACAAGCTACACCTAAGGCTCAAGGAGCACTGTAGAGATGAGGCTGTTAGAGCCTGGTGACTGCAATGGCTGCCACATAATCATTTCTTTTGGACAGGATAGGGATGTTAATCCTATGAATTCTCAACAATATGGCTCCTTGCACATGACTTGCAAAGACTACACCAGTCAACATGCCAACATGAATGGAGGATAATTTCACAAGGCTCCAACCCTAGATGAAGAGCTAAAGTCAATGACCATTGAGGGAAAATCAATTTTTTCTACTTTGTTTTCAGGAACAAGATCCCAAACCTAAGTGGTCATCCCTAAGTATATGCAAATAAGGACAACACTAATTGGACTCTGTGTGTTTGTGCATGTGCACATATTTTTTATGTTTGTGTATCTAAGTGACCACGTGTATACATACATATAATATATATAGATATAGATATATAGATATAATATCGATATCTGAGAAGATATAATCAATTTGAATTTGAAGGAGGCAATTGAGGGGACACATGAGGAAAGAAGCTGTGGAAAAGACACAAATACAGAACACTCGTGTGAAATGCTCAAATTAAAAAAAAAGTTGATCAAAAAAGGATTTGGAATGCAGATAGTCTCTAGTAAAAGTGGAAATCAAATCATGCAGAGCTCATCAGAGGCAACTAGAAAAATATCTTTCTTATGCCTTTTCTGGTATAATGATTCAGGGATCAGATAGATCTATAAGAAATACAAGATTTACGAAAATAGTAGGTTTTCATACATGATTAGTAAGATAGATTAATGCCCTACAGAGATTGTAAGAATTTGTAATGAGTTAGATTTTAAGCATGAAAACAAAGCATTCTTTGGTAGTTCACCTTTCTCTCAGGTACAGAAAAAAATCAAAACCTAGTATATGGCTGAAACTAGGTTTTATAACAAAGTATCTGACTGTTGCAGTTGTGTAACAAAGATCCAGAAAGACCAAGGCCAAGTAAGAACATCCTGGCTCTTGAAAAACAATAGAGGGACATTGGATATGTGACTGAGAATTTTCCCTTTGAAAGGATTAGAAGTTGACAGGTAGGTCTCTCTGCCTTATGGATAGTTGACACTTTCCCATTGGAGAAGCACATTGAGAACTCTCTAACTCATGAGGTAGTTGGAGCTTTGTCAAGAGTTTTGTCCTCATATCTGACTTTTAGGTCAATAATTACAGTTAAATCTAAATATGAATTAGCTAAGAATATGCTGCTCAGATAAAGACCGAAGAAAATACACACAAAACACTCACTATTGACATCTTTGTCAGAATAAGATTCTTGATTGACAGTTCTACGAACTTCAGCATTTTTAAACTATTAACTCCTTACTTTCTGGCATCCAACTTTTCTGGTGTGAAATTTGCAGATAGCCTTATTGGGATCCCTGGTATATAACAAATCAATTCTCTTCTGTATCTTTGAGGAATGTTTTTACACATCTTGATCATCATTTGATGAGGCTTCTTCGAGTTTTTCCTGCTTGAAGTAAACTGGAATTCTTACATGTCTTTTACCAAATCTGAATTTTTTTCAGTCATTATTTTATTGAATAATATATTCCCCCCTTCACTTAAATTTCTGCAATCTGTACATTGCTGTTTGATGTTCCACAAAGTCAAGATCTGTTTATTCATCTTTCCGAGATTTTATTATTTTAGTTGCATAATCTTCAAACCTTTGACTTCTTTTTCTTCCAGTTTTCAAATCTTTAGAATCTCTCTCTAGTGAACATTTCATATTAGTTATGTACTCTTCAGGTACAGAATTGTTTACTCTATTTTTGTTTTTCTCTCTCTCTCTTTGTTATTTTTTTGGTAGTTCCACTTCACTCATGTACTGGCTATTTTATGACTAGTGTTAGGTGTTTGGTCATTTATAACAGTTGTTTTTGAAGTTGTCAGGACAGTGGCATTTATCAGGTATAGATTTGGTGGATTTACTTTCCTTTCAGTAGACTGGGTTTTCTTATTTCTTTGTATACTTTGTGATTTTGCTTTTTTTTCCTTTATATTTTTTTTCTGAAGACTTAATTTGTGTGGGACAGAGAAAAAACAATATTTTTATTTAAAACAGGTTGATTATAAATACAATCTCTTTCTAAAGAATAAAAGGGGATATG
The DNA here is from genome assembly GCF_004664715.2 of Peromyscus leucopus. NCBI lineage: Eukaryota > Metazoa > Chordata > Mammalia > Rodentia > Cricetidae > Peromyscus > Peromyscus leucopus. The sequence goes on along the minus strand of NC_051080.1, from coordinate 25,098,636 downwards.
ATATAGATATATAGGATATAGATATGATAAGATAAAAGGGTAGATTAATGAACCTACTATTAAAGAACAACAACTTGTTTAAAATGTTTTACAGTTGGTATAGATTTTAGTTCATGTCTAAAATGTTTTACATTGGTATAGATTTTAGTTTATTGATACAAGTTTAAACTTAATTTTATTATATGGTATATATATTTCTATTCTCATTTGAAGTATTATGTTTATGTAACTCATTTAGATTAAAATGGATAATTAAGAAATAGATTAATATTTAGTCATTTATGATAATCATACTTATAGCCATGTTAGTTAAGTCTTCTAGGTATACATAGATATATTTCAGATACATTAGTAATCTTCAAATACTTCAAAGACCTACAGAATATGGCATTTAAAATATTTTTAAAAATTTAGACTTTCTAGATAGTGAGACATGCCTACTCCTGGCAGCACCGGATTTACTTCAGAGAGGAGGATGGGCATCAAAAACACTCCATATGGAGTTTATCTTCACCTTGGCAAAAATAGCCATTTGGGCAAGAAACTGTTCTTGCCTGGACTGCTTGATAGACTGGACATACAGGACCCATAGAAAGATGACTACTAAACTTTGCTTGACAAAATAGTCCTTCAGGTTCCTGATTTGTAGAGAAAACTGCCAGACATTCTATAGGAGACTGAAAAAAATAACCAAGAGACTCTAGCCTTGTGGGCTAAACACAGATGCCCCAACTTTACAAAGTAACATGAGGTGACTGTCCAGGCTGTCAGCTGTCTCTGTCTACCCTTCAAGACTCCTGAAAGTTGCTTGCATCCTTCTCCAGTTTCTCAGATAATATTATATCCTTCTGAGGTCTTTGATGTAGTTGAAACTAGATAGTTACAATTTTCCTTAGTTATGATAAAAGATAAATTCGATATAAAACCTTAAACTCACAAATATAAGATAGATAGTATATCTTCTTTAATATTGTAACTGTAATTCTTGCTCGATAATTGTTTTGTTATATGTAATTTTACTATGTTAAAGTTAAAACCTTCCTTTTTGAAAAAGAAGAAAAGGGAAAGTGCTGTGGATATCGCTCTGTATAAATAAACACTGATTGGCCAGTAGCCAGACAAGAAGTATAGGCGGGACTAACAGAGAGGAGAATTGAGGGAACAGGAAGGCAGGGAGAGAAACCTGCCAGCCCCCGCCATGACAAGCAAGATGTAAGGTACAGTTAAGCCTCAAGCTATGTGGCAACTTACAGATTAATAGAAATGGGTTAATTTAAGATATAAGAACAGTTAACAAGAAGCCTGCTATAGCCATACAGTTTGTAAATAATATAAGAGTCTGTGTGTTTATTTAATAAGTGGGCTGTCAGACTGCTGGGGCTTGGTGGGACTCGGAGAGAAAACTCCAGCTACACTGAATATTTCCCTTAATATAGGTCCGTAGATCCAAGCTTCTGCTTCTTCAGAGTCTATTGTTTTATGTTATCTTTGTATGCGATATAGCTTAAAATGTGAATTGTTCTTGCTCTGAAGCTGGGGTCCCACTGTCTCTGATTTGGGGGGCAGGAAATGAGTAGATGCAGAACTAAACAACACAGGCTCTGGAAGGATGTAAGCAATCTCATTTATTAAACAAAGAACTGAGGTATTTATATGTATACTTTTTGGCGGGCTCTGCTTCCAGCTGCTGTGGAATTTCCTGGTTGGCTCTGTGTCATATGTCAACAGTGGTCATCTTGAGGGTCCAGTTTCAGTGTCCCCTGGGTCAAGATATTACTGTGCATGTCATAGTTCTTTGTTAGCTTAAGGTATGGCCCAGTGCTTTAGGCCTTATCTGCCTCAGTGATTTTAAGTCCTTCTTTTATAAGTCTATGTCTTTCTAGGGCATGTATAGTATATTTCTAAATTATTCTGTGGTTGGTTTTGAATGGCCTAGGCCTTAAACAATTGGTTTTAAAAGGAAGGAAAGAATGAAGGAAAAAAGATGCTAGATGCTAGCCCAGCAACTAGAAGTTGCTTCATCCAAAGAGGTAGGCTTATAAAAATGATTACTCACCTCTGTAGGCATCTCGAGATTGTAAAACAATGATGGGGATGGGAGAACTGATACGTATCTCTAGAATAGGTTCTTCCTTATTTTCTATCCTGGCTCCTGTAAGATAAGTGCAAGCCCATCCTAGCATGTACACATAGCTGCTTCTGTGAAGCTGTAGGTGGGAAGATGGGTATTTGCCACCCTGTTATAAATTAAGGCTGAATGAAACTGACCATAATTTATCACCCAAGACTTCCCAGGGAATTTTCCTGTCTACAGTGTAGGTGGAAGTTTCTGTCCCACCTGGTCCTGCAATCCTTCAGTCCCAAATAAATACACAGAGGCTTATAGTATTACAAACTGTCTGGCCTATGGCTCAGGCTTATCATTAACTAGCACTTAAAACTTAATCCAACCCATTTCTATTAATCTATGTTTTGCCACGTGGCTTCGTGACATTACCTGTGTTCCATTACATCATGCTGCACATGATTTCAGCTTATTATGCTTTTACTCAATCAATCACTCAGTAAACAAAAGTTGTATTTTTTGCTAAGAACCCCTTGTTCCCTTATTAAAAGGGAAACGTACAGTTTGTATTTTACCAGCTTTATCCCCAGTCTATAACTCATCCTTTGCTGCAAATATAATTCACCACTATAAATTGAGTCCAGACTATGTATTGTAGAAGACATTGGTCTTTGTACACATTATGGTTCTTGCCTTCATGCTGGACACTAAGATAAAGTGGTGACGGCAGGAATCATGGTGTTTTAATGCTTGTCTAACCTCTTGACTTCACTAATGCTTCAGTGCAGTCTGTAATGCCCATTGTAAAGCCAATGACCCTGTCTCCACGTCCAAATTCTATTCTTTGAAGAATCAGTTAATTACCACTGTCACATTCATTCCAGGAAGTTTCTTTGTTCACTAAACTTATTTTAAAAATGCCCATTATTCTGCAAATGTAGGAGCATGAAAGTTTATATCTATTAGGGACTTTCTGTTCATGCATAACATGTTTTACTTTCAGTGAATTTAAAATTTATTGAGTTAAGTGAAATGAAATGAAATGAATTAGAATTGGAAAATAGAGTATGTTAATTGCCAGGAGATTTCTATAACCATCCCTTAATTTATCATTGTCTCTTACCTCAAGGGTAGGTAGTACAGTAAATTAAGACGATAAAGGCCAGACTTGTACTGAATATCAGTCCTGCAGTGCACTACCTATTTTAATATTTTCATAAATAAAAGAGTAGTGAGGATTATGGCATGTTACTGACAAAAGTCCTCATTCATTGAGTTGTTTTTATGTGTGAGGCATTTTCCACACATCTCATGTAAGTTTTATCAATTTTGTGTGATAGATGACATTTTATGGCAAAACTGGATCCTTGAGAAGACCATTCACTTATTAAGCATAATCCAACCATTAAGCTGCAGAGATGAAAATTTAATCCAGGTCTGTGGAACCCTAAGTCTCCATGTACATTGAATATTATTTATTTATGCCATTTCTATCTGGATAAAAAGTCAATCTATTTAAAAAGCCTGATGATTTAGACTTTATGCAAATTTTTATCCTTGTGATTGACACCGTTCTATAACTACCATTAGTTTTCTGGTTTGTCCTCCCTGAAATTCAGACTCCCTATGAAAATAAAATGTAGATAGTCATAAAGATATTACTAAAATTGTAAATAAAATATCTCAACTTCATGGATAGAGAGCATATTAATGAATAGCCTCTCATCATTTCTATCACTAAGGGTATTGTTAAGTTTCTCACTTAATTTTTAAAATTTATTTCAAATTCAAATGTAAGAAAACTTAATAAGCTTTTCTTACTTTGTTCTGGGTTTTCACTCCTAATCCAACAGTTTGAAATAGATTCAACACCATCCCCAGCACTGAAGAGTTCTCAGGATTCATTATATCTCCCAATATATTTTTGCTACTTTTCATTTTGATGCTTATCTGATGTTAAAATTTTAATAACTAGTCTCATTTCAAGAGATTGCAGCATCAATTTTGATGATATGAAAGGAAACCTTTGGTGACATAAAAATACAGAGCCTTTGGTATTTCAGAGTTGCATGGCTGGGCATTATATTGCTCTCAGTCAGTAAAAACATAATATTTTTCATTGAATGATTAGGTACTATGCCTTGCCCCATTCTATTTGAAGAACTAATGTTATGGAAATACCATTCAATTGATCTGTCACAGTGATACTTCCATCTTTTGCAGTAATTATATATGACTATAGTATGAAATGTATTCAGCAGGAATTACCAAGAATTCCTAGACATTTGAAAAGTAGTCCATACCAAAGACAGAAGAGAACTAACAAAGTAAAATAAATTCAGAGTAGAAATATAAAAAAGAAAAGTAGTTACTGGAGAGACTAAAAGAGACCATATACATAAAAAAATTACTTCTCATAAAAATCTAGATAATACCATAAAGTCTTAGAAACTAGAAATGTAATTACACAAATAAATAAAACATGATAAAACTGGAAGTTAATGCTGAGTGGCTTTTCTAGAATATAAAACAAAAAGACTTATAGAGTAATAACGGGAAAGAAAGCATAGAAAATGGGATGAACAACATAGAAGTTTTAAAGGAACAGAAAAAAGTAGAGTGGAAGCAAAACAGTCTGCAAGACCCATAAGAAATGATGTGTGTATAACTTCAGTTCTCAGACTGAGAGAGTAGACCTACAGTTTATACAACGGTGGTGTGGACAGACACACGTGTGTCTTTGTGACACAGAGAGCAAACACCTGAAGTCGCAACACCCTAACATCTCAGCTGACAGGATCATGGGAGGAGCCCATGATCTGGTTAACCCCAATACAATGGTGCATTTTGCTTTACTGGGTGTAACTCCGGAGATTAGGTTCTGCCCAGGTTAACTATAAAATATGGTTATTACCCCCGTGGGTTGGATCTAACCATGTGAACCTTTTAAAAGTAAAATATTTTCTGGGCTGGTTACAGTAGAGGATGACAGACTGGAGTCTTTTCTTTTCTTGTTTTTGTTTTTGTTTTGTTTTTGAGACAGGGTTTCTCTGTGTAGATTTGTGCCTTTCCTGGATCTCGCTCTGTAGACCAGGCTGGCCTCGAACTCACAGAGATCCACCTGCCTCTGCCTCCTGAGTGCTGAGATTAAAGGCATGTGCCACCACCGCCCGGCATTAGACTGGAGTCTTAAGAAAGAGCACAGGCTATCCCTGGCTTCATGTAGCCAAGGAAGGTGCTGTACCCACAACGGATGACGTAGACTGATAGTTGCATTTAGCCTTGTAATACTTTGAGCAGAGACCCCTGTCCCTACTCTGACCGACTTCTGACCTGTACAACTGTGAAATAATAATAAAAATAATTAGATGGGTGTGGCTGTAAACTTCAAGTTTATGGGGATTTGTTATGGTGCAATTTGAAAAGAATGTAGCAACTCTGAAGTCAGGATGGTTTATAGGCTTCCAAAGAGAAGGGAGAAAATAATTTTTATAGGCAGGGTTAAGAACAGAATGAAACTGGACTGTTCCTAGCGATATGAAATTTGGAAAGAAATGAAGCAATGTGTTTCCAACCCTGATGTCAGAATTATTTCCTATCAAGTGCAGGGGCATCTCAATAAAATTGTCACAGAACATCTGCCCAACATTTCATTCATCTGCTTCTATATCAGAGAACTAACAGAAAATGTGTTGTATCCAAACTAGCACACAGGCCCAAGAAAAGAAAAATGGCTTAATGTGAGGGGGGCAAAAGGAGTCCTCAGTGCCCAGAGAAAAGAAGATGTAAGGTTGAAAGCTGGATTATGATGCAGTCAGGCAAACCAGAGACATCAGAAGCTGTGGGGATGATTCTTTCCCACAGGTGAAACTGACAGCCATCTAAAGCATGAGTACTTTGAGAAAATGTTTTTGTTTTTGTTTTCCACAACAAAGGAAGACTCCAAGGCAGAATTAGTAAAACCAGTACATTTTTTTCTTTGTTTGTTTGTTTTTCAAGACAAGGTTTCTCTGTGTAGCTTTGGTTCCTTTCCTGGAACTCACTCTGTAGCCCAGGCTGGCCTCAAACTCACAGAGATCCGCCTGCCTCTGCCTCCTGAGTGCTGGGATTAAAGGCATGCGCCACCACCGCCCGACCTAAAACCGGAATTTTGAAGTTTGTAAACAGGTAAATGACATAAAACAATAGAGGAAAATGCAATCTATATAGGCAAATGAAATAATCATAGTTTAGAGGACTCAGTATGTGTGACATGATATATAAAACACCAGCTGCAAATGTCATTTACAAAGCCCAAACATGTAAACACAAGGTAACAGGGATGGGGAAGCAGAGAGTAGGCTTGTTTGAGGAGGGTCAAAGTCGGGCCTGTGAAAGTGTGTGAATTCTCATGTTCTGATGATGGATACCATTGAAGAGTGAATGATAACCAAGTGGTCACGCACAGACCATTTGAAAACGTGAGTCAGGTAGATGCATTCAAGGCAGGCTGCTTCTGCAGGATGGGTGAAGGGATGAGTGGTCTGTGGAACTAGTCTTTCCTCTCTGTAACAAGCCTTGAAGAGCTACAGGCACTTGTAAATGAAGCACACACCTTAGCTAAGATAAATATAGAAACTAAATGGAAAGATGGAAAGAAGAGGGCTATGGAGGGCAGTCTGTGCCTGTGCAGTGGAATTCCTTATCCATTAGAAGAGCTCCCCTCCTGGGAATGTAGTTCCTAGAAGCAAGAGATATTTCTGTAACTATGTGCTAGCAAACTCTTAATTGAAGGGAACTAGGCCAGTGTGTCTTCCTTTCTTTTCTCTTTTGACACAGATTTTTTTAATCCATTTGGGGACAGAGAAATGTATCCTGTGAATTAATCAATGGCTTAAAACACCAGGGCAGAAGCAGAGATGGAAGCAGTATTTGTATCACAGGAGTGGCTCCTCCATGTTGGTCTGTGGGCTTCCCTTTGATCTGTCAACGTGCAAAGCTTTCAGTAGATTGGATCTCAAAATGATTCATTGGGCATTTTCTTGCTGGAACTTGTAATTTTCTAACATGATGCCTTCGGCTGCTGCACATATAATGAAGCTGCTAGGGCCAAGTTATTTTCAGAGCTGCAAGTTTGACTAAATAGGATTGTGGGGTATGAAACAGGAAATGAAAGGAATACCTTACTTCCAATGAAGTCAGAAAGAAAGAAGGGAACTCTGTGACCAAGCAGTGTATAGTCTAGAGCAGTGGTCCTCAAGCTTCTAAATGCTGCAACCCTTTAATACAGCTCTCCATGTAGTGGTGACCCCCCAACCATAAAATTACTTTCGTTGCTACTTCATAACTGTAAATTTGCTAGTTTTGAATTGTAATGTAAATATCTGTGCTTTCCAATGGTCTGAAGTAACCCTTGTGAAAGGGTCATTTTACCCTCCACCCCAAGGGGTTGCAACCTACCGGTTGAGAATTACTGGTCTAGATGGTCTTGGTTGCTTAATGAAGAATGTGGCTTTGGAATCAAATAGCTAAGGCTTGAGTCCTGTTTGGCTGAGTGAACTTGGGCAAATAAAAAGTCTTTGTTCTGATCTCCTCTCATCTTCCCTATCATATGTACCTATATTAGCTATGCCTTATGAGATTATGAAGGTAAGAACTAAAGTGATTTGAATGAAAAATGTCCCCCATTGATTCATATATTTGAACACTTGATCCCCACTTGATGACTCTGTTCAAGGAAGTTATAGATCCTTTAGAAGGTGCTGTCTTGATGAGGAAGTGCATCTTTAGGGGCAGGATATATGAGTTTATGACCTTATCCACTCCCTACTTTAACTGTTTCCTGTGTGTGGTAGAGATGGCCCTCTTAGTCTTGTGTTTCTTTCAACATGTCTTGCCTGGTATTTAGATATATAGCGCTCAGGAACCATAAGCTGAAATAAACTTTAAGTTTCTTTCAGCCATGGTATTTTATCACAGCAACAAAGAACTAATACAGAACTTGGTACCAAGAGTAGAACTGTTGCTATGAAGACCCTGACCATGATGAGTTTTTAGAGGAATTTGTAAGACTTTGGAGCTTTAAACTATGAACATGGTTGGATGCTGTAAGGAGAACTTTAGTAGTTCACTCCAGTAGGAGCCTGGACGACAGTAATGACAGTGCTGACAGTAATGTTCATGTGGAAGCATAGCTCATGAGGTTTCAGAGCAGAATTAAGAGTCTACCAATAGGCTGGCTAGAACTATCAAAGGCTCTGACTGTTTTCTGCTCATGTCTTGAGAATTTACATGAGACTGAGTTAAAAAGTAATGAAATAATTTTAACACATCATTACAATGCATCAGTGGCATGGTTACTACTGATCACTATTATGTAGGTCTATAATTAAACAGAATGAATGGGATGAAAGGAAATACAAACTGTCTCTTGGAGAGGAAGGGAGCAGTAGAAAGCCTAAAGTTACTCCCAAGACATGCACAAAAGAAGAGGCTGCAATTGCTCAGGAAACAACTACCAGGTTTCAATTCTCCTGCTCTGTATTAGAACAGAAAGAGTGTCCTCAGGACAAGACCCCATCAAGCTAATCCTACAACTTGTAAAAGAGAGACCAAGGAGTTTTCTGTTCTTATGTGGTATATAAAAGCTTCTGCTAATATGATTACAGGGATGTGTGTCCACTCCAGGTTTGTGGCCAAACTTGGAAGTGTTATCTACATGCTACTAGATTTGGAGATATATACGTTACAAGAGTGAGGGGGAATTGATTATTCCTCCACAGTTTCAACGTGCAGCTAAGATTGGACAACATGTAACATGGCTGAAAGGCCATGTGTGAAACAGTGACAGTGACGTCTGGGTTGTGGTAAAGCACCAAAGTTTTTGGAGATGCCAGAGATGAATGTTGTGCCATGGAGAGCTGCATACAAGGAATAGTACCAGACCAAGAGGGAGGTGCATGTGTGTAGCTAGAGTTTTTCTGTTCCTGCCTGGCCCACAGTCCAGGCAAATCTCTCTCCCCCGCCAGTCCCACAGCCGCTCAGACCCAACTGAGTAAACACACAGAGACTTATATTGCTTACAAACTGTATGGCTGCAGCAGGCTTCTTGCTATCTCGTTCTTATATCTTAAATTAACCCATTTCTATTAGTCTATAAGTTATCACATGGCTTGTGGCTTATCGATACCTTACATCTTACTTTTCATGACGGGGCTGGCAGCGTCTCTCTGCCTCAGCCTTCCACTTTCCAGACTTCTCCTCTCTTTTTGCCCCGCCTATACTTCCTGCCTGGCGACTGGCCAATCAGTGTTTTATTTATTAGCAAATCAGAACAACACATTTAACATACAGAAAATCCCACAGCACATGTGATAAGCAGCAAAGTTGGAGGAGTAAAGTTATCTCAGCCTTTTGAGTCCAAAACCCGAGGTATCAGACAGATATGGAACTACACCATTTGTTGTTTCCCATTCTGTTTTGTTTTGTTTTTTGTTTTGTTTTTTGGTAAATCTTTGATACAGTATACCTTACTATGCCTCCACTCTTCCCTTTTGATGTGTGTGGTGGTTTGAAACAAAATGGCCCCCAAAGGGAGTGGCACTTTTTGGAGGTGTGGTATAGTAAGTTGCCATTCCAGCTTTGATCTGGAAGTTCCAACCCCCGTTGAGACTCTGGCAACTGTCACACCTATGAGGTGAGGTCAGGGGAGGCGCCTGGAGACCCGAGATCTGGATGGGCCAGCTCTCTCTCTGTTCCAGGACCCTGAATGGTGGAGGTAGACCGAGCAGAGCTCCAGAGAACACCACAGGACTGCGATACACCTTCCCCAGACCCCGTGACCTACCTATCCCTTAATTTGTAAGTTATGCCATTAAATAAATATCCTTTTAACTATGTGGAGTGGCCTTAATAATTTCACTAATAGTGTGGTCTTGTTGGAGGAAGTGAGTCACTGTGGATGTGGACTTTAATGTCTCATATATTCTCAAGCCACTCCCAGTGAGACAGACCACTTCCTGTGAGACAAGATGGAGGACTCTCAGCTAATTCTTTAACATCATGTCTGCCTGCACACCACCATGTTGCACTATGATGATAATGGACTAAACCGCTGATGAAAATGTAAGCCATCCCAATTAAATGCTTTCCTTTATAAGAGTGGCCATGGTCATGTTGTCTCTTCACAGCAATAGAAACCCTAACTAAGACACTGTGGGAATGTATGCTCTGTGCTAGTGTGTGTTATAAGTATGTAAACTTTTATTTTTGCAGGAGGTCATAGTTAAAGCATTGGTTTTAGTCTCAGAAGAGACTGGGCTTTTGAACAGTGTTGAGACTGTTAAGAACTATGGAGACTTTTCATGTTGTACTGAATGCATTTTGCATAACAAGACGGCTATGAATGTACAAGTGTGGTTTGAATAGAAAATGTTCAGTAGGTGGATGGAGTGGCTCAGAGGTTAAGAACGTTGCATGTTCTTTCATGTGACTTGAGTTTAAGTATCAGCACCATATTGGGCAGCTAACAATCACCTCTAATTACCGATCCAAGGAGATCCAACATCTCTGGCCTTCCCCAGCAATTCCCCCCCCACACACACCACATCACTTAAAAATAATAATAAATCTAAAGAAAGAAAAATGCTCCTCATAGACTTACATATTTGAATACTTGATTCCCAGTAGATGATGTCTGGAGAGATTATGGAACTTCAGGAGGTGGAGCCTTGAGAATGCCCATCACTATGGGTGGGCTTTGAGGGTTTATAGCCTCTCTGCACTTCCTACTATTTTTTTTCTTACTGTATATGGTTTAGATGTAACCACTCAACTTTTTGTGCCACTATACCTTCCCTATCATTGAGGACATTTAATCCTCTGGAACCATAAGCCAAAATGCCTCTTCTTTAGGTTGCTTTTCACTTATGGTATTTTATCAACATAAAAGTAAGTAATATGAGCACTTTTATATAAAATGTCTAACATTCTGCTTGGAGGCACTCAGTAAATGTCATATCCAAGAATACATACACACACGCATGCACGCACACACACACACACACACACACACACACACACACACACACACACCCCTGTATATGCCAATCCACCCCAATTAAAACCAATGGAACTTTTCTGTCTCATTTGCTCTGGTGTCCTTCCACATCTCTATTGCCTCTAATGATCTCAGCTCATGTTTTCAAAGTTTCACTGAGTTATTTGCAGAGGTCATTATCCAATAGGGAACTCAAAATAGACAAAAGGTAGCCATACAAAACAATTCGCTATTAAGCCTAAGTACAAAACACACTTAGTAGAATAGAGGAAGCTCAATTCAGAATAATCCACTAAGTGTCTAAACCATGGGATGGCATTGAGGGGGAACTCAGGAAATAGAGTAGAACTATTGGTTTCATCTCTTTTGCTTCTAAGATGTGCAGCTAGCACATATGTGGGTGGATCTTTGCCTAAAAGTAAGACTACCTGTGTCCTGGTATCAAGAACAATTCTCTTCATTGCATGATTTTTGAGAGTGACCAAGAAAAGGAAATGGATTTCCATAGTTTGATATTCTTTCTCTCCTTCCTGCTGGCTTTTTTTCACATCGTTCCTTCCTTTTGGAGAAGTTATATAGTGAAAACAATAGAGATGAGTAAAACAGCCCAAATACTTGAAGTATTAAAGATCCATCAAGCAAGATTTCTAAGATCTTAACTTTTAGGCACTGTGGATACAAGCCATGATGAATTTAATAAGAAAGATAAAGAAACGTACTTGCCTTTTATGTAGGAAGATCTGAGATTCCTGTATTGGAGGTGGAAGTAGGAAAGACCTATGAGGTTTTTCTGAAAGGCATGGGAATAATATGACTTTGGTAATAATTCATGGAAAGGAAGAACACTGCAGTCTCAGGAAACAGGGCATTGCAGCCCTGGAGTTAAGAGAGAAGAAAATTACATGTTCAACATCAAATAAAACATGTTCCAAAGTGGGCTAGAGAGATGCCTCAGCAGTTAGGAGCATTTGTCATTCTTACAAAAGACTGGGGTTTGGTTCCCAGCACCCACGTGGAGGCTCACAACCATATGTAACTATAGTTCCATGGAGTCTGATGCCTTTTCTTTTTCTGACATTCACAGGCACACACATGTTGTCTATATATATATATATATATATATACAAAACATTCATGCATAAAATGAAAATAAACAAATCTTTAAAATGCCATCTAAAATCTAAAACCAGAACTACTAATCTATGCCCCAGATACAGCAGCATAAATGAAACTATTAAGAGTAAAATTGTGACGTTTTCCGAGAAATGAACAGAACTGGAGAACAATATACTAAGTAAAATAAGCCAGACTCAGAAAGACAAATGTGTGTATGTTTTCTCCCATGTGTGATATATATGTAAACATACATATATATGTGTGTGATGTATAGTGTGTGTGTGAGAGAGAGGGGGGAGCTGGAAATGGGGCTGAGAGGGAAGAGCTTGGGGAAGAGGGGACGACTGTAATAGAACACATGTGACATGGAAAGCAGAAGGGGGTTATCTAGGGTGGGTAAAGGGGCCACAAAGAAACATGCAGGGAATTGAGGAGTCAGTGGGGTTGGAGAGTGAATAAGAATGAAGTGCAATGGCATATATATACGAAATTCCATCACTTCGTGGCCTATTGTGAATTAATTTTTTAAAAGATTGAACCTCCCCTCAGAACTTACAGGAATTTCCACATTGAATCCTCTCTGAATCCATGGTAAATAGGTAATATTACCTCCAACTAACAAATGAGTTATAGATGAGAACATCCCACCAGCCAAATGTCTGTGAGTACTATGTGAATATTATAGAGAGCTGACTGAAGGGCCTCACACACAAGTTATCATGATAGTTTGGGCATTATTGAAATAAGAAGTATATTTCAGTTATGCGGAAAAGGGGTTTCCATCAAAATCTACATGAGAACAGCCCATTGTCTTCTTGGTTTTCTTCAACTATATAAAAATAAATGAGGCAAAGTGATATATTTTTTAAAAAGAAGAAAAGAAAAAAGGAAGGAAGGAAGAAAGAAAGAAAGAAGGAAGGAAGGAAGGAAGGAAGGAAGGAAGGAAGGAAGGAAGGAAGGAAGGAAGGAAGAAAAGAAAAAAAGAGGTCTCTTTGGATCATGATTTTGAAGCCAGAAATCTGTATCTGGTGAATCTGGTGAGAGCTTGTTTTGGCATATCATACCAAGGCAAAAGGCATTGCATGTTGAGACAAAGCAAAAAGGTTCTCTTGAATCTCTCTTCATCTTCTTTAAAGTCATGAATGCCATCAAGATGGGGACATCTATGTGATGTCTCCTGATGATTATTTTCCCCAAGGCCCTCCTTCAAATAGCATTAACTTGAACTTATGCATTAAGTTTTTAAAATGCATTCAGTCTTGGATTTTACCTTCAAGGGGCAAAGAGTGCAGGTCTTTAGGCTAAAACAAAGGTCTAGTTTTAGGTTTTCTTATAGGATAAAGAAAACTCTAAGGAAAATGGATTAAAGTAACAGCAAGATGCTATTTTATTAATTTTAAAAAGTTTATTAGTATATTAAATGAACAAAAGAATGGGTTTCATTATGACAACTTAATACATCTATGCAATGTACTTTGATCTCCCTGTTGTTCCCTAATAGATGGGACCTCATGTATCCCAGGCTGGCCTTGAACTCACTGTAGAGCCCAAAATGATATTAAACTGTTCTTCCTGCCTCAACCTCCAATGTGCCGGATTACAGGAGTGCACTACTACAGCAGGTTTAAGCAGGCTTGAACTCATGGCTTAATGCATACTAGATAAGTGCTCTACCGAGAGAGCTGTGAGCCTAGTCCCAGGAAGGTGGTCTGGAGTTAAACATTATCTGTGATGTATTGAGGTAAAAATGAACATGAACATGGGAGACAGCTTGTTGTGACTTTTAACTTACAGTCATTTGTCAGAATCACTCAGAGAAGAGATGGGAGCATTGAGACTCACCTCTATGCCTTTTGTTTCTACTGACAGAATAGGGAAAAAGAAAACAAAAAAAAAACACAGCATAGTAAACAAGAATTGCAAAATTCGAAGTTGAGTCCATTTTCCTTTACTGTATTCTTCCTTTATTCCTGTTTTGTTTATATAGGTCAAGACCAAAATTCTAACTTCCAGGTTTCTTGTCTCCTACTCCATTCCCCTTGTACTCTCCTGAAACAATCTGATGATTTTCCTTTTACCAGGCAATATATATTCAAAATAATTTCCTATTAATTGCCAGTGTTCTCCATGCTAAATTTAGCAGCTCCTTAAACATTAGTGCACAGAGCCATCTAAGAGCATTATTAGCACACCCTCTCACTGGTGACTGAGCTTTGTCTGCATCCTCCTTGACAGATTGTCTGATGAAACTATGCTTAAAGAGATACAGCAATGGGACACACAGCTTTAACAAGGCTTCTCGTTCCTTCACTGGACAGCTAGTTTTCACTGTTCTCCTGGCCTCCCGCGTCCTATATAAGACGTCTGCTGTTACTTTGATTTAAGAGTCTTCAGATAAGTGATGTACTATTATCCCCTTCAACCTTCACAACCTTCATGCAATGCACTAAAGAGTCCCTTGGGCTGAATAACCCCAGCTCTTCTAAGATTTTATTATATATATATATTGGTTTTCTCCCCACCTCACATCATACAGTCTGTTGTTCGATTCTGTCCTGTTAGCATAACCTGGCCATTGCCATCTTAATTGGAGAAGCTGTGACTATACATCCTCAACACACCTTTATTAGGTCAAGTGTGCTGACACTCCCTCATAGAAGGAATGGACTGAGAGTGTAATTTGACTCTCTCCTATTATTCCAGTGACTCTCTTCCTCTGATGCATATCTGTCTGCCCCCTCAACTAGCTGTATGTAATCCTGGACATATATGGTTTTGTTACCGGTGGTCATTGTCTTGGGTTGTGGTTTCCAGTCCCCTGGACTTGAAAAAGGCATGCCAAGATTGCAAAATGGCAAGGAAACTTAATTCAGAAGCAAGTGATAGTGCAGATCAGACATGCTGCCCTGAGAGACTGAGAAGGTATTCTAGGGCCCCAGGTTATTGCCTTGATCTTCTTTTTTTTTTTTTTTTGCCCCACCCTGATCTTCTTTTTTATAGAGTTGAAAGTGAGGAGAGGCTGGTTACTTAAGGACATAGCTTACATAGATCACTGTTTTGAATTACAGATATGGGCTAAATAACCTTTTCTCTACTGTTCATGACCTTTACCACAAATGCACCTGATTTTAATACAATGCATGCAAATTATGCATATATATTAAATGGTAAATAAAAAGTTCATCCAGAGGACACACTTCTTGTGCACCCAATACCAACCAGTCCAGGCTGGATAGGATCCTTCATTCCCATAGCCAGATATATCCAAAAGTATATTTGAATAGAAACCGTCCATTAAAGGGGAGTCACTGATGCCTGTCAGGGGAAGACATACTTATTTCACAGTTTTGGGTGAGATGGACATGCAGCTCAATATGGGGGATCCTAGGTTGTTAGGTATGTTCTTAGAAGTTGGGCATGTGTACATATTCCATGCAGGTGAGAGACATAGGTTGCTGAGTGCATTGTTATAAGGAAGTGTGTATAGCCCAAACCAAGTGGAGTCCCAGATTACTAAGCTATTCCCTAGGCTTGTCTGCCTAGGCTTTAAGTGTTGCTATGGTATATGGGAAGTAGAAGACTAACTAAATGGGAATTAATCATACAATTTTAAGAGATAATTGCCCATCCCAGGGTGGGACTTATAATGATACAGCTGCTATGGAATCACCCACACTCCTGTAATTAACTTCTTACCCACATTTCTGTACATAAGACCTGTCAATCTATTGGCTCACCAAACTAAACTTGGATAGAATCATTCTTTGGTTTTTTGTTGGTGTCCTACTTAGGGTGAGTAGACATTTTTCCTGTTTCCTCGGGATGTTAATACGCTAGTGTCACTCAGTCCCAAAGGGGTCTCAGTTAAACACAATTATCCAGATGCATCCTGCCAGTTCCTTTGACAATTTGCATTTTGGAGGGAATATTTAATGTGGTGAAATGGAATAAATGTTTCAGGAAAATGGATAGAACTAGAAAAAAAAGTCATCCTGAGTGAAGTAACTCAGACACAGAAAGACAAATGTAGTGTGTACTCATTTATAAGTGAATATTATCTGTAAAGTAAAGGATAACCAGGTTACAATCCACAGACCCAGAGAAGATCAGTAACAAGGAGGGCTCAAGGGGGAGACACTTGAATCTCCCTGAGAAGAAATAGAATAGGACTTTGGGCAGGTGGGGACTGAAACATGAAGGATCTGGTAGGAGTGGGGATGGAGGGGGGAGAATACTGGAGGAGAAGACTGGAAAAGAGGGCATTTCAGGGTAAAGCAGAAAACTAGTGCATTGGAAACTCCTAGGAATCTACAAGGGTGACCCAAGCTAAGATACCTAGTATTAGGAGATACATAGCCTGAACTGGCCATCTCCTGTAACCAGGCAAGACTTCCAGTGGGGGGATTGGTGCATCAACCCAGCATTGTGACCTGCAACCTACAATTTGCCCTGCCTACAAGATGTTGAGGTAAAGGTGGCACAGAATTGTGGGAGTGGCCAACCGATGACTGGTCTAGCCTGAGACCCATGCCACAAGAGGAAGCCCATCTGGATGCTGCCTTGAGTGCCAGGACCCAGAGTCTGGATGACTCCAAGACCTAGGATAGAACCAAACACAACTGGGAAAGAAACATGCCAATGTAATGATGCCTAATGATATTCTGCTGTACTCATAGATTGGTGCCTAGTCAAATTGTCATCAGAAAGGCTTCATCCAGCAACTGATGGAAATAAATGCTGAGATCCCACAGTCAAACATTAGGCAGAGCTTAGAGAATCCTGCAGAAGTGAGGAAGAAAGGATTGTAGGAGCCAGAGAGGTCAAGAACACCTCAAGAAAACCTATAGAATCAACTATCCTGGGCTCATAGGGGCAACCAAGGAGCCTGCATGGGACTGACCTAGACCCTCTGCATGTATATTACAGTTGTGTACCTTGAACTTCTTTGGGATTCCTAACAGTGGAAGAAGGAGCCAGCTTTTGGGACCCTACTTCTCATACTGGGTTCCTTGTCTAGCCTTTAAATGAGGGGAGGTGCCTAGTCTTAATGCACCTTGATATGTCATGTTTTGGCTGATATCCATGGGAAGCCTGCCCTTTTCTGAAGAGAAGAGGAGGAGGGGTGGATGGGGGGGCGCAGAGGAGAGGTAGGAGGGACTAGGAGGAGAGAAGCGGGAGGGGGGAACTGCAGTTAGGATGTAAAAAAAAATTAATAAGAATAAATCATTAAAGTGGAATAAATGTATCTGGTGGAAACTGATGGCCCTCCCAGGGGTCTTTCCCATGCTAGGAGGCATTGACCCCATTGTTACTATGAGATGGCCCTATCCTCATCCATACACATACTCTGTGGTCTGACGAGGTTCTTGCCTAGTCCTAGAGGAGGATCTGAAAGCCTCCCAGTGCATCACAGTAAGTGTCTCAATATCGACTGAGTCAGGTAGATTAGATGAGCTGGTGCAACTTCAGGCGGATGCATATGAATGATTATTTATTTCCATGCTGAACTCTGACCTAGACAGAGGCAGCCTTCTCTTGCTGTGATAAAACACTGTGAGCAAAAGCACCTTTGGAAGGAAAGGGTTTATTTCATCTTATGACTTACAATCCATCATCCAGGGAAGTCAGGGCAGAGACCAAAGGCAGGAATCTGGAGGCCCATTGAAGCACAAGCCATAAAGGAGTGTTGCTTACTAACTCATTCTCCATAATTTGTTCAGTCTGCTTTCTTACAGCACACAGGGCTACCAGGCAAGGGATGGCACTGCTCACAGTGATCCAGGCCCTCCCACATCCCACATTAGTCAAGAAAATGCACCACAGACTTACCCACAGGCCAGTCTGGTGGGGGCATTTCTCAATTGAAGTTCCCTCTTCTAAACGATCTCTACCTTGTGTCAGGTTGTTATAAAATGAGCCAGTTCACAGTCTAAGAACTTTCAGGGATCCAACAGGTGACTCTCAGGCGCTCTTAAAAAAATGGGGTCAGCCCAGAAGCAGAGTCAAGCTACAAAAGAAGGAAATGGAGCCCAGGCCATGGCCATGCACCTCTGCAAGCATATCTGAAGTCAAAGGGGATCTAGGGTATATGAGTCACAAAACACGGTACACCCTCCTGTATAGACAAGTTGGTTTCAAATAAGCTTTTTGTTCTTTAGACTGAAAATTCTTATTAATAAAAGATTACATAGTACAGTAAAAAAAAACCAATTAATAAAAGATCATAGTGCAGTAAAGAACTTGAGAAAGAATATTTAAGACTATTTGGATTGGTTCTGATCAAGTTTATAGGTAATTTCCTAGTCCTGTTTGGCCCATCAATATAAGGAATATCTTCATGTCCTATATCAGAGGAAATCCATATGGGTTCTCCTAAGTAGTTTTCAAGAAAACTTTTAAGACATGATATTAATATAATACATAAATTTGATAGTCTTTTGTTTCCAATAAACGAGGTTTCACTATGCTACACAGAGGCAACAATGACCTGACTCTCAAGAACTGGACAGTGGCATCTTTATATCCCTGAATCCTAACCACAAGCCTAATATGAACACGCTTTTAGAGCATGTTATTGGACAATATATGAGTGAGTAAACAGACTACACAGCTGTTCACGTCTTAGATATTTACAATCAATGCAGTGGAACATTAGAGAGGTGAATAAAATATTGTGTGACCCCCAAATCTCCACAAAAGAGTTTTACTAGTTGTATTAACATTTATATGGAGATTTCCTCTGGCTACTGTTAGGATGATCTTAAGAAGGGCCAATATCCTGGCATAGAGGACATTGAAAGGATCTAAGCACAGCCATCCACAAAAAAGCCAGAACCACACTGAAAGAGCACTTGTTTTTCCAAAATGCTACCATAGCACTCAACGATGTCATACACAAAATACCATAGATAGCCAGGGCAGAAAAAAAACTTGATAAAAACAAGAGACTCCCAAGGACCTGAAACTCAAGTTCTCTCACACGGAGCATCATCTGCTGCCACAAAGCTCTTGCCCAAGTGTGAGGCAGAGCAATGACCCCTTGCAAATGATTTCGACTCACTCTGACTCAGAAGATTTAGTTCATTTTTACAAATGGAAATAATAAGCCCAGAGGAAATATTATGAAAATGAATCTGTAAACATTGAAATTGAATGTAATCTTGAGCAAGTCCTAGCTTAGGCTAATGAA
This sequence comes from Peromyscus leucopus, assembly GCF_004664715.2. Taxonomy (NCBI): domain Eukaryota; kingdom Metazoa; phylum Chordata; class Mammalia; order Rodentia; family Cricetidae; genus Peromyscus; species Peromyscus leucopus. Next base: position 25,079,229 of record NC_051080.1, on the reverse strand, counting down.
GAATAAATTATGCTGCAATGCAGACTAAGATTTGTTTCTCAGCATGAGTGCTAGGAGGAAAAAGCCCACATGATTCTGCACTTAAAGATGAAACTGAATGAGATGATGACATACTGACCTATGTTTGGACATTTGGGAACGATCACTGGGCAGCCTCCTAAGCTGGAAAAATAGTAAAAACATCACAGCTTCTTTGCAGGAGCCACATTTATTGCTCAAAATCTTTCTCAACTTATTCTCACGCCTTCCTTCTTTTCTACTGACAGAGGACATGGGTCTTGTAAGCTTCCTGGGATACATTTCACCCAACATTTGCTGATCTGCACGCTATTACTTTTCCCCCCAAAGATACCTCTGTTAGCTGTTTAGGATTTTGGAACCAGGGTTTTATTACTTTCTCATTATCACAGTGTCTTTTATTTCCACTTAAATTACAAATTCAATTCAGTTGACACCATCTATTAGGCCAGTTATTGGCATCATCTAAATGCTACCATATTTTGTATACTTGCTGACCAGCACATTAATTTTTAAACTCTACTCTGCAGGATTTTCTTATTTGAAATACATGTCTACTCTGTACATCTGAGATGAATGCACCTATTCCACCTTTCAGGTTTTTAATGAAAGTCTGCCACACAAATTCTGGTCTCAGTCATCTATGCCTCGTTCAGATCTTTAATCCAGATCCCCTAACACTAGCCCATTCTGAGCTATAGAACTGACTTTTGTGTACATGTGGATCCTTCTGATTCCATTATTATCTGAACCTAGTCACGGTACCCACTCTCCAGTAATTATTGCCATCTTTTCTATGTGCTCTTGAGTAGAGCTATGACAAAAAGGAGTATTACAGAGATGACAGAATGTGGCTACAAAGTTAGATCCCAAACTCCAAGTGACTTTTCTCTTGTTCTGTTTGGAATTACATACTCTGTCAGATGCTTGTGGACATGCTGTGAAAACACTCAAGGATCCTCATAAAGAGAGGACCTGAAGACTCCTGCCAACATCCACCATTCAGTTCCTGCCAACAATTTGTCAATATGAACATGAGTCCCACTGGAAGTGGGTCCCCTAGTCCCAGTCAAGACTTCAAATGACTACAATCCAGACCAAAATTTAGACTGCAATATCTTGACATCCCAAATTTTAAAATGCTTTACCCACTTTAAAATTTTACCCTGTTCATAGGGAAAGACAACATCCAATGAGATAGTAAATTTGGATCAAGGACATTAGGACTTGGGCACAAATTTTAGTGCATCCCTTTACTGTGGGCAACCACTATCTCCCACAGCTCACTGCAGCCTGGCTTCTGTTGTCTCAGCCTTGAATAGGCAAGGGAGTGGGTCGAGTGCCTCTCATCAGGAAAACATAAGTATGCAGCCTTCAGTAACCTTGAAGGACTTATCCAACGCTGATGCATGTGCCACCCATGAAGCTTTGCCCTGGGGAAAGGCTCCATCCTCTTCAAGTTCTTTTCCCTTTAGAATTTAACTTAGTCAAATCCCCTTCTCTTGCTATAAAAAAGAAGCTATTTATACTCTACAAAGAGCGGTGAGTTCAGAAATCGACAATTTTAACTTAGCAATTGCATTTTTTACAGTACCTTTAGGACTCTATATGCATAGCTTTATGAGCCCAAGATCTTGCACATCCACCATCAAAGATACTAATTGGCAAACCCTTTGATGGCCAATCAATGACAATTGCAAATGAAATGTCCTCCAGATATCACCCTCTGTGAAAACTGCTTTTCCCTCAGCTGATGCCTAGTTAATCACTGGGATCAGAACTATTAACAGGATGTGACAGTGGCACAAGGTGAGGTTCTTAGTGTGCCCTCCATAGCTCCCCAGTTCAATCACAGACTTGTCATTACTCCTAGGCTATAAAATGTGTCCAAAGGCTGATCAGCACTAGAGTTCAGAAGACATCAAAAAGGATAGCAATTGAAATGGGAAGAAAACCATCTCCTGGCTTGTAAACCCAACTTGATCCATGGGACAATGACAGACAATAAATGTGGAGCTACATGAAGTCATTTTTATAGGTACTTTATGAGTATAATAACCAAGAGAAGAGCTGCCCATGCCTGAGATGCAGTCATGGTTTATGGAAATGATCACTCTGCTTAGTTCTTTGTCCCTATATTCCTGTTGCATTTACTATAGAAAGAATGAGTTAGTGATTTCTAATTATGCATAAATATATAAATATATGCCCTTCTTTCTGAGAACAGAAATGAACTTGAAATTTTGGGTTTTTTTTTTTGCTGTTTTTATACTAATTAATGTGTTTTTATTGCAGCCCATTTATACTTAATGATGCATCCACCAGTACTACAAATTGAAGATGTAAATGATGTTATATTTTTTATAGGTTTAGCTTTTTTTTAACCTTGTAATATGTCATGGGGAAATAAAGGGAAATTATCAGGCTTGGTTCATTTCCTAGGTTAGAAAAGAATACTTTGCAACTTTCTCCCTTAATTGAAAGTTTGGTTCCTTCGTGGTCCTACTTAATTCCTTTAAGCCCATTCAGCCAGCCAGAGAGGCATTTGAGCAAGTCATTACCACATGTGAATGCATTAGCTCAGAAATTGATTAATCCATCATGTGAATGTTTCCAACTACGCCAAAGCAGACAACAAAATTCTAATGAAAACCCATTGTACATGGTGAGGGACAGCACCCTTGACAAGCACTTTCAATCAATCCGAAGGCCTCAGTTAACCTTTCTTAGAGTTGGTTTTGTTGTGCTCTGTAGTTTAACAAGATTGAAGACGTGACTGGGTCAAATGAAGCAGAATATTGGCTGTGCAGCAGAGCAGAATTGGTCTGTGATGTTAGGTGGCTGGAATAAAAGAAGAAACACTCCATGTGATTTCCAAAAAGGTTGCCTTCCTGAATAGGTGTGAAACTAAATACCTTGCCCACATTTTTTTCTCTTCTTCTTTCTCAGTGACCAGCTCTGTTAGCACCTTTTTAAATTCTACATTTATATTAGGAAGAGCTCTTGCAAATATTAATCATTTAAGCCTGATTTATAAGAAAGAATTCATTATTACTAAGCATTCTCTACTATTTTATTGATGCAGCAAAAGACAAAAAAATTAAGGGAATTGTCCAAGGTCACAAAAATGGCTAAGTATTAAACTTGATTTTATAAAACATAATAATCTTCTAGATGAAATGTTTTAATTTCCCTTTTCCAAAATAAGCCACAGATATTAAGCACAAATTGATATTTGAATCTTGACACTTAAGTCTATAAAGTGTGGATCAATATGTACTACTGCTTTTGAATGGCATACCATAACTAAGAACTCAATTATCCTGTGTACCAGGATTGCTGGGATGAGGGAAATATCAATATTCTAAGATCAGGGTTGTAAGACCCTGAAGCTATGTAATCACTGATCTTTCCCCAACCCTCTAGGAAACACATATGCCAACAATTTTTACTACTTTGTTGCCATATCTTTTTTTCTTAGTTTTGGTAGGTGATAATTAATAAAATCAAGACCAATGAAAAAGTGTATGTCAAAATATTTTAACACAAAAATAAAGGTATCTCCACACCACCTAAAATTACTAGTAAACAGAAAAAAAAATCTCAGTGTTTCACTTACCTTTGGGGTGTTTTTTGTTTGTTTGCAAGTTCTGAGACATTCTCTAAAGAATTCTCACAGTTACTTTAAAGAAGGGCATGCAATTTCACACAATTTTATGGTAATATATGTAAAAACAAGAATAATCTACTGATCAGGCTAGAAAGACCTTGCCTCATAATAGAGCATCATCAAGGCAGAGTGGAAACAACACAAGAGATGGAACAGAAAGTTATACCAAAATAACTGTCAGAATTTGACATTTGATGAAAGTGAAGTTATAAGTCAAATGGGAAAAAAGGGATTGTCTGATTGATTGTGTTCAATGGCAGTAATTTGGAGTATAATATCTCAAAGTCTCTACCAAAATAAACATCAGATGACTCAAAAGTTTATTTTTAAAAGCATGTGATTGCTTTGAGAAAGAGATTGAGGAAGAGAGAGAGAGAGAGAGAGAGAGAGAGAGAGAGAGAGAGAGAGAGATTATAGCCTGTATAAAAGAAAAGCATATGCATCGCATGAAATCTAGACTCTAAATTTTGATGAATTTGATAGCAAAAACATAAGTCTGTACCAGAGACAAACAAATAATACAGAAAGAAACAAAATAATCTGAAAAAAATAGTGAAATTTAAAAAAGGACATCAATTTTTTAGTATAGAAAGAGCGAAATAGATAAGGATAAAGTTATTTGATGGAAAATGCATGCCAAGAACATGAATTTACTGATGTTTGAAAAACAAAAACATAAACACCTCATTCAAAATAGGTCTTGAGTTGTGCCTACAAGAGGTAATTCAAGATACATTCACAGCAGTTTTCATCTGTTGGATGGACAAAGACTCAATAGTATAACAGCATGCTGAATTAAAGAAAAAAAAAACAATTTGTTAACTAGGTCAATTGTTTCCTGTAGGGATGAAAATGGAAATTCACACAATCTCCAGAAAAGTCACATTCTTCCTCCTCCCTTTTTCTGTCCATTCTCTTTGAGCTTCTCTCTCTTATCCTCTTGGGTATTTCTCTGGGTCCTAAGTGTCTCATTTCTGTGCACAGTATCCTCACACTGCTTTGCCAGCTGGCTTCAAGTTGGTGTCAGTGAATGAGAGCTGCTGTAGAGGTCAAAGAGACTCACCCTTGGAAGGTACATCCGATAGACAAACAATTTGACACGGTTATACATTAGTTATGTTTAATTTCCATTTCTGAGAATGACTGGCCACTAGCAAGGGTTGATTTGGAAGCTATTGGAGTTAGTGTTAAGCCTCTCCTCCCTTCAGAAAATCAGCTGTGTGTCACTCCAAATCTGCAAAATTTGTCCAGCCACAAAAGATCTTGTAGCAAAGAAACATCCTAACTTCTTTTGTAGATATGCTATCTAGTTACTGATCTCTCAAATGCCTCTTTCTTCAGTATATTTCCAAAATATTTTTCTAAACCCAGAAAATAACTTTGCTGATGGGGATCAAAACAGCTGATGCCATTTGGTTTGTGAACAACAAAATGTTAAAATCCTAGCAATGCTCCACTACTGAAGCGGCATGCCATCTGCCCTTCTAGACAGCCAGACCTTGTGCCTGTGCCCAACTGGCTCCCGGGGAGCCACCTGCATCTCAGGAAGCCATCAGAACTCTGCCTGAGGAAGAAGATCCTGAAGAAGGTGCTTAGAAATGGGTTCTGAAAAATGTCAGAAGCTACCAGGAGTACTACAAGGAGAAGAGGCCTTTGAAGAAGAAAAACCTGCACGTGGAAGAACAAGGAGGGAAAATCAGAGTGTGTTCAATGATGAGAGGGGATTCTGTGTGGTTGTAACTCTAACTGGGAAAGGGACAAAAAGGGCCACGGCACTGATATAGGAGAGTCTTGTCTCCTCTGGACAAGATCTGGTCAACTTTTGTGAAGGAATGGGATCTATTCCCAAGTGTATTCCACTGGGCATGGGGACCGAGTGATGCTCAACAGAAACTGAACTCCCAACAAAAGACTGCAAAAAGGGAATCATAGTAGACAATCAAAAATCCACACATAGAAGCTTCATTGCTAAAACTCTCTCTGAGAAGCCCAGAAATATGTAATCTTATTTCCACCTGATCCAGAATTTCCAATGTTTATTTTATAGGAATCAAGAAGGATATTCAAGAATTCACAGAACGTAGTAGGAATGGACAAGCTGTGTCAGATTCATTGTGCTAGAGGCAGAACTTAGAGGTAAATGCCAGGTCCCCTATAACTTTCTCAAATTAGTGGCTAAGGTAATTAGGATTTCTGGTGTTTGAAAATGAACTTTTTAGTGTCTGTTTCATGGATAAGAAAGAAATACATAAAACCTGGAAAAAATAAAAATTAGATTATAATATTACTTTTTACCTGTTTCCCACTGAGGAGGGCTTGATGCTTTATGTAATTACAGTTTGCTATACAAAATTGTCCTTAAGTTAACTACCTAGAAAACGATCTATTGATTTCTATTTCAGGTATTTTTTCCATTATTTGTTGTTGTTTATTTTCTTCCACAATGTGCCAATCTAGTTGGAAGGCAAGGAGAGGTTAGAAAAAAGGGTATTTACCTTTCCTTTCTTCCTCCCTCCCTCCCTCCCTCTCCTCCCTCCCTCCCTCCCTCCTCCCTCCCTCCCTCCCTTCCCTCCTTCCTTCCTCTCTTCTCTAGAGTTAAAGGCAGCCTATGTCTAGTTGAAATGAATAAAACGATAAATCAACACCCCTCTGCTGAACACTGAAAGCTAAAAGAGAGAAAGAAATTGCTCTTGCCTTTGCACTCAGTATATCAAAGTAATTTATGCCAGAAGCACTCTGGCTGCTTTCATACATATTCGGTTTTAAATAAAATCAATATCTCCAAACCTGCAATAGTGTTCTTTGTAAAGCTCTTTAAAAATAAAAATAAAAGATGCTGAGATCTGGTCCTTTTAGGACTAAATTAGAGGTTTGTTGCCTCACAAAACCACTCATCCCAACAAAGCCTAAGGTGAAGAAAACAGATTAGTTAATGGCCATCTGCTGACTAGGAATTAAGCAAGGAGAGTGCACATCTAAATGGATCAAGGAAGGGTTAATTGTTCAGCCTTTAACAGCAGGCAAAGGTCTGAAGAACTACTAAGGGTTGGGACCAATTCTGGAAGACAGGACTAGTTGGTGAGCCTGGGATGGAAATGAAAGGCACCTATGTGAGACATGGTCTAACTATGTAGCTCTAGCTGGCCCAGAACTCACTCTGTAGACCAGCTGCTCATAAACTCAGAGATCTGTAATAGCACCACAATGCCTGGTTTACTCTTCACCCCTCCCTCCATTTTTAAAGGCAACAATAGTACAAATGGCAACTACTTTTGGTGTTAATACCTTATGCTTGACACTGCTTTATACCCCTGATGATCCCATGAAATAATGCCATGTCTCCTCCAGTTTGTGGGATTAAAGGTGGGAGGAATTGTCCAGGGTCATATCCCAGGGATTTTTACAAGGAGCTTTTATGAGGCTGTCTAGTTCAGTACTACCCATGTTTAACGTCAATCTATTACTTCTTTCTAATCCCTTAGTCTCTGTATATAAGATTCCATTATTAATACAAAGGCACTGTAAGGAACAGATTCTATTTTATGATGGGAAAACTGAGCTCTGAAGGTTGAAGTGTCTTGCCTCATCTCCATGTCTGTCTGTCTGTCTATTCCAAAGCCCATGTTCTTCACTTCAACTAGAAGAGATTTCTGAAGTGCTGGTAAGAAAAAAAACAAAAAACAAGAAACAGCCTCTCACCCCAAAATGCTTGTACTACTGACTCTGAAATCGACTACACTAGGCTGTGTTTTATCTTTCTTTCTAGCTTCACCCTTGTAAGTTCTATCACTGAACAGCATTAAACTGAGAAAGAAGCTGGCATTCTGAAGTCAACAGACATGGAGTAAAGAATTCCCAGTTCACATGAGTTTCTGGAATCATTAGCTCTGGGCTGGTTACATCTTCTGACACCAAGTTAAACCATATAATGAGTCTGATCCTCATTCAATGAGCAGAGGGACTGTAATCCTGAATTTGAACCTCTAAGATGACATGGGACATGTACAAAGTGCTTGATAAAGGAATGTTGTCATAATTACTGCTGATCAAGTTTCTCATATCTTCCAAAGCTTCTCTCCAGCCATCCTCTAGGGTACTCTCCCTCAGGAAGAGGAATATCATAATGTATTCACACTGTGGTGGGTGAGATATCATATAAAAACAAAACAGATTTCTGATTCAGAGGACAGGTCATCTTAGGGTTTCCTGTAGAAAATTAGATAGGATTCAAATACTAAATTCAATCTTCTAGGCAAATATTACTATTCTTAGCTCCTGGAGTTTCTGATGAATTTACTGCCTCTTGGTTTTCCATTCAGGGCACCTAACTTTGTTTTTATTGAGAGACTGATAGGAGAAAATTATCTGTGGATAGGTTGGCCAAGTGCAATGCCAACCAGACAAATCTAGTGTCCATATCTCTCCAGAAAATGGACTAACATATAAAAAATGTTCATTGCTTGCAGACTATGGGATGCTGAATAAATAGTTCATCATTCACTTCTTAAATAAATGTATTTGAAATTGTAACCAAGAGCTGATGATTATCCATAAAGAGATATAAACATCAAGGATAGCTAAGAATATTTATTCTTAGCTGAAGTCATCAAAAGTGTATTAATACTACATTTTATTAATTCCTGGCTCTCAGCCAGGTATTTGCAGGTTCTTGGCCTAAGATCGTTAAAACATGGATTCATACAGATTTGTAAAAGAAGTGAGACAACATTATTTGGAGCAAAGCACTTTCAAAGAAGTGTACATTGTCAAGATTGGCAGATGCTACACCAGTGGAAACATTCATAAAGAAACAAAACCCAGGCATTGTTTAGGGCTTCCTTTTATGGAGTTCAAGAGAAGGAAGAGTTCTGTTATTAAGGGTCTGAGTTGGGTGGCTCTGTCTTTTGATCGACAGGCTAGGTCACATATTCATTTTTTCTTATTGCCTATGTTCCTTCCCATAAGGCATCTGAGCTTAATCATACACACACCCAAATATGCATATGCACAAAAGGGTAAATAGGGAATTTTCCATGTAAATTATATAGTTTTGCCTTACTGTGCATGCAACCAAAATCAGTTCAGTCTGCAGCAAACTTTCTGTTTCTCAGACCAGGATACTTTGGGAATATGCTTGAATCAAAATTGTCTAAATTAGGTTGTTACTAGTGGTGAGGAAATCTATACTGTTGTTTAGACATGCACGTGGGGGACTGGGAGGGCTCTGAGGTTGTTAGGTGCATTGTTTGGAGAGGGTTGTGTGTGCATAGTCCATGCAGATGAAGGAACAAGTATGTCAAGTGCATTCTTACAAGGGGATAGGTACGTACAACCAAAACCAAATATAGTCCTAGGTTCCTAAACTCTTCTCTGAGGTAGCTGGCCTCATTAAGAGTTTCCCCTGAGTATGAGTTCATGCTAAACCCTGGATAATTGAAGAATAAAGATTCTAATAATTTCAGTATACAATATTAGTGATCAGAAGATGAACATAATGTGTCAGTTAAAAGCAAATCTTGGAGCCAAGTTTCTTGGCTTCAAACTGATCTCTGTCACTTAGAAACTCTTCTATTTTACCTGCCTGCAAAGGATGAATAATTGATTTATATAGACAGAAAAATGTCAAATTCTTAGAATGATTCCCGGCTTTTAAAAAGCAATAAATAAGTGGTAGATACTTTGTATTGCTGAAGTTAAAGCTGGATATAATCTTAACAGTTAACTAATCCAATAAATTAATTTCACAGGAGATGCTAGGGGCCCAGAAAAGTAATGAGAAATGATAAGTCCAAGCTAGATCAACCACCGAAATGTAGTACTTGAAAATATTAGAAGATACACATGAATATCTTTGTGATTTTTGTATAGAAAATGATATTTTTAGGCAAGAGATAAAATGGCATTCATAAGGAAGGCAACAAAATTTGTGAGTAGAGAATTATGGTATTGAAATATGTGATTAATATAGTTCAATGTACCCTGACATTCAGCCCAACATGGAAGGGGCTGGAGATTAAGTTCAACCTTTGGCTAATGGCTCAATCAATCACGCTTACATAATAGATCCTTAATAAAAATCTTTGGACACTGAAGCTCATGAGCTTCAAGGATACAAGCTGAAGGGCAAAAGTGTTCTTGGATAAGGTAGTTCTACATATATTGCTGCATATTGGCTGAGACACACAGATGTTATGACAGAAGTATTTGATTTTAGAGCTTCTGTGATCTTATATGTGACTCTTTTTGTGGTTGGTCCTGATTTATAGCTTTATGTGGTGTAACAAGACTATAATCACATGGCTAGTCCTTTTTCAAGTTCTTTAAGTCATTTTATTGAATTATTGAACCTGAAGGATAAGGAAAATCCTATTAGACTTTTACAGTTAGTTGGTAGGAGCCACGACTAGTCTAGGGGACCTAGATTTGTAGTAGCTTTGTGAAGGTAGAGAAGTCTTTTTGAGGAATCTGCTCTTTATCTGTGAAATTTATTCTAATTTTAGTGTCATAATTTTATTATAGTAGCAATAAACAAATAGGAGATAAAATCAGAATGAAATAAGATTTGAACCAAATAAATTATTGAGCTCAAAATATTTAGCCATATCAACAATAACTAGAGAGGAAAATATGCAGGAATTGTGATGGCTGGGTAGAAAACAAGCTGGCTGCATGATTTGGACGGTGTGTTATTATTCCACTATTACTGGAATGAAACTCTGAGACAAGGAAGGAGGAAGGAAACAATGATTTTTATAAATGACAAGTGTCAAACTATAAATCCTATCCTAGCCACCAAATCATGTTATTTCTACCAAAGTTGGACACCCCTATGGTAGATTAAATATTTACAGTGAAACCTTCAACTTACACTATGTTCTATGCTGCAAAATACTTCACATCGATGAGCTTATCCAATTATCATAAAACTTAGGGAAGGTTAAATACAACAGTGAGAAAGAGGTCATGGCATTATGAAATGATTCTCAAAGCTGAGCTTATTCCCAAGGACCTAAATGTGAACATCAGAGTTAAGGAGGTGGAACTCCTCCAGAGAATATATCAGAGGGTGATGAGATTCAAGTGTTGGAATTGCTGTGAGCTTCAGTTTTCCTATCTGCAAAAAAAAAAAAAATGATAATAATAGTATAACATACCTGCTTTTGCATGTACTCTTACCATGTGGTGCTCATCTGCCATATTGTAACAAAAAGCATGTGGACTTCACTAAACATGGCTAATCAGTCTTAGATTTCCAGACTCCCAAACTGTGGGCTACATAAATGACTTTTCTTTTTAGAGCAACTTAACTCAAGACATTTGTTACGGGAATGTAAAAAAGAACTAAAGAGAACCACCAAATAAAATGTTTTACAAATACATTTTTGTACTTATTTTTATCTAAGGGAAATCTCACTCTACTGGAGCTCCACTGACCCCAATGTGTCTCAGACATACCAAATGTGCTTCTCTCTCAGAACCTCTCCAGTCACTATTTCTAGGTCTTGGAAATTCTTCCATATCACATGACCCCAAGTCACTGTCAAGGAGGTCTTTCCTGACCAGCTATCTACAGGAACATGCCTCTGCTTCCCTTTCTGCTTCGTTTTCACCAGGGCAATTATCACTGGCAATAAAGCGTGTGTTTTTATGTTTGTTAGATGTTCCCATGCTTAAAAGCAGGAACCAAAGAGAAGAAATGACTTTTATCTTATTCACATCTATGTTTCAAATAGTCCTGGCACATAGCACTTTAAAATAAATTTTGATTAAATGAAAGAATTTATGAGCTGAGTAGACTTGCTGGGTCAGCCAAATACTGAACATTTAATTTTAATAGATATTGCAAAATTGCTTCTTCAGAAGGCTTATGTTCTCATCTGGATTTCCCGTTCTGAACGAGCACTGTTTGATGTGCAGACTGCTAAATCTTTGATACTAGGGAATCTGAGGCAGGAAGATCACAAGTTCAAGGACTTCTTGGGCTACAGAGTAAGTTTAAGGCCAGCCTGGACAATGTAGGGACTTAAAAAAATAGAAAAAAAAAAAACCCGATGACTGGGTACATTTTCCATTGGCACAGTGGCTGCCTAGTATGAATAAGACTCTGGGTTCAGTTGGCACAGTTGAGGGTTTATAAGTATTCTTGGTTTCATTCAATTTGATTATTAATGAATTCATTGGGCTGAATCTTCTCAGCTTCTAGGGAGATTATATATACTCATTAATATGTGTTTCTCCATTCCCATGTTTCATTTCTTTGTTTTTAACTTAATTTTTAAAATTTGTGTGACTTTCATACAAAGTACTGAATTTGCACCATTTACCCCTCTCCTTCTCCCTCTCCTCTATCTTCTCCCATAAGCCCAACCCCTCTCAAATTCATGATCTCTTCTTTAATTACTATTGTTACATATGTATACAAAGATGTGTAAGCACACATATACATATATACAACCTCTGAGTCCACTTACTGTTGTTCATATGTGTATGTATTTAGGGCTGACCATTTGGGATTGGTAACTATGGTACTTTGAATAAGAATGATCTCCCCCGCCATAGGTTCATATATTTGAATGATTAGTCATCAAGGAGTGGAGTTTTTGGTAGATTTGAAAGATTATGTGTGGCTTTGAGGTTTCAAAAGCCCGTGCTATGTCCAGTTCTCTCTCCTTGCTAGCAGATCAGGATGTAGCTCTCAGCTTCTTATCCAGCACCATGCCTGTCTGCTGCTCTGCTCCCTGCTGACCTGCTCCCTGCCATGATAATAATGAACTAAACCTCTGAGACTGTAAGCAAACCATCAATTAAATGCTTTCTTTCATGAGTCATGGTCACGGTGTCCTTCACAACAATCGAATAGTGACTAAGTTAGTAACCTATTTTTATTAAAATCATCTTCATTTTCTCCTTGTTCTGTGAGAGCCCATTCTGTCATTTGATGAACATGCTCCCTAGTCACTGTTTTGGACCACTTTATACGGCAAAGGGTGTGTATTCATTGGTTTTGTTTCTGTGATATCAAGTTCATGGGTCTTTGTTTTTATAAATATTTTCACTTTGTGATCAAATCACAACACTATTCCTGTATACGATGATAGTGTTCCCAGAGCTCCTTGACCACCCTAGATATGACAAGGCCTATCCTGATCATAGACCTACGTATGGGATGAGGGGCACCACCCCCTTGGTTCTACAGTTAAGGAGTATGTATCTTTGGAGACAGCATTAGCCTGCCTCTATTTTCACCCCCCCCCTTATTAAATGAGAATCAAACAGCTGGCTGCACTCACTCCCAGAAGGCTTCTAAGAATCAAATAAAACGATCAATATAAAAGTACAGAAGATGTTGAAGGGAAGTAGCCAAGAGGAGGATCAGGGATTGCCAAAGTCAGAGAGAGTGCTCACTGAGAACTGTTTTTCAGGAAAATGAGAAATTAATGTTTTGGAAGGAGGAAGGAAATTCTTCTAAGGAAACGAATTCAGTAGTTGCTTCCAGGTAGTGACTTTATATAATTGATAAGAATTCTGAATCTTCTTACACAGTAGAACAGATCACTGGGAGTAAGGCCAGCTGAACTCACTTCCATCTCTTAAATTAATTCTACTGCCCTGCACAAGTCCAGCCTTTCCGGGTTGCAGATTTGTTTTTGTTTATAAAGAAAATTCCAAAAGAAAATTGTATCTCAAAGAACTTTAACAAAAATCAAGTGTGTCTTGGAAGCATGATATATACCAAAAGCCTTATAAGAATTTTTAATTTTTAAGAATTATACTAAATTCCTATTCAAGTGGAATGTGTTATGCTGTTTGGTAGCACTGAGATTTTACTATACTTCTTCCTTTTGAATTTTTATTTGAGTTGAGGTTGTTCTGTGCCCATCATTGTGTAGGAAATAGACATGCCAATTTTAACTGGCAAAAGAAAATACACTGATTGATACCTATAAATATGAATAATATGCTCTTCATACCACAAAGCATATTCACTATTCTTGATGACAGGACTGACACAGAGTCAGAAGATCTACATTGTCTTTCCATTCTTTAAGTACCTATGGCCATTGGTATAAAGTCAGATACAGTATAGGGTCTCTTCCTTGTTCAAGGACCATAACACACCTTAATGTAAAGAATTACATTGGGATGACAGAGAATCTAAGGAGCATGTAAGTTCACCTCATTATCAAGTGCCATTATGATTTCCCCCATTTAAGATCCCATTTATTTCACATGATTAAGATGCTAAACGAAAAGAAGTCCATTAAAAGAAATAACTGACAAGCAGATTATCCATAAATTCTCCAGACATGATTCTAGATAGCAGTGATCTTCAGGAAAGACAAAGAACCAGTGAAGAGAGGTTGGACTCAGAGTAAATGAGAAAAGGATATGCTGCAAAAGGGCTCAAGCAGTGTACTATTTATCGACATTTGAAGGGGAAATGGAGAAAAGAGAAAAGGAATCAAAATTGAGGGATGAAAGGGTAGTATGATTTCTCATAGAACTTCCCTCCTGCATTGCCCTGACGCCGTTGTCTGTGATAATGTTTTATTTGTGCTGAAATGTGATATTTTATTTGTATATTAATAAAAAGTTTGCTTGGAGATCAGAGGTCACAGCCAGCCATAAACAGAAGTTAGGTGGCGGTAGCACACACCCTTAATCCGATCACATGGCAGACAGAGTCTCTGTTTGTTCAAGGACACAGCCAGGTGTGGTGACACATGCCTTTAATCCCAGTACCATAGAGACCTGGAGGTCTATATAGACAAGTGGTGATGAGGAAGTCAGGTGGCTGGGTTAAGAGCCAATGAGAAGGCAGAGCAACAAGGCAATAAAGTCACAGATTAGACAGGAAGAGGCTCTCTTGGGAAGCTATGGCGACGTGGTGAGGAAAGGTTAGTTGGTGGCTATCACTCTGATCTCTATGGCTTTCACCCCTGTATTTGGCTCTGTGTTTCTTATTTAATAAGACTGTTTAGAAATTCGTCTACAGTTGTCTGCTCTGACCTGGTTGCCTTTACTCCAACAAGTACAACCCTGGAAGGACTTCACCTCAATTATTTCTGTGGTTTATAAGAAATATTAGTCTATCAAAATTTTTATTATAAGTATTCAGGGGAATCCAGGCAGGAGAAGGTCAGAGAGTTACCCTTGTTCACAACTTTTAGTGGGCATGTCACAGAGGTGCTTGACACAAAATAGGCATCTAGTCACTGAAATCCCTGAGAGTGGCATGCTCAGTCCCTCACTGAGCTGTCTTCTGACTTTCTCTGCTTTATGTTTTCTTTCTTTTCTCTTTCTTTCCTTTCCTCCATTAAGCACAATCTAGGACATATTTTGAAACATGAAATTTTCATGTAGAAAGAAAAAGAAAAGATCTACTTGGATCTGCCTCCAAAAGGACAAGATAGGTCATTATCTACTCCTGTTATCCAGAACAGTGAATTTGCTCTGAGATCTGAAGAGTAGATTATCCATACAGTTACTTACTGAGTAATTCATTGATAGCCACTATGCCAGGCACCTAACACTGGATAGAATGCAGCATGCCTTCTTTCCTGAAGGATAATTCATGAGTCTGTTACTTTGGTGTGAGGAAAGAAACAGTCCAGTGTGGACATGTCACGAACAAGAGAAGAGAAAAGAAAGAAGGCTGTACATTAAAGGCAGAGTGTGTCTCATGATGCAACCCTGTTTTATTTTCCCCTGCAGAAGTTTAGATCCCATGGAAATGGTAACTCCTTTTAAAGCAATTCAAAGGCCCATGCTTCTGGAAACTCAACACCATCTACTGCAGGTGTAATCTGATGTTGCAAGTTAGAAATCTCTGTCCCCTCCGTATGTGATATAGAGGTTCTTCAGTCCTGGGGGCCACACACTGTGCAGTATGGATGCTTTAGAATGTTCATAGAATACAAAACCTTCATTTTGGAAACATTTTTTATTTTAAAACTGCTTACTTTCCAGAGGGGGAATAATAGTAAGTGGCTTTCAAAGCCACTTTGCCCTGCTTAGAGATTGGACCTACACAAGACTGATTCAGCTCTACACCAGTCAGCAGGTCAGTGCCACGGCTAAAGGAAGAATGAGGTTAATATGCAGCCAACCCCTCAGTTCTAGTGTCCTCATTCAGCATTTCTGGACCTTTAAGCCTATTCTGTCATATCAGTCACCCCTCATCTCTAGGTTATTTATTCGAGGATACCAATAGAAATGTGAAACTATAGATACCATTAAACCCTAAAATGTAATGCCTTTTGCATCTTAACCAAAAACTTATCACGTTCTGTGGTTGTAACTTTTACAGATTGTAGTGTGACAGAAAAATATGCATGAGTTTCTTTTTTCTCCAGGATTTCAGATAGATGACTCATTCTTAATACAGATCTCAGCAAACTCAGCACAATTTTTTCCCTTGTTGAGTCAAGATCTTTTTGCTTTTTCCTTAAAATAAAAACTTTACAGCTTCTACTTTTGGGATATGGAACTACTGTTAAATAAAATAAAGTTTACAAGAACACAGAATTGCCATGCCACAACAGTTGATTGGAAAACCAAGGTAGCCATTAAATGATTAATGAGAAGGTAGCATATACACTGTGGAGATGCTGAATGGAAGGTTGGTTCCTTAAGTACAATGAAGCGGGACCAGATGAGATTTGATCATGATACTTAGAAGAGTTCATGATTTAATACTTAAGAACTTGCTATTTATGACATTTTTAATTGAATACATTTGCACTGTGGTCAGCCCTTGGTAACTGAACTACAGGATACAAAACCTAGGCAGGGTTCAGGGAGACAACTAGATACCAGGATACCAGATGTACCATCTTGTCCTCAGTCTCTACGTGGGTGATCCAGTCAGTGCAGCTTTCACCACAGGGTGTGTGGAATTCTCTTCTTGGGATCTATGTTCCTAGACATGCACTGGATCTCAGGTATGGGGTACCCTACCTGCTGGTAGATCACCTGGTACAAGCCTAACTCTGCTCATAAGATAAAGTTGTCATGGGTCCAATCACTGACTGAACAAAGCCTCAAGGAAAGGCAACATTCTGTTCACTCAGCAGTACTTCCATTCCCACAGTGGGTTTGAGGAGAGAGTGTGGTTATTCTTCCTACCTTGCAGATGAAGCTTGGAGATAAAACAAATTGTGAAATTAAGAAGAGGATAATTTTAATTTTCTTGTTGAATTAGAGTTTCAGTTTTAAATAGAAGTAAATTTAACTTGTGGACTTCTACAACCTGTATATCTTAAGTGGTGGACTTGTGTGCCTTGAACTGGATCATTTATTTGTCAAGTCTGTTACCATTTGGAATGTCTTCTTGAGTGAGGATTCTCTTTCTGTGTCTCTGTTCAATATGATAGCTGATTTTGAGATAGAAAATGGAATAGGGATGGGATCCCTTGGCAAGGCTCCTTGTGAACTTTGGGGTGAGGCATGTAATGGCCTGTTCTGAGATACTTCAGAAGTTCCTTGTGGCAAATACAGTTGAGCACATGGGCATTCACAGAATGGGTCAAATTCAATTCTGACCCTCCTATCGTATCTTGTACTCTGTCTCATTCCTGTTAAGTTGTTATTTAGCGCAGAGAAAATGTTAAGTATTTTAATACCAATATCTTTTGATTAAATGAAAACTCTAAAATAACCCCCAAAGGTTTGATGCCTAGCTCAATTGTCACCAGAGGGGTATCATCCAGAAACTCATGGGAGGAGATGAGAGACCCACAGCCAAATACAAGGTGGATTCGGGGAACCCCAGAGAAGAGTGATAGGAAGGATAAGTTGGAGCAGGAGAGCTCGAGGACACCACGTGACAACAACCCACAGAATCAACTAAGCAGGGCTCATAGGGGCTCACAGAGACTGAAAAGACAAACAAGGACCCTGTATGGGTCTGAGCTAGGTCCTCTTCATATACCTTACAGTTGTGTAGTTTGGTATTCTTAGGGGACTCTCAACAGTGGGAATGTGTGGGGGGAGGGTGTCTCTGACTCTTTAGCCAGACTTTTTGGGATCTTTTTCCTCCTGCTGGGTTGCCTCAAACAGTCTTAATATGAGGGTTTGTGCCAAGTCTTATTGCAACTCGTTAGGCCATGTTTTGAGGATATCCTTTGGAGGTCTCTCTCTCTTCCTCTCTCTCTCTCTCTCTCTCTCTCTCTCTCTCTCTCTCTCTCTCTTTCTCTCTGAAGAGAAATGGAGGAGGAGTGTATTTGGGGGAGAAGGGAGGTGGGGAGGGACTGGGAGGAGTGGAGGGAGGAGAATCTGTAGTCAGGATGTAATGCATGAGAGAAAAATTTAAAAAAATAATTTAAAAGAAGATTTTTAAAAAGCAACTTGATAAGCATCTATTCATCCTGTGAGATCAGCTTAACTTCTTTTCCATGGGCTCTGGGATCTATTTTTTTTACCTGTCTTCTGCACTTAGCTATCAGCTTATCTCTATTAGAAATGTTGGTGGTCTTGAAGGACTCTGGTCAGAGAGTTAAACCTCATAGACTAAAACTCTAGCCCTACCACTGACTAACTCTATGACCTTGGGCCTTCTCTGAACCAGTTTGCTTATCAGTAAATGGAAATAATATTAATACCAATGCCACAAGGAGGCTGTGCAAAGCAGGAGACACATGAAGGGTACTTGGCACAGCTCTCCATATCAGGTGGATATAAGCTCTATAGTGCCATATATTGCATGGTATTATAGTTATTTGTGTACCATAGTCTCTGACATCTATGAGCATCTTGGAAATTGGATCCTACATTCCTCATCTTTTCACCTCAGTGTCCAGAATCTCAGTTGAATTTAAAATGCTGATTTGTGTGATTTTTATCATCTCAGCCTCTATCTGCATGTATGATCTCATCTCCCTGTCAACAGGAGCCTAACAGATGTGGGGGTAATGTGTGGGAGAAAGGAAGCATTCTATAGGACTATGATTAGTGCTCCCAGGCTGTGACCCTCACAAGTCCTTCATGTTGTATTAATTTGTTTCCACTTAGTCAATTCAGTATTTCCATTCTCCCAGCTCAGTTAAGCTCTGATGAAATTCAGCAAATTAGACTCTGATAAAATGGTTTTCCTTTGGGGTAAACCTTCTTAAAATCAGAATGTTCTGAGGACATTTAAGAATCGACTACTTTTTCTCCTGCTGCCAGGGCCCAAGAGATTTTTTCCAGTCTTCACTGTGAGAGCCTAGCAATGCTCTAATTGGTAAACATCCATGAAACATGGGGTCCCTTAAGATTAAGCTTGGTGGAAATTTTTAAAAAAGATTCAATTTTTACTTTTATTTATAATGTGTTTGTGTTGTGTGACACTATTTCTTGGTAGACATGAGCAAACATCTACTCACTTCAGATAGGGAACAAATGACAGACTAAAATAAGGATACCACCAAAGTCTTCCTGGCAAACAAATTAGTTTTGTTAGTATTACTTACAAGAGTGTATGTGAGGGGTTACTTACCGGAGTAGAAATGGTTCAAAGACAGCTGCATTGCCCAAAACCCACCAGCACAAGAGATGACTCATGAAGGCTGGCAACCTGGAACACACTGCATAATTTGCAATTAGTTAAACAGATTAGAAATTGTCTTCTCCAGGTAGTTTCTTTGTCTAAGCCTCCTTCTGGAAGGTAGGTTAGTTTGGGAGTTTCTCTCAGCAGTTCTCATTGCTTATATATTCTTGAAGAGGGAAGGGCCTAGGGATCTGATAGGTTTCAGTGACTTCCTGAATACTTTGAGTAGTTTCCTTCCTGAGCTTAAGAGCTTCCATGCAGGATGTAATGTTTCACTTCCCTTTAGAACATACCATGCTTTAAGAATTTCCCTAAGGAATGGAAAGTTTTATGTCAGAGGAAATCGCTACTCAGTAGTGTGTCTGTCAATGTGTGCCTCTTGTGTGTGCAGTACCTGCAGAGGCCAAAAGAGAGCATGGCATTCCCTGGAGTTGGAGTTACAAGAAGTTGTGAGCAGCTTGACATGGATGCTGAGAATCAAATGTATGTCCTCTAGAAGAGCAGGAAGTGTCCTTAACCACTGAGCCATCTCTTAAGCCCCAGCTGAGATATTTTTAGTATTTTAAATTTTTAGCACAATTTCAGGTTCTTTGCAAAGTTGAGCAGAAAGTAGAGAGTTCCCACATAACTAATGCTGTGGTATGGGTAGGGGACCCTTTACCATTACCATCTTACTAGAATGGCACATTTAACAGCATTGTTGAACCTACATGAATA